>NC_049223.1:53998310-54304060 GCF_011100685.1 Canis lupus familiaris | reverse complement strand
TTCAATTTCTTTCATCGGTATTTTATAGTTTTCAGAATACAGGTCTTTCACCTCCAGTTTATTCCCAGATATTTTATTGTTCGGGATGCAATAAAATTGGAATTTCTTTCTTTTTTTTTTTAATTTATGATAGTCACAGAGAGAGAGAGAGAGAGAGGCAGAGACATAGGAAGAGGAAGAGGAAGAGGAAGAAGCAGGCTCCACGCACCGGGAGCCCGATGTGGGATTCGATCCCGGGTCTCCAGGATCGTGCCCTGGGCCAAAGGCAGGCACTAAACCACTGCCACCCAGGGATCCCTGGAATTTCTTTCTTAATTTCACTTTCTGCTGCTTCATTATTAGTGTATAGTAATGCAGTAGATTTCTGTACATTGATTTTGTGTCCTACAGCTCTACTGAATTCATTTATCAGTTCTAGTGTTTTCTGTTGGTGTCTTTAGGTTTTCTATATACAGTATCATGTCATCTGCAAATAGTGAAATTGTACTTCTTCCTTACCAGTTTCAATGCTTTTATTCCTTTTTTTGGTCTCAGGCTAGGATTTCCAATACTATGTTGAATAAAAGTGAATATCGTTGTCATGTTCCTGACTTTAGAAGCAAAGCTCTCAGTTTTTCCCTATTGAGTATGTTGTTAGCTGTGGGTTTCTCATAGAAGACCTTTATTATGTTGAGGTATATTCCCTCTAAAGCCACTTTGTTGAGTGGTTTTATCATGAATGGATGTTGTACCTTGTCAAATGCTTTTTCTGCATCTGTTGAAATGATCACATGACTTTTATCCTTTCTCTTATTGATGTGGTATATCACATTGATTTGTGAATTTTGAACCACTCTTGTATCCTGGGAATAAATCCCACTTGATCATTTTTTTTTAATTTTTATTTATTTATGATAGTCACAGAGAGAGAGAGAGAGAGAGGCAGAGACACAGGCAGAGGGAGAAGCAGGCTCCATGCACCGGGAGCCTGACGTGGGATTCGATCCCGGGTCTCCAGGATCGCACCCTGGGCCAAAGGCAGGCGCTAAACCACTGCGCCACCCAGGGATCCCTGATCATTTTTTTTTAATGATTTTTTAAATGTATTGTTAAACTCAGTTTGTTAGTATTTTGAGGAGGATTTTTACATCTATGTTCACCACAAATATCGACCTGCAGTTCTCTTTTGTGTGTGTGGTAGCTTTTGGAAGTTTCCTTTTCTCATCTCTTTTCTTTTTTTTTTTTTTTTTTTTTGAATAGTTGAGAAAAATCGGTATTAACTCTTCCTTAAATATTTGGTAGAATTAATCTGTGAAGCTGTCTGGTTCTGGTATGTTGATTGGGAGTTTTTGACTACTGATTTCAATTTCATTGCTGCAATAAGTTTGTTCAGATTTTCTTTTCCTGTTTCGGTTTTGGTAAATTATATGTTTCTAGATCTTCATTTTTTTCTAGGTTGTCCAATTTGTTGGCATATTATTTTTCATAATATTCCCCTCCAATCTTTTGTGTTTCTGTAGTATGGGTTGTTATTTCTCATTTTTCATTTCTGATTTTATTTGGGACTTTTGTTTTTTTTATCCTGGCTGGAAGTTTATCAATTTCATTGATCTTTTAAAAGAACCTGCTCCTGGGGATCCCTGAGTGACTCAGCATTTTGGTGCCTGCCTTTGGCCCAGGGCGCAATCCTGGAGTCCTGGGATCGAGTCCTGCGTCGGGCTCCCGGCATGGAGCCTGCTTCTCTCTCCTCCTGTGTCTCTGCCTCTCTCTCTCTCTCTCTCTCTCTCTCTGTGTCTATCATAAATAAATCTTTTTTTAAAAAAAAAGAACCTGCTCCTGGTTTCACTGGTCCATTTTATTTTATTTTTTTTTAGTTTCTATAATTTATTTCTGCTCTAATCTTTACTATTTCCTTCCTTCTGATGGTTTTGGATTTTTTTGTTCTTTATATTTAAAATGTGTCTCTCATAAATAACATACAAGTGGATCTTTCCTTTTTATTCCCTCTAACAGTTTTTGCCTTTTTATTGGAGTATTTAGTCCATTTACACTGAATTTTATGGTTGGGTTTAATTTTAGCATCTTGCTACTTATTATATAAGTAAGTATCTTATATCTTTCTTGGTTCCTTTGTTTTTCTTTCATTTGCCTCCTCTTGGATTGATTGAGAATTTTTTTATATTTCATTTTACCTCACCTATTGGCTTTTCAGCTGTATGTCTTTGTTTTATATTGTTAGTGGTTGCTCTAGGAAACACAACGCCCATCCTTAACCCATTTTATCTTGATTAACGTTATATCACTTCACATGTAATGAAAGACATTTTAACAGAGCTAGTTTGGGTTCTCTGAAAAGCAGACACCAATGGGATTATTATACAATATTATGGGGAACACCTGTGAAGCATAAAGAGGGAGCAAGCAGGAGGAGGCAGCGACATCCTTTGGGCTGTGGAGGAAGAATGGGGAGGAAGAAGTTGGAGGTAGACTCTCAAATGGCAACACAGTCCTAAGGAAGTCTTGGTTAAGCTGAAGAGGAGTCCCTAAGCAAGGGTTGTCCCCTGGCTGTGTCTGGCATTAAGCCAAAATGGACTGCCTTGGGGGTCCCTGGATGGCTCAGCAGTTTAGTGCCGCCTTCGGCTCAGGGTGTGAACCTAGAGACCCAGGATGGAGTCCCACGTCGGGCTCCCTGTGTGGAGCCTGCTTCTCCCTCTGCCTGTGTCTCTGCCTCTCTTTCTTTCTGTGTGTCTCTCGTGAATAAATAAATAAAATCTTTAAAAAACAAAAAACCCAAAATGGACCGCCTTTAGTGCTCCTCATGATGCTGAGTCATTGGCTGGTAGCAGCCAGGGAAGGTACAACCTTGGCATAAAAACCACAGTAGACGGAAGGGGCAGTCGCTAGAAGCTGTCATTCAACTAAAGACCCCAGTACCCAGTAGGTCTCCCTAAAGTCAATTGGAGCAGTTCACCTCCACACTGCCATAGATCCCACTTGTGCTGTAACAGAGCCTCTTCTCCCTATTCAGGAAGCAACTCCTTCATGGTTCCTCGGGCCTCTCTCTTTCTGTAGGAACTTAGTAGAGAGAAATTAGTGGGATGGCCTGTTTTCCTTCCAGGGCCCTAAGCAAGCAGCCAGGCCATTGTACACTGTCTAGGAATCTGCAGTATTAGATTCTTACCTTGTGCTACTTCTCTTTCCACTCAAAGTGAATGACCAGGTGTGCCACTTGCCGCCCTGCCTACTGGGAAGGTTTTCACTTTTCTCCATCTTTCAAGTTCACCCTCAAATGTGGACATAATGCAGCACTCTCCGTGTTCAGCTCGCTGCCATATACTGAGTCCACTCAACTGTGCACCAAGTTCAGGCTTTTTCCTCCTCCCTCAGCTAATCATATGCAATCCTCCCTACAGCCGTAGGTGTGGCCTGGGAGATGGGTGCTGCTGCAACTACAGCGAGTGATGTGGAAGCGTGGGCCACCTGCTTGTGGAGTTAACTTGTGCTCTCCTAGGCTTAGGCTTGAGCCTGTAACATTTCCATTTTATAAAAGACTGATGTTGGGCTTGTCCAACGTTATGACTTGACAGATCTGATGGGCCCCAGATCAGCAGGGATAATTCCAGGTGCAGGATCATTTGATGCTCCAATAACCAAGCAACCACCCCAATCTATACCAGGTCCCCGTAGCATGACAAGAGCTATTTTTCAAAAGGCATGTATTTCTCTACTGCAGATGTCATGACCTTGCTCCAGAACCCCAGAGGCCTGCATTGCCATTCTCCCACAGAGGCTTGTTATAAATTTCACACTGCATCTTTTCCCACCACCAATGCTTCTAACACCAAGGGCCTGTTAGACTGCATGACCTATATGGCAAGACTGCTTGCACTGTGGCCTGAACTTGGTGCAGAGCTCTTTCATATTTGGGCCCCCCCACCCCACAAAGCTGATGGCCTTCTGTTTCACCATATATATGGGCCAGAGCAATATTCCTAGATGGGGAATGTGTTGTCTCTAGATCCCAAAGTGGCCTACCAGGCACTGTGCTTCCTTCTTTGTGGTAGGGAATGTGAGATGCCATCATTTTACTTCCGTAGAGGTAGCGTAGCCCATCCCTGACCACTAGACCCTAAAAACTTTACTAAAGGGATAGTTTCCTGAATTGTCATAGAGGTTTTCTCCCACTATCTGGAGCCCGTGGGTCTTAAACAGACTTCAGTGTACTACTTCCTTCTGCTCATTTTCCCCAATCAGCATGACGTAATAGATCAATATGATGTTCTACAGGATGTCTAGACAGTCCAGATCTCTTTGGAATATATTATGTTGGAGGGTGAGAAAGCTAACATAGCCCTGCAAATGAATATTCATTGTCCATTCCATATAAATGTGAATTCTAATCTCATTTTCTGAACTGAATAGAAAAGAACACATTCACAAAAGCAACTGACCTTATGCCACGTGTCTGAAGCCATTACTAATCCCCCCAACAAGGGTCCCCAGCTATAACACATCAGGTGTAACAAGCAGTTACAGAACAACACAAGATAAATGAGACTAAGAAAACAAATAACAAAAAGATACGTCTAAATACAAACATACCAATTAGTACATTCATGTGAATTTACTAAACACTCCAATCAAACACACAGATTGCCAGATTGGATAAAAAAGGAAGATCCAAATATATATTGTCCAGTTCTTCAGGGTGATAGAAGTATTCTAGAATTTAACCGTGGTTGGAAAACATGTACATTTTCCCAGAAGTGATCAAACCAAATACTTAAGAAGGCTGAATGCTACTGTGGATAATTTATACACAGTAGCATGAGTCTGCAATCTCCATCATGATGGATCTAGCCCAAGGGGAAGGAAAAGGAAGATAGCAGACAATATAACTGATAAAAGTAGATGAAAAAATCCTAAGCAAACTATTAACAATTCAGAAATGTGTAAAGAAAGATAAAACATCCTGACCAAGTTGAGTGTGTCCCAGGAATGGAAGACTGGCTGAACCTTAAAAAGTTGGGTCATGCAATTCATCACATTAACACATTTTAAGAGTAAATATATACGACCATCACAGGAGGTAAAGGAAGAAGAGCATTTGATAAAACATAACACCCTCTAAGCTTTAACAAAAAATAAAACTCTTATTAAATTTGGAATAACAAGAAATTTCCTTTTTTTTTAACAAGAAATTTCCTACACATAAGTTACAATAAACAACACACTTAATGGTAGGATGCTTAAAATCAGGAAGCATACAAGGAGGTCTACTTCTACTACTTCTCATCACTGGACTAGAGATCCTATCCATTCAGACTGAAAAGGGAAAGAAGTATAAATATTTGAAAAATATATGTTATTGTTACTATTGTAGGGACTATGACTGTTCAAGAAGAAATACCAAGAATCTGTAGATAATTATTAAAATAGGAAGATTAGTAGATTTTTTAAAAAATCAATATTCCCAAATCAATGGCATTTCTACATATCAGTCAAAAGATTCAATTTATTTAAGATGTTATTTGCAATAACAAAGAAACCTAAAACAGAAAAAATTTTGAAACATTTATTTACTCATGAGAGACAGAGAGAGGCAGAGACACAGGCAGAGGGAGCAGCAGGCTCCATGCAGGGAGCCCAACGTGGTACTCGATCCCAGGACCCCAGGATCACGCCCTGGGGCGAAGGCAGACGCTCAATCACTGAGCCCCCCAGGTGTCCCCAAAAAAGTAGTTTTAAAAATGGATATATATCTGCTGTTTCTGGACAAAATTATAATTATGAAAGTTTACTGAAAGAGAAGACCTAAATAGAGGAAGCCTTGTTCCATGCCGTTAGATAAGGAGACTCAGTTTCATGAAGATGTCCATTCTCTTAAAAATGTACCTCTAAAATCAGGGCAAATCCAGTCAGACAAACAGTGTGCCCAGAGTGCCTCAAAACAGACTCGTGTACACGTGGAAACTGGATTTTGAGCAACAGACGTTGCACATCAGCAGGGAAACGGTGAGCTTTGTGCAAAGGGGAAAATCTATGGCAAACGAAATCTGAGCCTTACCTCGTACCACACCCAGAAGTCCGTGAACATGACCTAAGGCTCCAACGTGAGTGGCAAAAACGAAAGGAATTTTACACAACGTTGTAGAGGAACATCTGTGCCCTTAGCCCGGAGAGTAAATCCCCTAAACACCCGGGGCAGACCGCAGAGGGAGTAGCCCCAGGGGAGGTCAAGGGCCTGCACCTCTCGCCATGCCTGCGCACATCTGCACGCACCTGCGTACACCTACAAGCACCTACACACACCTGCACACACCTGCACACACCTGCACGCACCTGCGCGCATCATCAAGCATTCCGAGCATCCCGAGCATCCCACGGCCGGAGGATGAGCTGGGGCAGAGGAAGGGCCGGCAAAGTCCAGGGGGCTGGCTCCATCCTGCACCGATGCCTACCAAGCTGTCCCCTGCTCCCGAGGGTCCAGAGCTCTGCGTGGAGGTAGCAAAAATAAATCCTTCTGTTGCTCAGGTGCCTCCAGATTCCCTGGGCTCGGAATCCGCAGCGTGAGCGTCACCTGTGCTGCCTGGACGACATCCAGAGCCAGCGGGGACCCTGCGGCCCTTCATCGCTGCGGCGGGGACGGCGGCCCACGGGCGCCACGGCCCCACCTCCTCCTCCTGAGGGGTCCGCAGGATTAGCAAAGCATTCGGGCGCCCTGGAGGCAGAGGCGAGGGCAGGGCCCCGCAGCTGGAAGGGGCGCGAGGACTGCACACGCGGTAGGTGTCGTTGGCGCGGCTGCCGGGCTGCTCAGCAGCCTCGCGTGCAGGCACCTAGACCCTGCGGGCTGGCACCTCGGCTCTGCCCCGTGCGTCCCTTCGGCCCCCTGTCCGTCTACACTGCACGCCCGTCAGTGCCTTTCTCAGCCTATTCCATCGGTCCATCTGCACGCCGGTTACAGATTGATTGATTGATATATTTTATTCACAAAATCTCCTCCCTGTGTCGTTCTCTTTAAGCACCCAGGCTACAGGATATCAAACAAATAGTGCTTGCCGGGAATCTGAGGGCTTGATGGAGAAGGAAGGAAGACACGCGCGTGCGCACACACACACACACACACACACACACACACACACTGGTTAAGAATCTGGGTTTTGGCCTAAGATCACTCAGGTTCAAATCCCATCTGTGGCATTTCCTAGTGGTGTGGCCTTGAAAAGTCACTTAATTTTTCAAAGTTTCAACATTCTCGTCTATAAGATGGAGATATACCCATCAATCAAACATTTAGGGAGAGCACACTTTGTGGCCAGCACAGGCTGGGCACGAGGGATCTAGCTCGAGACCACAGACAAAATCCCTCCCAAGCAGACCTGGTATTCAGATCTCAACAAACGGATCTTAAACGCAAAATAAGGGATGCACAGTGTGGCAGGTAATGATGACTATGCTATGACGGAAAACAACAGGGTGAGCCCAGGAATGCAGGAGGTCTCTCTACTAGCGAGGGCCGCGAACACTTGTCTGAGGCGCAGGTGTGGGGCTGCAGACGGATCACGGACGGGCCTGCCTGGAGGAAGAGCATGAGGCTCAGGAGGAAGGCCCTGAGGGGGAGAGCAAGGCCCTGAGGGAGGAGCAAGGCCCTGGGAGGGAGCAAGGCGGGGTGGGGGGGGGGTGTCAAGGCCCTGGGAGGGGGGCAAGGCCCTGGGAGGGGAGCAAGACCCTGGGGAGGGGAGCAAGGCCCTGGGGGGGGGAGCAAGGTCCTGGGTGGGGGAGGAAGGCCCTGGGGGGGAAGAGCAAGGGCCTGGGGGTAGAGCAAGGCCCTGGGGGTGTGCAAGGCCCTGGGGGGTAAGGAGCAAGGGCCTGGGGGGAGAGCAAGGCCCTGGGAGGGAGAGCAAGGCCTTGTGGAGGAGCAAGGGCCTGGGTGGGAGCAAGGCCCTGGGGGAGCGAGGCCCTGGGAGGGGCACCCCCAGGCCAGCCCTGACAGCGGGTGGACCAGGCGGGGCTGAGCTCTGTGGGCCCTGTGGGCCCGGGGACAGGACAGACGGAGGGACGGAGGGAAGAGGAGCCAGGGCCTCGCTGGCCGTGTGGACCGAGGTAAGAGCGAGGTTGAGTGGAGGCCCTCTTGGCCTCCCTCCCGTAGGTTTGGGGTTTGGGCCAAGCAAAGTCCCGAATGCCAGGGATAGGGCGTAAGGGCTCCGGGCGCGCCCCCCCCCTTTGCAGCCCAGGGACAAGGAGGGCACAGCAGAGTGGTCAAAGCTTGCGCCCTCGGGACCCATCAACCTGGCAAGAGGCAGGACATGAGAATCCAGGTATAGACCCTCCCCAGATAAACACGGGGTCGACTCCTGTGAAAGCACAGACCTCTGATTTTTTTTTCCCCCCTCAAAGATTTTTTTATTTGAGATAGAGAGCAAGAGAGAGAGAGAGGGAGAGAGAAAGGGAGAGAGAGAGGTGGAGGGAGAGGGAGAGGGAGAGGGAGAAGCAGACTCTCTTGAGCAGGGAGCCCAACACAAGACTCGATCCCAGGACCCAGAGATCATGACCTGAGCCAGGGGCCCTCCCTGAAGTCACTGTAACACCCATGAGCGCCGACCACGGAGCTTCCCTACTCCCTGACCAGTGTCCCCGAGGCCCCGCTCAGTGCCGTGCACATAGTAGGCACCCCATGTTTGCAGAAGGCTTCTACGAACTGATTTCCTGAGAGTAGCCACCCACCCACGTGGAAGCGTTTTCAGCTTCTTGGTGCTGACCCTATTAGTTTCTCCAACTCTCAGACGCAAACAAAATGATTGCTTAGGTGTCCACGGAGCCAGTTCATTAAACGTTTAACTAGGTCCCCGAGATTCCTGGCAACTGATGACAAAGAATCTCTGAAAAGCGCTGGAGCAGTGATAAGGAAATATCAGTCACCACCTGGAAGAGGGTGGCAGGGTCCCCGTGAAAGACATCCTAGTTGTGCCCTATGGTCCCTAGCAATGGTGCCCCCACCTCATTTGCTTTGTTCAAAGCCAAGATTCAAAGAAAAGGACAGTGGAGGCCCCCAGAGGTCGCTCGGGCCAACGCTCACACAGGGCCGCGCTTATATCCGGAGACCTCACAATGTGAAGGTTAAAGCAAAAAAAAAAACCCCAAAATTTATCCGATATCTTTCCCAGCCCCTCCCCCCTCAGCTAAGGACAATTACTCTCACCCTAGACGCAGAGCTGGGGATTCGTGGACATGTGGCCACGGGGCACGTGATGTCACCGCCTCACCCCACAGACACACTATTCATCTTCCCGTCAATGAGAAGCAGGGGTGGGCAGTGGGGGGGTGGGGGGGTGTCCAAGAAGGGGAGGCAGCCTGAGGGGCTGCGGGGTTGATGGTGATCCCAAGTCTCAGATACTCACAGAAGTGGGAGGAAAGTTCTTCCCAAGCTGGGGGGCCGGGCAGGTGGGGGGAGGTCTGGAAGCTCATGAAGGAGGAGGAGACCCCCCCCAGCAAAGCCAACCTCAAACCGAGTTGCTAGGAAACGGGAACTGGCTCTATCTGGTGGGGTCCTGGGGGTCAAGGCTACGGGACCGGAGGAGGGCTGGCGCGGAGAGAACGCATTCATGACGTCAGGGGGATAAAAGGAAACGCTTGGGTTGTCAAGGTGCCAAGTTCACTTTTAAAAAGCAATATGGAAAAAATAAAATAAATAAAATAAAATAAAATAATAAAAGCAATACGGAAAAATGAAGTGGGGGCATTTGGAAAGGGGTGAGAAATGTGAGCAACAGAAATGGATGAAGGGTCACGTTGAGCTAGTCGATGAAAGGTGCCAACAAGTGTCCTCACTGCCCCCCTCACCTCCGAGCTAGAGGTCCTGACAGTACTGCCATGAACACGCCTGCCATAAGCTTTAGGGCCTGGTAGATCTCTGACACTGGTGTTCAGGAAAAGGAAAAAAACAAAAACAAAAAACAAAAAACAAAAACACGCTATAAGTAGCTGAGGGAAGCAGAACTCTAGAGCAAAAGATCAGCCTCAACCTGAAATGTTTCCTACAACACTCCCTGCATTTTCTAATCTGTGAAATAGCTGCTCATCCTGCCTGAAATCCTACTGGATAAAGATGCATATGCATCACTGTATCCCTTCTTTTCAAAAGACAAAGAACTCCCAGGATGTTAGGAGAGGGGTTTGCTAGTCATTCACACATTAGTATAAATTAGCCCACCCACTTTTCTTTCTAACATCTAGCTGAGATTATTTGCACTAAGGGAGGAGGTCTTAATTAAAAATGAAAGTTAGTGGGGGCGGGCACTTGGGTGGCTCAGTGGGTTAAGGCTCCAACTCTTGATCTTGGCTCACGTCATGATCTCAGGGTCGTTAGCATCCTCTGTCCCCCTCTCTCTCCGCCCTTCACTGCTCACTCGCTCGCTCTCAAAAAGAAAAAAAGAATGGAAGTCAGTAAGGGACTCTCCATGTGCTCACGTTTTGTTCTGACTTTATGTTCCTGCAACTTCTAAAAAGGATCCGAGGCAGCAAATATCTTTAATTTTGAGCATGGATTTTAGGGAGTAGGATGCACGTTCTGCTCTCCCCTCCCCTCCCGTACCTGGAAAGTATGGTTGGCACACGGTAGGGAAGAGATTGGGAAGGTTAAATGGAAGTGATCCCTGACGACACGCAGATGAAGTCGTCTCCTGCTGGTTAGATCCCCACACGTCGGGTCACAACAGAGTGAGCGAGGCTGCGTCAGCTGTGGAGGGTCGGCAGGGCTCCCGGGCCCACGCGTTGGCTCTGGGCTGGCTGGAGACACCCCTACTGCCAGGGCCAGAGCGCGTCCTGCCAAGGCCGGGGGGGCTGCGGGGGGGTGGCTCGGAACAGGAGAGGGAAGGAGCAAGGCCTGAGCCTAACGGTGCATGCGGCGCCTACAGGAGAGAGCAGTGTGGCCTCGGGTGCTTTCGTGCAGTCCTTGCACAGCTCGTGCCCTGATTTACATGAGGCCCACCACGGAGCCAGCTGTCTTTTTTAAAAAAAAAAAGATTTTATTTATTGATTTGAGAGAGAGCACGAGCAGAGAGTACCAGCAGGGGCAGTGGGAGAGGGAGAAGCAAGCAGACTCTCCGCGGAGCACGGAGCCCAGCGCGGCCCCTCCCGGGACCCGGGGGTCACAGTCTGAGCTGTCGGCAGCTACTCGCCGACGCAGCCGCCTGGGCGTCCCGTGGGGTTCTCTGACCCCCTCTGACTGCCTCTGCAGATTTCTTTCCACGGAGGAAATGCGCTGGTAGCGACATGCTCATCCTGGGGGGTTAGCAGCCACCAGTGCTGGTGGGTGACCTGGCGTCTGGTTGCTACGTCAAGCTCTTCTGAGTGTGTTTAACCTGGGTCAGCCCTAGACGTCAACTGGTTCTTGCTCTGAGAGCACAAGAAGCTGTGTGCACGGGACCCGATTACCGCAGACTGCCCTGGCCCAGGACTGCACTAACAAAGACACGGGGGACAGTCCCCCCTTCTTTTCCTTTCCCTCGCACCCTCCTCCTGGATCACACAGATCATCTTTCTGTTCCTAAACCCCCTCCCTCGGATCTCAATTCAGCTTCATTACAGATAAAAAGGCTGCAGTGGGATATGCCCTCCACCACCATCGTTTCTGTGTTTCGATGTTAAAATAAAAAATTATAATAAAAACATTGTTCATTCCAGGAGCTGATTCTCAACTGAATTTTGGACGGTGACCCAATGATAACGTGGGGACACTTTGTTCCTGTACATCGGTCTCCTTGTAGCCAGGGTAGCTGGCTGGGAAACACACTCCGAAAATCTCTCCGGGTGGTTTGAGAAGGGAGGAGAAGCTTCTAGAAGAAGGGGGTGGGTAGTGGAGGGGCAAGGAACGGAGAGCCAAGCACTATTCTGCACGTAGAATTTCTCCCCGGCAGGAAAGAACTGTCCGACCAGGCCCGGCCGAAGGCTTCCTGAGACAACAAGGCTGATGGTAGCAGAGGATCTTGCAACAGCCTGTGTGCATGAAGGTCACACTGTGGTCGCTGAGAAGCTGGCGGGGGAGGGGGGGTCCATGAACACCACGGTCCCCAGCCGCCTGGATACCTGTGAGGCCGCCGCACCAGGCACCGTGCCCCCACCTGCCCTGGCCCCGGGGCTTGGGATGGACATGACGGGGTCACAGTGACGCCCGCACAACGGAGGGACCAAGGGGGCTTGCCTGCGAGCACCTGCATGGGCAGGGCCACGTCCTCACCAGCCTCGCCTGGCTCAGCTGCGTGCCCTCGGGTAGGCCCGGGGCAGGGCCGCAGCGACCCCAGCAGCCGTGGGCACACACGCATGTCCGGGTCCTACACTTGCTTCTGCCTTCCCTGCCCGACAAGCTTGTGGCTCCTTTCCTGGCCGGCCCCGTCGCCCACCGCACGTCTACAAAGCAAGTTTCCATGAGATTCCCGCACTCGGCACGCGTGTGTGGGCTGCCCGCTGTGCTCCAGGCCACGACGGGCGACACAGAGGCACAGGTGCAAAGTTGTAGAAGAGGGATGAGTGTGCCTGGCGGGGGGACGCAGGGTGACCCCCAGCAGGTCCGCCGCGACTGCCCCATCCCTTCTAGGAGAGGACAGCAGCGCCTCCCAGCAGGGAGGACAGAGCAGGGCAGGTGCCACCCTCAGGGGAGGTGGGTGCAGCGAGGTGGCCCCGGGAGAAGGCCACGTGCGACACGCTCGTCGTGGGAGACGGGGAGACCGGCCCGTGGCCCCAGTGGCCGGGGGTCAGAGCTGCCCCGGGGGCGCCGCGGCAGGGCTCCCGCGCTGGGGTTCCCGGGCCTCAGTGCAGTGACCGCTGTCCTTGGCTCACCCCCTGGGCCAGCCGTCCCTGCCGGCCACTGGAGAGAAGGCATCGGGGCCCAAACCAGCCCCTGGAGCAATGGAGGCACCCTGAGGCCGCAGGTCCCTGCCCCCGGCTGACCCCAAGTCGGTGATGGCCTGACCCCCGCTGCCCAGGGCCCCTGTCCCACTTTCACCCTGTGTAACCAGGAGGCACTTTTGGACTTTGGGGCCCGCCGAGCCCAGCCGCTGTATTCCCGGGGGCAGGGGGCAGCCTCCCTACATTAGTGCCCTTCTTGCTTCACTCCCGCTCCTCTCTCTGCCTTTGGGTTTGTCAAGGGGCAAGTGGCCAAACCTGGTCTGTTGGGGACACACACACCCCCAGCCAGATGCCCCAGCACCCCGGCCACCCAGCCCTGGGGGGACAGCGCCGCCCTGGGCGTCAGCGAGATGCGGAGCTGCAGGTTTTAGAGCCCAGGGAAGGGAGTGTGAGCCCCCCTCTACAGGCCCCCCACCCCAAGCTCCTTCTCCTGGAGCCACGCTGATACAGCAGGAAATCCAGTGGTGGGTCCGGCCCGCGCACTCCTGGGCCCCAGGCCTCCCCGGACCCCCACACGGACCGGCAGACGAAGCTGGCGGGCGTGGGGGACCTGTCCAAGGGGAGGCAGGAAGGCAAGGAGAGCTGTCGGTGGGGCTTTTTTTGAAGAAAACCAGGGTTCCTGCTGGAAGAGGGCAAGACAGGGCTGAGGTTTTGCAAGAAAACGCGCGCACAGATCTAAGGAGCCATCACACAACACGGCAGGGAGACTTCCTAAGGTACCTGAGGGAGGGGAAACTGAGTCCTAAGAATGAAAAGGCCCGGGCGCCTGGGTGGCCCAGCGTCTGCCTTGGGCGGGGGCACGAGCCCGTAAGCCCTCCTCTGGGCTCCCTGCTCGGCGGGGAGTCAACTTCTCCCTCTCCCGCTGCCCGTCTCCCCACCCTCCCTCTCTCTTGCTCTCACTCTCTCTCAATTTAAAAAAAAAAATCTTAAAAAAAGAAAAAAAGAATGAAAGGGCCTGCAGACACACTGAGGGGTCAGCCAGTTTGGCGGCTGCGGGGGCCGAGGGCCTGTCCCCCGCCAGGTGCATCCAGGGCTCCCGCGGGTCGGGACGCAGGGGAGACGCCCGGGTTCAGAAATGCAGGCCGAACATGAAGCAGAGACGGGGACAGGCGGCTGGAAGTGACGGGACGGGTCACTGTCATGCGGGGCGAGGTGGACGGGACGAGGCGGCGGACACCTCCCCCCCGACCCAGGTGAACAGTAGGAGCAGCCACACTAACCCACCTGGGGACGCTCTTCTAAACGAACTCACTCGAAGAAGGCTGGCCCTGGGGGTCTGGAGGGCACAGGAGGGGGTGCAACGAGCACGTGAGAAGGCAGTGGGAGGGAGCCCCGCCGTCCCAAACCTCCTGGCCCCCAGCCCGTCCCTGGGGACACCTGGCAGTCCCACGGCACTGCCCAGCCCCGCTGGGGAGGACCCAGGGCCGGACTGGATTGGGCCTCACAGACGTGCCTGACACCCAAGACTAGGAACGGCGGCCCCTCCTCTCTCGCCTTCCAGAGACCCCAAAACCCTATTAGGATCGATAGACCCGCACTGAGGAGGGCGCGTGGTGAGAGGAGCACTGGGTGTTCTACTGTATGTTGGCAAATTGAATTTAAATAAAATATTAAATAAATAGAATCAATCAACCCAAATGAAGCTGGCCAGAATGTCAAGAAGTGAGATACGGATGACGGTAGAGTTACAAAATGAAGATAAATGCTGTGGATGGGCCCAATTAAGGTATGTATGTAGGGGTGTGTGTGTGTGTGTGTGTGTGTGTGTGCGCGTAGTTTTAAAGATTTTATTTATTTGATAGAGAACAAGCAGGGGAGGCGGCAGAGGGAGAGGGAGCAGGGACCGGGACCCCGGGATCATGACCTGAGCCGAAGGCAGACGGAGCCACCCAGGTCCCCCCTCAATTAAGGTTTTAATCATCTCTCTCAAATTCCTAGTTTCTAACTTAATTCAAAGGACACCAGTCAAGTAAGCTTCTTGGCATAGAGATTCCTAGAGTAGAAACATCTATGGCCGCATACAGTGGTCAAAGAGAAACCCAATCAAACTCCCATTTCCTGCTCCCCACTCCCCCACTGCCCCACATCCACCCCATATCCTAGGTTTAGGCTCTCTTACAGCCTGGGCTCTGTAGATTGGGGAAAATTTCACGTAAAAATAGATGATAGATAGATAGATAGATAGATAGATAGATAGATAGATAGATTGATAGATAGATCGGATTAGGTTCTTCTAGAACCTATCCTAAACATCTGATCTTTGCTGGGACCCCATGATCCTTTATCCTGGGGAGGCAGAGCAAGGATGGGGATGCTCACGATACACCCACCACAACTAATCTGCACAGGGACTCTTAGGCCTCTGATTCTCTCCTTACGGTTAAAGGTGAGGAAGAGACCCAGGTTCGTCAGGGAGCCCTCAGCCCTTGTCAAAATTCTCCTCATAGCTGACCACAAGCACTCTCCCTCTTTTTTTTTTTCGTGCAGTTTGGTATCAGGGGATTTTCTCCGCCCCCTTCCCATAACACCTGTGTCTGGCTCAGGAAATGTGTGGGCATGTCACAAGAGCTGCGTGACTTTAATTAACACACTCGATAGAGCACATGGGCCTCCCCAGACCATCTGGAGCTCCGAGGCACCAGGTGACGACCCACAGGGAAGTGCTAGGGTGCACACGAAGGGTGAGGCCCCCCTAACCTCATTGTTACCTCTAGCACCAAGATTTTCAGGAATGGTAGGGGGTTGATTATATATTCAAAACTGGCCTGCTCCTCGGAGACCTCTCTTCCATCTCACACACCCTTAAAGTAGGAGCTACGATCTGCAGCCTGAAGATATTGCTAAGAGCAGCATGCTTGGGACCAGGACTTCAAGAAACTGATTATTTCAAATGAATGAGATGGTTCGAGATCTTCTCAGGGAGAGGCGCATCGTCAGAAAATATTCCGGGCCAAGAACAGAATCCCCCAGCAGAAGATGAGCCATGTCAAAAACACCCACCAACGAAGAGCGATAAAGTATGAATAATTTAGAACTCCTTGATATTATCCTGCCTACGCATCACGTACGTCTTTAATAATTAATTCAGCTCGGTCTTTAAAGAAATTCTCCCTACGTCACAAATCATTCTTTCCCTGTTACCTTTCAACAACTGGAGATCATTTCCTGTTCGGGACTCGTCCTTCCCAAGCGAGGTGCATTTATTTGTGCAGGAGACATTTTCCCACTGTCGTTGGTTTCCATGGATGTGTCCTGCACATGCTCAGTGAGCAACATGGCTCTGATCAAAATTCTCCTTAGGGTGCTCACCATTGTCAGCAACTGTTTTAGTGCTTTCTGTGTGTTGCCATAATTCCCACAGCAATTCTATTGCCTCCTATTTTCCTATTTTACAGTGGAAGAAAAGGGTTAAATGACGCGATCAGAATGCTCCCATTGCACCTGTCTACCCCCCCCCCCCCGACACTGATAGATGATTGCCTGGCATATTCACCATGGGAACAACACTGGACCCTATCATATCATAACTCACATAGTAGTGTGAACAGGGCTAATTTGGTGCAGGAAAAAAAAAACTGTCTTGTTTCAAAAGAAGCTGGTCCCTTTAAATATCTGATTCTTGAATACTGCTAAATCATCTACACATGGAAAGCCTTGGGGGATGGGGAAAGGGAAATGACAGGGTAATTGAAAATAGCTAAGGGACAGTGACATCAAATGCTTCCAAAATAAAAGAGGGACATCAGCTGCGGGCCAATATTTACAGGTGTAGGCAGGGGAACTGGAGCACATTTATATTTTGCAGAAGGCAGTTGGTTCCAGAAACAGAAATTATTCCAGGAAAAGTCAGAAAGAAGACGCTGCTGTAGATGGAAAGGGGCGTTGGGTAGAAACCCCAAGTCCCAAAGAAGAATCGGATCGGGTAAATCCAGAACACTGTGACTCTAAGCAAAGTATCAATAATAGCAAAGTGGAATTTACCTAGTATTGATGCCTTGAGGCTTTGCCTCTTAAAAAAGAACCAAGAAAGTCCAAACAGAGGTGTCACATATTAAGGAACTCACATGGCTTCTTTATCGTACACTTTCATGTTCTCTTTCCCTTGAATATGCTTTTTATTTGTTTTTTTTAACTGAGATATAAAATACAAAAAAAATGAAATGTATCTCTCTATATATCTCTATCTCTATCTACCTCAATGTAATCAAAGTCCAGATCTAGATACAAAAAATTTCTACCAGCCCAGAAAGCTCCTAGGCCATATCCACCAAACTCACTGGAAGTAAAGACTATTCTTACTTCAAATACTATTAGTTTTGAGTGTCCCGGACAAATGATAGAAATGAAATCAGACTGTATCTACTCTAGGCTCTGGCTTTTTTATTCAACATAATGTCTGTAAGACTCATCCACACTATTGTAGGTATCGGTAGTTTATTCCTTTATATTATGGTTTCATATTCCATTGTATGACCATAGTCCTACTGTACTTAGCTCTTCTCCTACTCATGGACTGTGTGGTGTTTGTTTCCAGCTTGGAGCTCTTCAGGGAACAAAAGCTGTTTTGAATTTTTTTATGTCATTTTTTTGTTGTTATTGGACAAATGTACTCCTTTCTCTCCCATCGATCCCAAGAGTGCGATATCTGGGTGATAGCGTCGGCATGTGTCTAGCTTTGGTTGATACTTTTGGTGGACACTGCCATGGCTCCCTCGGATTGTCCTTCAAGAAGTTCCTCCTAGTGCTGGGCCTGTGGCCAGCTCTCAGCCCTCCCTGGGAATGGCGTCAACTGAAGAGTGAGGGGATCTCTTAGGACCAGAAGACAGGAGAGAAGAGCCTAAGTCCAGTTCATAGATGGGTTGGTCTGAATGTGAGTACAAGCCGAAAGCCGATGACAACTCATACTCTTGAGCGAACCTGAAGGTACAAGGAGGGAGCTCTCAGGGAGAAGAACTTTGGCATGAAATCTGGTCATTCCGTTTATGTGACCGAAGAAGTAGTCAGGGGTTAAAATACACACAGATCCACGGACGGTAGCAAGTGGCTGATGCACCTGCTCAAAAGTTTGGAAGGCGACAAGGAGAAGAAGAAGAAGTCTGGGGTAGAAAGATGCAGATGAGGGCTCCCGAGTGGCTCATGGTTTTGAGTCCTGAGCCCTTTTCTTATTGACTTGCAGGAACGCTTTGTAACTTTGGACGTGAGCCCTCTGTTGTATAAATGTACTGCAAAAAGTTTTTCCCAGCCTATGGTGGTCTGTCTTTCCCCTTTCTTCCTCACAGTATGCTGGTTTCATAAAACTAAATAGCCAAAAACCCTTTATACTTTGAAATAACCGTAGATTCCTAGATCCACGGGGTATCCCAAAGACAGCACAGGGAGGTCACTGGGTTTACCCCAACGGCTACAACTTACAGTCGTAATACGGTGATAAAACCAGCAAAGTGACACCGGCTCTTGTGTCCACAGACCTGCGCCATCTCGTCACATGCTCTGGGCTGCACAGCAGTCCCTGCGATCAGGACATGAAGCCACTCATCACTCCAAGGATCCCCTTCGTGCTACCCCCTTGTCCTCATGCCCACGCCCCCACCATCTCGGACCTCTGGCAGTCGCTGGGCTGTTCCTTACCTCTGTCAGTCACTTTAGGAACAGTATGCAATGTATAAAGACTGGCCTTTTCCCACTCAGCATAACACCCTTGAAGTCTGTCCAAGCCTATTTTTTTTTTTTTGTATTTAGAAAATTATGTTACTTTGCTACTTTGCGTTATCTGAGCAATCAATTATCCACTCTTTGTTATTATAAAGAGATTCTCATTGTACATTTAAAACACTGTAGTGCTGATTTCCTGGCCAGGCCTGAATGGACAGGCCCCATCTAGTGCCCACGTCTGGTCGACAGGGTGGGGAGAGCACCACAGACTCCTGTCCTACAAGTCAAGATTATTGCCGCCTCCATTTTCGGCTCCAGTCCACACGGCCCCCTTGACTTCATGCCAGGGGTAGAGAATAAGGAGACACAATGGAACCACTTGAAACTGGCTTTTTATGGTTCAGAGATAGAAAAACAGGGGTGCCTGTGTGGCTCAGCAGTTGAGCATCTGCCTTGGGCCCAGGTCATGACCCCAGGGTCCCAGAATCGAGTCCCGCATGGGGCTCCCCGCAGGGAGCCTGCTTCTCCCTTTGCCTGGGTCTCTGCTTCTGTCTCTGTGTCTCTCATGAATAAATAAATAAAAGCTTAAAGAAAAAAAGAGAGAAATAGACAAACAAAAGACTCATTTTGCTTTTAATTATGATGAGATGGGGACGCCTGGGTGGCTCAGTGGTTGAGCATCTGCCTTCAGCCCAGGGCGTGACCCTGGAGTCCCCAGATCGAGTCCCGCGTCGGGCTCCCTGCACAGACCCTGCTTCCCCCTCTATGTCTCTCCCTTACTCTCTCTCTCTGTCATGAATAAATAAATAAAATCTTTAAAAAAAAATAAGAATGATGAGACGGTTTTTCAAAATGGGGCATAGTAACAACCCCACGTGTTCTTATCACTGCAGAAGAAATTAGATCCCCTCATGAGCAAGTGCTGATGATACTCGGTCTACCACATGAGGCAACACTGCCCCGGGCCTCATGTCCCGGTCTGGCCCTACAGCTGGGCAGCTTCCTCCTTCAGGCCACAGGCCACCCCGCCCCTCGCTTCTGTGTGGTATGGGCCGAGCGCCGGATCCTGAGCTTGGATCTGTGGTTGTGCGTGCTAATCATCAGCCTGCAAATCCTCCCTGCCCTTCACTTGGAAAGGGACACACTTGGTGGTGTTTTGTTTCAATTGATTCTCTTTGCATTTCAACTGTACGTTCAATATCACAGAAGGTCATCAAAACAGCACAGGAAAGAGCCTCAGAGCCACGGAGGTGAGGGGGACGAGGAAGCTGGGGTGGCCACAGGGCGGGTGGCAGGTGTGTGAAGAACAGCAGGTCCCCAGGTCAGCTTGGGGTTCAGCTGGAGGTGGCCGGCCAGCCACGCCTAACGGGGGAACATCCCAGGAACTTCAAACCAGAAGGGCCCGGGGGCCGCTGGAGGGCAACTTGGGGCGCAGAGGGCACGGGGCCGCCTGCAGGAGGACCTCCGGGATGCCCCCCTCCCCGACACTGGGCCCCCCCCCATCCCTCCCAGTTTTTCTCTGCGCCTCAACTTACATGACCTGTGAAGGGTCTATGTTCCCTCATTCAACTGAGCAGGGATGTGACTGCCTGGGCTTACCAAGGTTTCTCGAGCTGACCCCCAAGTCGGCCGCCCGCAGTCACGTCGGTGGGACTTGGGGTGCCTACCTAGGCCCGCGCCCTGTCCGCCTGCCCTGCCCGCTGCCTACACGGTGCTGGGCTGTGCCCGGCCTCCCAGTCACCATCTAAGACAAAAGAAACAAACAGGGAGCGTGGTGTCCTCCCCTTCAAAGATTCGTCCGAAGTAGAGCTGGCGGGGGGTGGGGGGGGACACTGAGGTCGCCCCCGTGACCACCCTGAACTGCCCTGGGCCTCCTTCACCGCGCCACGCCGCCTTTCCCTTTATTGCTAAAGCTGCTAACTACACTTTCCAGCTACAGTGGGCATGTCCAGGGGACGCTCCCCACCGGGGCGCCTGGCAACTCTGGCACCCGGGCCACGGGAGCAGCAAGCCACGGTCTCTCTCCCGCGGGTGTACGGTGCAGTCCCGGCGAGCTCAGCGCCTCGCTCTGGGCCCAGGCTGCAGGAGCCACGGGGACCGTCCTCTGCCGGAGACCGAGGCTCGGCCCACAAGCCCACCAACAGCCGTGCTCGCCTGGCGCCTGCCCACCATGCACCGGCCAGCGCAGGCCCCCGGCCAGGTCCAACCCGGGCAAGTGAGCACTGGCCCCCGGGTTGGAGGAAGGCACAGGGGAGAAGGGGCTAAGCAATGCCCACTCGACCTACCGCCCTGCATTCCAGAATTGTCGGGTAAGACCGTGGATGGCGCGCTGGCTGACGCCACCACCTCCTCAGAACAAGAAACTTTGCGCCCAACTTCAAAGTATCCAACACTATGTACCACCCCCAGAGGGTGCTGCACAAAATTCCCTTCTCTTGATCCAGTTATCAGAGTTCTGGACTAGGATCAACGTCCATCAACGTGACTATGGTCCCAATACTTTCCCTGCTTCAAGGGCCGGGTGTGAAGAAGACAAAATGGCAAAGTGCAGTGAAGAAACCGGGGTCTACTCCAAGCTCCCAACGTCCTCGCTGCATGACTCTTGGCCGGCTGCTTAGCCTGTCCGTCTCTTTCAGTTTCCTCGTCCGTAAAGTGAGGGTGACAATGGTGACTGTGCGATGGGGTTGTTCTGAGCATTACATGGTCTCTTCGCAGGAAGGGCCTGACCCATGACTGGTAGCTGGCTGTTGCAAGGCAGGCTTGGAAAAAAAGATAGCAACGTGTGCCTCTTAGGAGAGGCAGGATGATAAAGTGGAGAGAGCTGGGATTTGGAGTCAAAAAAACTTGCGTCCAGGGGATCCCTGGGTGGCTCAGCAGTTTGGCGCCTGCCTTTGGCCCAGGGCGCGATCCTGAAGTCCCAGGATCGAGTCCCGCGTTGGGCTTCCCTGCATGGAGCCTGCTTCTGCCTCTCTCTCTCTCTCTCTCTCTCTATCATGAATAAATAAATCTTAAAAAAAAAAAAAAACTTGTGTCTAGCCCCAGCTCCTCCATCCATACCACCCGTGACCTTCACCACGTCCCTATTTTCTCACTTACGAGATAGTGGCTCCCTCCCCTGCTGCTGTGAGAATCAGGTGATGTGCACAAAGGCACTTTTGCAAAGTGAAAATCATCAGGAAACCGTGAGCCGCTTTTATCAAATTATTCCATTTTTACCTTGCTCCTCTGACGAGGGCGGATGGAGGGCGAAGGAATTCTCTGCTGGGCATTTCCGTTTCCTCTGTAGAGATGCGCCAGCTGCACGTGCATGAGTCTGAGGCTCTGGGTCCTGTACGCCGTCGCCCTCCCCAATCTAGCAGACGCCCCCGCAAGCCGGTCCTCGCCGGCGCCCAGAGAAGGAAGTGTGTCCCTCTTTCCTGAGTGGGTGCTTGCGCGTTTCCTAGTTCCACCACCTTGACCGTGAATGTCTCGAGACTGCTGTCGGCCGTTCACCGTGCGCTGCCGTCTGGCCAGTGCTGCGCTCTCACTTTCTCCCTTCCCAGCCCCTAGCGAACCCCCCGCACCTCCAGTATCCCGCGGCAGCTGCTCTTGCCGAGGCCACTGACAAGTCCAGCATCGCCAAACCCAACGGTCATTGCTCAGCGAATCTTCTGGAACCTACCATCAGCTTTCTTTTAGGAGCTGAGACTACCTCCGCTTGAAAGCCTTTCTTCACCTGACCCCGGAACACCAGCCTCTTGGCGCTTCTCCCGCCCACCTGGCTGCTCCTTTCTCGTGCTCCTTCGTCGTCCTCTCAACATCACAGCCTCGGTCCCCAGATCTCCCCGCTACGTCCGCTCGCTCTCTGGGTGCTCTCACTCCGCCAAGTGGCCTCAGATACCACCCCCACGTTGACGACTCCAAAATTTAATTCTGCAACCCAGGCATCACCCCTAAACTCCAGAGTTGTAAATGCAACTGCTGCCCACGTATCACCTCCACTCGTGTGCCCGTGACATCTCAGGTGTGATGTACCCACAGCCAAGCTCCCGTTGTTCCGACTTCAACCTGCCACTTCTCAGTAAATGGCAACTGTCTTCTCCTGTATTTCAACACAGAAATACAGGAACCATCCTTGCTCCCCTCTGAAACTCCACATACAATCTGTCAGGAGTCCTGTGGGCTCCATTTTCAACGTAGATCCGGAATCTAACCTTGGCTCATTTGTCTAACACCTCTACCACGCGCATCTTTGTCAGAGCCAGCGTCGTCTCTCGCCTCGATTGCTGACATGGTTTCCTGTCTCTGTCCTTGCACAACCCTCCTCTCCTCTCCCAAGAAGACAGATCCTCGTAGAAGATTATTCATATTACACCACTCCCTTGACAAATACCCTTCAATGGCTTTCTATCTCTTTCAGAATAAAACCCCAAGTCCTTACTCTAACCTACAAAAGCAGATTCCAGCCCTGATTTATCTCTCCCACCACCTCTTCTAACATTTTTCCTCTTGCTGTTGGTCTTTTCTGTTCCCGCCGGACTAGCCTCCTTGTGCCTCATTGGACATGCCAATGCCAACCTATTCTCACCACGGGGCCTTTGCACGTCCCAGCAATCACTGTTCCTCTTTCAAAACACTGTCGGTATAAATGCATCAGACAAAAGATGTCACCAGTGTGTGTCTTCAGTGCACCTTTAAAAGCTATTATTTTCGGGGGATCCCTGGGTGGCTCAGCAGTGCAGCATCTGCCTTCAGCCGGGGGCATGATCCTGGAGTCCTGGGATCGAGTCCTATATCGGGCTCCCTGCATGGAGCCTGCTTCTGTCTCTGCCCTCCCCCCTCCCTCTCGCTCTCACTCTCTGTGTATCTCATGGATAAATAAATAAAAATCTTTAAAAAAAATTTTTTAAAGCTATTATTTTCTCCTCTGTGCCTTTTAAGACTTTCCTAAATATTTCCAACGAATGCTATGTATCTATTTTATAATCAGAACATAAATATGATTTAAATTGAAGTCAAGATCACCAAGGACAGTGCTGGTGCTTAAATACATTATAAAAAAAGCTGCCTGGTACCCCATGCAGGCTCCTCGTGTGGCCACAGACAGGCCTACTCAACACCCACGGGTCTCCTGCGGGCCTGGTCCTCCCCGTTGTCTTTGTTTCTTCCACACTTCCCCCCAGTAAATGAGCTTCACACCAGGATGGTTATAACTGATCTCTGGGTGAAGATTCTGATTCACCAGACTAGACTGCAATGAAATGCTTTTTAACAAGTAATCGAGGATGATAAGTAAATTGTTATTTTCCCCTTGTGAGTGGCGTTACCTGTCATTCTAAAAATTAATCTCATTTAAGAGATGCTTAAAATACGGAGCAATACCACGGTTCTTCAGAAGAAGAGCTAATGAGTAATCTAATCTATGTGAATTCCGAATCTTGATTCTGTCAACACAGGGCTTTCCTTTAGATCTGTTAGCTATTCCCATGTCCCCTCAGCTGCTACTGAGATTTACACTCTGACTTTACAGAGTGCTCCGTGTGAAGAGGAGAAAATGCTATTGGCCTACTTACGCTTAAACAACGCAACGTCCTTTAGGTGTCTTACATGGTGAAGGTCAGAGCCGCAGGGCTGAGGAACCTCCCTGAGGTCTAGGAGGTAAGTGTCTGGAGCATATAAAAAAGGGGACTCCTGCTTGGTTTGGAAGAAAAGCGACGCCGCGTACCCGGCATCATGGCCTTGCTGGCCGTGCAGGTTTCAGCCCCCTCTGTAAACTTCCGATGTTCCCTGGAAGGCAAATGGACAAAGAACCGTGGTGGGGGGTGAGAGATGGCGCGGGGACACTTATCATGGACTTTATTATGTGTTCTAAACATCTCGTGTACGTGCTTGAGGCCCTTCAGAAATATGAAATTCAAATCTGCAATCATCTGTATGCCACTCTGCAGTCTGTTCTGTTGCTCGGGGACATCTGTGGAGGGGAACAGACCTCCTAGGCTTTGTGCAGCAGCTCCAGGCCCTGTCCTGGGTTTGCACCTCTGGCTGCGGTGTTTTACCCACCCCCCCAAGCCCATCCAAGGCCTCAGAGTGCCGATGACATAAAGACGGTGAAGCCTCTGCTGGAGCTACCATAACTCGGCTGTCTCATGTCCAGGAACCGGGTCGGTGCACATCACGGGACTAGCCCCACGGCTTCAAGAACGCCACGAGATTCCACCAAAATTGACCCAAAAGACCCTCCAAATGGCTGGTCTTTCTTTCCACGGGGAGCTTGACCTCCCGCCCCTAGGGGTAGCCCAGGACCTCTTCTGCTCTTGGAACGTGATGTGTGCTCCCGCCTCCTGTACCGTGATACCTCCCAGCTCTCCTGTGACTGTCACCAGCCCAGGAACCGCGTCTGTCCAATGCATTCATGCAACTCAGAGCCCAGTGCTGTTTGGCCTGTGAAAATTCCTGGAAAATATTTGGGGGATTTTTTTTTGTTTTGTTTTTTAAGATTTTATTTATTTATTTGAGGAAGGGACAGAGAAGCAGACGCCCCGCCAAGCAGGGAGCCCCAGGGTGCAGGCCTCGATGCCAGCACCCCGAGATCACGACCGGAGCAGAAGGCAGACACTTAACTGACTGAGCCCCCCAGGCATCCCTGCTATTTCTAAGAGTAAATACTCTCGGGTGATCTGGGCTACTCTTATTGAAATACCATGACACTAAAGTCACACTCCGTGTCCTCTGCCGTGACGTCTGTCTGATATTTCGCTGCTGCGGATGAAGCAAGCTTGGCGCACTGGCTGAAATTCTGGGCCTTGTGTGTGTCGTCACGCTGAGGACCGGGGCTGTCTGGAGTCTTTAGAAGAAGAATCATTACCCCAGAACGGCCTATGATCAGCTCAGCTTTAAAAATAAATATTTGCCCAATAATATGGCAGGTTTATGGGCTGCATTTAATACTGTAATGAAAAATCTCTTACTGTGTGTGTGCGAGAGAGAGAGAAGAGTTAAGGTTGCCATGGGAGCCCTTGGCACTCCTGAACCTTTATGATTATGAACAATAATTAGATGTAATGCTTTATGGTGGTGAAGCACCTCGTAGGCTCCTGATAATTGTAAGCGTTTGGCAATTAACTCACCATCCCTGAGCTTCAGGTGGGTCTAATTAGCCCCAGGAGGAGAAGCAGCCTTAAGGACGCGAGTCACGTGGGGAGAGCCACCCTGTTTTGCAGCAGCGTAGACAAAAGGAGGCCTCACCAACCCGTCCTGCGTCACCTCCATCACAAATCTCTGCCCACCCACCCCCTTCCTGGCCCGAGGCACCTTGCTCAGCCGGCTGGGTTGGGTTCACGGGGCGGGGCGGGAGTGCCTGCCTGCCCTGCGCAGAGCCAGAGCCCGGTGGGCCCAGAGCCCGAGAGTCAGGGCCGCAGCGCCCGCTTCACCGGGTGTGGACCTGCAGCCCTGCGCGGCTGTAACGGGGGACGCGGGAGGCCAGCTGGGGAACGGAGCCGGACACGGGCTGCTTGGCGGCAATCAGCGCGGCTCGGCGAATCAATACGTCCGTCCTCTTCCCCAAGCAACTGCAATTTGGGGTGCGTCCTCGGTCTGCCCACTTTTCTATTTATTGTCCCATGAAAATGCAATAGATAGCTGGGGAGGGGGGGGGTTCTAATGCCAAGTGTCCCTGACATTTTATATACACCCACGTATACAGACACATGCATATATTTGCTTCATGCAGCAGTCTCCCAGACATATGACAGAGACACATAGAAGCCCGTATACCCTACAGACATGTCATAGTATTTTATATGTATTGCAGAGGTATAGAGAATGATAATATGAATCTGTGTGTATATACACATATACATATATATATGTAGTAAGGATACTCCTGAAGTAAGTGGGTCACATGCTTTGTCATGTCCATCAAGAACTAGATCTGCAGTTTCTCCGAAAGAAAACAAAGTACAACTCTGGAAAATTTCAGCCAATACCCCCTTCTGTTTCAACTTAAATTTCCATAGACTTAATAAAAATAAAATAAATGCATTTTAATAAAAAGTAAAACAAAAAAGCATTTTAATAAAAAAAATAAAATAACAAATAAAATAAAGGCATCTTATTTTCCTGCCCGAAGGCTCCTGCCGTGTGTACTGCGGACAGGCCACAGCGGGGAATGTGCTGCGGCACGACCAGGCGCACACCCGACCCCCCTCTCCTACTCCTGCCCAAACTGGCCGGTGGCTCTGGCGGGGTGTGCCAACGGGCTACGGGCATGGGGGTGATGGGGACCGAGGCTGGCACGGGGACCGTCACGCCAGGCTATGCCGGGTGGGAAGCACGCCTGTTCCCCTCCGTGCACTGCTCTCCTGGACCCCTGCCCCTGCAAGACTCATGCCCGACCCGCGGGCCCGCCTGCCAGCACAGGCCCATGACAGGGCGACACGACGTGGGGGCAGCGGATGAGGGGAGCCCAGTCCTCTGCTTCACTCTGGGAAGTGGGGAGGGGGGTCTGTGTAGCACGAGGCATCTAGCACATTTTGAAAGAACGTTTTGTACCAGAAAAGCGACTTTGCTATGACTAGTCCCGTTACAGTTGTGAGACCGTCGCTCTGTAAGTACTTGGAAAGCAGGGTTAGCGTCCCCTTCGGTGACTTGCCTCTGAGTGCCAAGGGGCCTCTCCAAAATTCCTAACCAAAAAAAAAAAAAAAAATCAACCCCCTGGCAACCACGCGCACCTCCCGGGTCCCAGCAAATAGAAGTGCTCACATGCCTTGGAAGGAAGAGAGTCCTAAGTTGTTCAGGAGTCACCACGACCGGACTTCAGGGGGTGGGTGGGGGTTGCTGGAGGGACCCCAGAGAAGGCAGGGATGGGACTGAGGTGCAGGAGCAAGGCAGGTGGGCCATGCGCTCTGTTTGAAACCCTTGCAGCCTTCCTTTTGCTGGTGGCAAGACTTGTTGGTTTTTCGTGGTCCCCCCCGCGGCACCAGGCCGCCCTGGGTCACCGAGGGCCAGCGAGGCCTGCCCTTCTCAGTTGTGCACAGACCCCCGGCCTGGGCTCGGGTGGGAGCAGGAAGGAGGAGAGCTGCTCTAGGGGGAAGCAAAGGCAGGCCAGCCCCTGGGAGCTGGAACAGGAGGCCAAGCGCTCCGAAAGGGCCTCCCAGGGTGTGCAGAGGCAGGTGTCCAAGGAGGCGGCCCCCCCTGCACATCCCGAACATGGCCCTTGTAAGACTCGAGACCCTGCACATCCACTCATGTTGCTGATCAGAAGAGGTGCTGAGAGCTCGGGGCACAGAAGGGCCCGGCCTCCGCGCTGGCCGCCCTCCCAACTGGCACCGCAGATCCAGGGGGAAGGAGGAAGCACCCGGGTCTTCAAGTGGAGGGCCGGCTGCCGCCTGGGGCCAAGCCACCCGCGCCCGGGCCATGGCCAGCAGGCCCCGGTGACCCTGACCTCTCCCGGCCGGGCCTACCTCACCACCCGCCACACGGTGCACCAGGCCCCGGGCCAGGTTCGTTTCCTGCCGTCTCCCGCTTCGTCCTCCCGGCAGCCTGAGGCGGGCATTAGCGCCCCCTTGCCAGGGAGGGAACATCACCGCCGAGGTCACCTGCACAGGACGTGCCAGACACGAGGTTCCAGGACAGGTGTCTGCACCGACGCCCAGCCATCAGGGTCTCCACCCGCCGCCTGCACCCTCCCTCCCACCGTCACCTTCTTTGGACGGTGGGCTGTTCCCAGGGCTTGGACGCAAGCTTGATGATCATGACGCTGACATGTTAGCATGGGCACTTCTTCCTGAAGCCCCCATCACCCCAGGGCCCTGCCCTGCGCCCCCGCGCATCCGTGACCCACCCTGGTGGGTTTCCTCGCCGCCGTTATCCGATCGGCCTTGCCTTCGAGCCCGTGGGCAGCCTGGGGTGGGGGGAGGGCGCGGGCCCAGCGGAGACCCACTGGCAGACCCACTGGCAGACCCACTGGCAGCCTTGGCCCCCGCCCCCGCCCAGGGGCCCCCCCGGCCTCCGCATCCCTCGGGCTCCATCCTTCCACTAACTCAGCGTCCCCCAGGGCTGCTCCCGGCCCCTTCCCAGGAGTGGCCCCAGCCAGCCGGCCCCCATCCCCCCCCCCCGGCCCCCCTGGGCGCGGCCCCTCTGAGGCTCCTACATCTCCAGGGGAACGGCCGTCTCCGTCCCACCACGGTCCCCTGGACCTCGGGAGCCGCTCGCGACGGGTTAGGCTCAGCTTGCGGCTCCGAGGCACGGCCCACGTGTTGGGGCCACAGGGGGCGGACAGGCTGTGGGGCTCCTGCGGCAGCAGCACCCCGGTGGCCCCGAGCCCTACAGCCGTGCAGCCGCAGCCCCGAGGAGACACTGAAGGGCCGCCTGGCCTTCGGGGTGGGGGGCACGGGCGGCCGCGGGGCGCTCCTGGCGGAACCACACCCAGAAACGAATCTCCTTAGGCGGGAAGCAGCAGCGGGAGTTCTAAGGCCGACCCCGTGGAGGGAAGTTCCTTAAGGTGGGGAAGAGAAGCGCCCCGAGGCCCAGCTGCCAGGAGCTGTTGCTGCAGGAATTCGCAGAGGCCACAGGAGCCGAGGCTGCACAACGCGGCTGGGCGGGGGCCTGAGCACCAGGGGTGAGCCCCAAGGGCCGCGCCCTCCGATGCCTCGGGCTGCAGGGCAGCGAGCCTCCCGTCCCCGTCAGGTTCCAGTGCAGCCTGCAGTTGCCAAGTAGCGGGACCGCCACCAACGGGCATCAGCCGTCAGAGGGGCTCCGGCCAGGAGAACCCGAGGCCCCGGCCCCGCGCTCCCGGCAGGGCCCGGCTCCCGATCGCGGCCCTGGGGCTGAGCCCAGATGTCTTCGTTTGTTTTGAAAATCCTTTCCACATCTTTATCGTTTGTGGCAGATATTTGGTGCCCAACGGCCTTCCCTTTGGCTGTCGTCCCTCCCAGAGGTGGCCTCCGCAGCCGCCGGGCAGCCGGAGGTGACCCTGTGACCCAGCCGTCACCCAGGAGCACAGCTGGGTGTTTGGAGGGAGCGGAGGAGGCTCATGAGGGCCCACCGGGTCACGGGGGCCGTCACCCCAGGCCACCCCGAGGGGCCGTCCCAAAGGAAGGCTCAGCAGTGGTGTGGCGGGAGCCGTGGGCCCGCGGGGCCAGGACAGGCGGTGGCAGGACTATCCCATCGCCAGGGCCAGGTGACCGCGGAGAAGGAGCCGAAGGCTGACCCCAAAGGACAGAGCCGTGTGGATGGCTCTGCCCCAAGAGGCAGAGCGCCGCCCCCAGCGGCTCCACGACCCCGGGAGGCCGGACCCTCGGAGTCGCCTGTGTCCCTTATCCACAGACACTGTGCCTGTGCCCTTGATGCCTCTCCGGCAACCGCTGGACAAGTACATAGGTGCACGAGGCCACCCTGCCCTCGTGAGGCTTACAATCAGAGGAAACAGACGAGCACACATGGGGAGGGACCAGAGGATTCCCCGACAGTGACCCTCACGGCAACAGCCCCAGGTACTCCAGAAATTAAAGGCAGACATTGGTCTGTCGGGGCAGCGAGACCAAAGTCGAAATTCCAGTCCCACTGCGCGTTAGCTGAGCAACCCTGGACACTCACTTCATCTTGCTGAGCCTCACTTTCCTCATCTGTAAAATGGAAATAAGAACATTTGCCCTCATGGGCTGCTTTAAAGATCACAGATACGTCACATTATTTACAAGATGGTGATAATGTCTTGTAATATGTATTACATAGCGAGTCCCGTTACATAGATTAGCTCCAGGACGTAGGTGCTCTTATCATCCCCATTATGTATGTGGGAAACTGAGTCACTAAGTTATAAATAACTTGCCCGGGGTCGGTAGCTAATAGGGGACAGAACCAGAATCGGTACCCAGACTGCTGAAAGCCGTCTTCTCCACGACGCCCTAGAGGCTGACACAGCAGGTGCTTAGCTATCTGCCACTGTCCCTACTGGGACACCATCTTCAACCACGACCACAGCACCACCATCACGAGCATGGGCCAGACTACTGGGCGACATTTCCATCGTGAGTAGCATCTGGGCCCTAAAGGTCCAAGGAAGATTGCTAGTGAAGTAAGGAGGAGAAAAGAAGAAGAGGAAGAAGAAGAAAGAAGAAGAAGAAGAGAAGGAGAAGGAGGAGGAGAAGAAGAAGAAGAAGAAGAAGAAGAAGAAGAAGAAGAAGAAGAAGAAGAAGAAGAAGAAGAAGAGGAGGAGGAGGAAGAGGGAGAGGAGGAAGAGGAGGAGGAGGAGGAAGAACAACAACAACAATAACAACATCGTAGGTGAAGCAACAGCACAAGCAAAGGTGAGGGTGGCCTCGGCCCCAAGAGGGCCAAGCAGACCTGCCTGGGGGAAGCATGGCATGGCCAGGGAACAATAAAAAAATTCCCAGATCGGTGGGGCTGGGGCCGGACCTTGGGCAGTGGGACACGCTAGAACCCGAGTCTTATTTTAGAAACTATGTGAGAGCAGAGGAGCCAGCCACGGCAGGAACGCCGGCATAGACCCTATTGGTGATCATGGGGTCAAAAGTGATGAAGCCACGAAACTGGAAACATGGGGCAGATGTGTCGCTGTTGGTGCCAGTTTGGTGACAGAGACAGAGGAGGACACCAAAGGGAACGAGGAAGGAGAAACTAAATACCACCCCCAGCTTTCCCGGGATGCCCCTGCGAGGCCCTCCGGTGGCCCTCCTGAAGCTCCCCATCCTGGGTGGGTGTCCCAGGTGGGACAGGCACTAGGTGGCTTGAGGCCCCACGATGCCCGAGTAGAGGACTCTTCGGTCCTCCCGGGAAGCAGACTGAAGCCCACACCAGGCCGGGGCCCTGCAACACCTCCACCTGCTGCGACAGGGACCACACACACCCTCTGGAAGTCATTTGTCAGTGATCCTTTGGTTTAGAAATCACGATAGCTTTGCTCTCTCGGTAGGACCACACACCCGTGCAGCGATACCTTGTCCAGTTGCATCCAAATAAGGTAAAAGGTAGCGTCGAGCAGATGTCGCCATGGCTCTCGATCTCTGGCCTCCGTGAGACAAAAGCTGGGACAGGACATTCCCTACCCGCCGAACCCGACTGCAGGGTCAATTGCTGCAAACTCACAGCTCATCCCCACACTATTACATTGCAAGGCCTTCTGCAGCCTGTCCCCGTCACCCAGTATGACACCAGCTTGAGGGTTCGGACATATGAGAAGGACCGAATGATCCCCCCTCGGGGTGGAGGGCTGAGATGATGTTCACACATCCAAACAGCTGGCATCAAGTCAAAGGGACTAAAGAGCAACTGAAACCCTTTGTACAGACACAACATCTTGACTTCTTCTCCCCTCATTTCCTCGTGGCCCGACGCCCCTGGGACAGACTCCCCACCTGGGACGGCGGAGGCTGGGGACGCTCCGTCCAGTCTGGCAGCAGGTTCCAGAGACACGGGGCCGGAGATGACTGGGGCTGTCCCCCCGCCGGGAGGCCCTGCCCGGCACTGCAGCAGCCCCACCCCGCAGCCGGTTCCTCCTGAACGGCCGAGCCCAGCTCCCAAGGCAGGGAGAAATTAGATTAGTCTGACAAGATTTGCACTGTCAGAAAGCAAGTTTTATTTTTACCCTCAAGCCCGTGATCGCCTAGGTGTCTGCAAATTGAGGAATTATTTTTACCCAGATGTAGAAATCAAGTCATTCCACTTGGCCTTCCTGCCTGTCCTTCCCACACGCCGTTGGCTCTGGTGGTTGGAGCTGGGCTCCCACTGGCCTCGGCAGTGTCTGAACTGAGCTGGAATCTTCCTGTCTGTGCTACTTCCAAACCATGCCAATCTGGGTGAGGGTTGTTTTGGGGGTTCCCCCCTCCTTTCTGGCTCTCAATTCTCTTCTCTGTAAAATACACAGGGTTAACCTAGGTGGTTTCTATGGTATGAAAGAAAAAAAAAAGACAAAGGTCTTTAAAAACATCGATTATAATGCAATCTGTTTTGTCTTTTCTCCTCCCTGTGTATAAAAAGGGCGACATCTTCTATCTATAGATCAAGAACATTTGCCACATTTTGAAAGCGTGCAGTCTTTACCAAAGGGAGGGAATAAGTAATGGACGGGGACAAATAAACAGAGAGTACAGAACATGAAACAGTCTGGTTTGCAGAGACTGAAACATCCGGCCTTTTGCTTCAAAGACTCAGCTTTGCAGACCCCTGGCTGGGCTCCCGTGCTTACACCTGGCTGGTGTACCTCTCAGCCATGAGCTTCTGGGGGAGGCCCCATCTGATGCCGTCCCTCTCTGGCTCTGCCTCCCCCCGTGACCGGACACCTTCTGGGTTATGAGCAAAGAGTCATGCTACCGAGCATAATGTCCTATGAGATGATCTTGCTGGGCTTTCTGAGGGACCCAGGGGGCGGCAGGACGAGAATGCCACCTTCCTGACCAGCACACACACACCCAGGGTACGACAGAGGGCTGACGCTGTGATGGGATAACCACCAGCCCTCTAGCAGGTCAGAGGAGGGGGGTCAGGAGAGCTGTAATAGGTGTGGCACAGGGAACAGCCCTCCCTAACACTCCGGGAGCCAAGAAGGTTCTAGCAACCAACCGAGTGGTCTCGTTGTTCATTCATGCCTTTCTTCTACTAAGACTCATTGAGACCTACTATGCCCCAGAAAGGAGGATAAGAAAATGAATAAAACAGGACTTTGCCCTCCCAGGCACTCCTGGTAGAAAAGCTGACAATGTAATAGAGGACTAAAGTTCAAGTGCGTCACATGAGTCTACAGAGATGTGCGGCCATCATCACCATCATCCAGTTTTACAACAGTTTCACCGTCTCAAGAAAGTCCCTCTCTCTCGTGGGCAGTTAGTCCATTTCCATCCCCAGCCAACGATCTGTCTCCTTTCTATCCCCCTCTCGCCCTTGGCTACACATTACTTATCAGGGCAATCACACAATGCACAGTCGTTGGTGTCTGGCCTCCTCCACTTAGCGTAGTGATCGCGAGGCTCATCCATGTGGCAGCCTGTAGCAGAATTTCTCTTCTTTTTATAACTGAATGATAGTCCATGGTATGGATATAGCGCATTTTATTTATCTATTCACCGGCTGACGGACACAGGGATGGTCTCCCGTGTTTGGCCATATGGATCATGCTGCCATGAACATCTGTGCACGAGTCCTCATACGGACATACGTTTCCACTCTCTTGGGTGGAGACCTAGTATTAGGAATTGCTCCACTGTCTGGTAAACTCATGTCTGTTTAAGAAGCTGTCAGACCATTTTCCAAAGCGGCCGTACCATGTTACACGTGGCAGGGCCCCCGTGTTCCCACATCTAAGCCAGCATTTATTGTCACCTAATCTGACCACAGCCATTCTAATGGGGTGATGTGGCATCTTGTGGGGTTTGAGTTAGCATTTCCCTCATGACCCATGACATCCTTAGTGACAGTTCATGTATCTTCTTTCTCCACTGAATTGCCTTACATCTTTATCAGACTCAACTGACTTTAAGGGTTTATTAATGGGCTCCCAGTTCGGCTCTGTTGAGCTCTATGCCTGTCCGTATGCCACCATTACACTGTCTTAATAATTGTATCTTTAAAAAAAAATAATTGTAGCTTTATAATAAGTCTTGAAATTGGGAAGAGAAAGTCCTCCAACTTGGTTCTTTTTTCCTTCTTCGCAAAATTGGTTATTCTACGTTTTTGCTTTCCATATAAATTTCAGGAATAGTCTGGTACCTTCTGTACATAAAAAAGGCTGGAATTTTTATAGGAATTATAGATCAACCTGGAGAAGACTGCCATCTTAATAATGTTGAGTCTTGCAATCCATAAACATGAAATATATTGCCATTTATCTAGACCTCTACTGTCCCTCAGAAGCATTTTGTAATTTTCAGGGTATAGTCTTGTGCTTCTTTTGTTAAATTTATTCCTGATCTTTTTTAATGACACTGTGAACGGAGTTGTTTTCTTTTTCTACTGTTCGTTGTTCATACATAGAAATACAATTGACTTTTGTCTCCTGTGACTTTACTGAACTTGTTTATTAATTCTAATGTATGTGTTCATTCCTTGATTGTTATCTAACCATTTTTTTAAAAGATTTTATTTATTTATTCATGAGAGATACAGAGAGAGGTAGAGACACAGGCAGAGGGAGAAGCAGGCTCCCTGCAGGGAGCCCAACGTGGGACTCGATCCCAGCACCCCGGGGGTCACGGCCTGGGCCCAAGGCAGACGCTTAACCGCTGAGCTACCCTGGCTGCTGTATCTAACCATTTTTATGATGCACAACCTAATAGTAAATAAGGCAGAAGGGAAAATGTAGGGGAAAAAAGAAAAAAAAAAAAAGACAAAAGCTCCAGAGGCTTAGTCATCCGGGATCATTCAGGTTTAGGGATGAGCAGCACCACACATCTCAAAATACACTGACCACACCACAGTCTTAGCGGCCTGTGCCACTTAGCCTCCCCCCAAAAAAGGAAAAAAGAAATAAATCAGGTTTAATGGCTACTCTTCAAGAAAAACAAAGAAACATGTCTATCTGTCCACCTAAAAATATCATCCGTGGTATTTTTAAGGTTTGGCATTTGCCAGAATATTTTTGTCTCTTCTAGAAGATTTACTAAGAGAAGCTCTCCAAGGTATTGCTATTTTCTCTTTCTCCAGAATCCAGGATCACCTTGGCTGCCACCAGGGCCACCAGACACCTTCCCAGCAGTTCCTCGGTCTTGGAAACCTCTCAAGTTAGTTTGCCTTAGGAAGTCATCTCCCGGCCGCATGAGGAGTTTGCTAAATCTGAGCGGGGGTCTGATGCTCCTGGTCTGTGTTCTCAGGACAAGAGCCCGTGAACCAGATGCAGGGAGAAAATACTACAAAAGGAATTAGGGCAGCGCCAGTGGCGCAGTGGTTTAGCGCTGCTTGCAGCCCGGGGTGAGATCCTGGAGACCCAGGATCGAGTTCCACGTCAGGCTCCCCGCATGGAGCCTGCTTCTCCCTCTGCCTGTGTCTCTGTCTCTGTCTCTGTCTCTCTCTCTCTGTCTCTATGAATAAATAAAATCTTTAAAAAATTAAAAAAAAAAAAGAAAAAAAGAAAGAAATTAATACCATGGAATGGCCTCGATGGGGAAGGGAGAGGGGAGCCGGTCTGGAGCCATTAAATGAGTCAAGTCCTCAGGCACACAGCCCTGCCCCTGCCCCTCAGCAGCCTCGCTCTGCCCGCTGGCCTCCCGCTGGGACAGGACAGACGGGCAGGGCCCGAGGGACCAGGAGGCCAGACAAGTGTAGACCTGCCCTCCGCCCAGGCCACGCGAGGAGCCAGCTGCTCCGCAGGTGCCGGGACCGCAGCTCTGTGCCTTGAGGGGCAGGTGACACTCAGAGGAGTCCCCCCACTTCCATGGGTGACATTCAGGGTCTGAAGAGGGCCCCAGATCAGCGCTCCAGGGGGACAAACGGGGCAGGGTGTGCACGGGCCTGAGAACAGAGCCACCGAGGTCCTGGGGACACGCTCCCGCCACCCATCTCGGGGGGCCACCCATCTCCGGCTCCCCCTGCCTCCCCGGGATGTCGACTCTGGCGACTGGCAGGCATCCCTACCGCGGACAGCAGTGGCCCCCTGGATGCGACGGTCCCCACCGCCGGTTCAGGTGCATCAGGCAGGAGTGGACTCTGGGCCGTCGGGGGGCCCCTCGTGCCACTGCTCCCCCTCAGGGGGAGAAGGCAGCCGTGCAAGAGGGGAAGCCAGAGCCGGGGCGCCGCACCTGCCCCAGCGGGCCAGGCGCCCCCACCCCAGCCCGCCAAGCACCTGCTCACCTCCTGCGGGCCCCCAGCACCAGACTGGGGTACGGGGTGGGCGGGGGGTGGCCGGGAGAGGCATTAGCATCAACCACAGAGGCCGGCCGATTCCTGCCCAGAAGGCCTGGGAGAGGAGCAGGGGCAAAAAACGGTGAGGGCCGACAGGTAGACAAGTGGCCGAGGTGCGCACCACCGCCCACCCCACCCCCCGCAGCCCCAGGGCTCACCGGGCACCGAAGGAGCAGGCCCGGCTGCCCGGGGTCCCGCCGGGCACGTGCCCGAGGGTGACGGGGTGAGCGGGACTGGCGGGTGGTGCGGAGAGCTAACCGGAGCGCCCCAGCCAGCCAGGCCCCCCCAGCAGCTGCCAGCAGCAGCGCAGAAACCTCTCCGCTCCCAGCACCACTAGGGGCCCAGTCGTTCCCCGCGCGTGGATCTCCCCTCAGATGGCGAAACTTGACTTTCAGAACTTCAAATAACCATCCTCCAATCCACACCTGTGCCTCTCGCCATCAAAGAAGAGAGAGCGAGCCGAGCACACAGCCTGTGATCACAGCAACCCGTCCCCACGGGCCCTGACCACGTACCCGGTTCCTAACCTGCGCCGGGCGCCCGATGGTTATATAAGTGGCTCAAGCATCAGCTGTGCTCTGTAAAAGTTGGTGAGGTGGCAAAGGGTGGAAGCCGTGCACACGAGCAGCCACAAAGCGATGGGTGACGGCACCTCACATCTCTCTTTCAGGAGAGAGCTGAACCACGGGCCACGAGGATACCCTGGTGGGTGTACGTGGGCACATTTCCCAGCTCTGTCTGCAGGGAAGGCCTAGAAGCTGCGACGGCCCAGCATCCACAAAGCCTATGCTCGGATCTCAGTTTCTAAGCAGGATCCATCGATAAATACTAAAATTAGTGGGACAACCTTTCAGGAGAAATGTATCTTCAAAACGTTTATCTCCAGATTTTCTAATTATTGTGATGGTTTTAACATAAGATCACAAATTCTTTGATACCCTGCCCTGTAGGAAGTGGGAAAGGCCGGATGTAGAAACTCAGTTCTAACAAATTACACGTGGGAGGAGACAGCAACATTCCTGTGAAAAACCGGGCAAATCCCACCCTAACAAAATGATCAAGGTTAACATCACGGGTGATAAAGCATGTTGACATCCTGTGCCCACTGATATCACCAGATGGGAAGAGTGCTTCCCCCTCTGTGATGCTTTTCCAAAAATCCATAACCTCATCCTATCAATGAAAACATATCAGATAAACCCAAATTGAGGAGCATTTCATAAAACATCTGACCACTACTCTTCAAAGGTACCAAAGTCACGAAAGCCCAAGAAAGACTGAGGAAATGTTGTGGTTTGGGGGAGACTAAAAAGACAAGACCACCAAACATACTTGGATCCTGACACAGAAAAAAGACGTGAATGGAAAAACTGGGAAATTGGCATAAAATCTGCAGTTTAGTTAAGGGTATTGTATCAACGTCAGTTTCTTAGTTTGGGTCAACGTATCCTGATTACATAAGATGCTAGCATGAATGGAAGGTAGGCGAGGAGGGTAGACATTTTTGTGCGTAAGCCAACGCAAATCCTGAACTCACAGCCAAGCGTAGGTGCATGGAACACATCCCAAGGAGTATAGCAAAGCCCTTGAGAACTAGATCGTGTAAATCACCGCTCAAGTCCCAGACAACCCCGAGTGCCACATGCAAGGGGCAGCCCACAAAAGCACCGCGAAGGCTTTGAAAACTGAGTGGGCAGTGGAACCACCAGTCTCAGGACGGGCCATCTAAACCTAACTGGGTGATTGCCCGCATAAACAAAAAGCTCCACGTTCTTAGGAGGATTTTAACACGGAGTCTTACCACTTCATATACCAACTGTTCTGGTTATCATCCAAAAGTACCCAGCTTGTCAAGAACCAGGGAAAAATCTGACCAATTCTCCAAGGAAGAGACAGTCAACAGATGCCAACTCTATGATTACCTGGACATTGGAATGAGCAAATAAAGACCTTAAAGCATCTATTATCATCGCTTTCCATGAGGCAAAAAGCAAATGCTCCTGAAGTGAATGAAAAATCCACAACAAAGAAACAGAAACCATAAAAAGAGAACTAAATGGAATTTTAGATGAGAAATATATTATCTGAAGTAAAAACTTCACTGAAGTGACTCAAATAATTGAAGTCTGTCTTCAAAAAAAAAAAAAAAGTAAAAAGAACCAGAAAAAAGCATTACTTAATTTGAGGATACATACAGAAATTCTCTGATCTAAAGAACAGACAGAAATGCTACCAATTTCCAGACATTACTTTTGTATCCTGAGACTTTACTGAACTCATTTATTACTAATTCTAGCATTTTTTTTTTTTTGGTTGAGTCATTAGGGTTTTCTAAGTACAGAAGAAAACCCTGACGACTGCAAATAGTCATCTGCAAATAGTGACCATTTAACTTCTTTTTTTTTTACCAATATGGAGCCCTCATTTTTTTCTTGTCCTGTTGTGGCTAGGGTGGCCAGTAGCATGTTGAAGAAAAGTGGTGAGAGGGGACCTCTTTGTCTTACTCTTGATCTTAGAGGAAAAACTGCTTTTCATCAATGAGTATGATATAAGGTGTGGGTTTTATCATATTGAGGTATGTTCCCTGCTTTGTTGAGAGTCTTTATCATGAATGGATATTGAATTTTGTTAAATGCTTGCTGTGCATATTGAGATTCTAATATGATTTTCATCCTTTGTTTTGTTGATATGGTGCATCATGTCGATTGATTCATGCATAGTGAGGTATCCTTTCATCCTTGAAATAAATCCTACTTAACCTTGGTGAATGATCCTTTTAATGTATTGTTACATGCAATTTGTAATATTTTGTTCAGAATTTCTGCATCCATATTCCTCAAGGATATTGGCTTGTAGTTTTCTTTTCTTTCTTTCTTTCTTTTTTTTTTTTTTTAATGGTGTTTTCATCTGGTTTGGGGATCAGGGTAATGCTGGCCTCATAGAATGTATTTGGTAGCTTTCCTTCCTCTCCTATTTTTTGGAATAGTTTGAGAAAAAAAAAAACAAAGCCAATGAATAAACAAATGAAGAGAAAAATGAGACCCATAAATACAGAGAACAAACTGATGGTTGCCAGGGGGGGAGGTGGAGAGATGGGCTAAATGAACAATGCGTAGGGAGAAATACAGACTTCCAGTTATGAAACAAATAATAGAAATAAAAGGTACAGCATTGTCACAGGCAATGACATTATAAGAGCAATGTATCTTGACAAATGGTAACTACATTGTGGTGAACATAATATAATATACAGAGAAGCTGAATGACTACGTAGTGCTCTGAAACTAATGTAATATTGTATGTCAACTATACTCAAATAAAATAGAAATTAAAAAATAAAGGGCACCTGGGTGGCTCAGTTGGTTAGGTGTCCAACCTCTTTATGTCAGCTCTGGTTGTGATCCCAAGGTCATGAGACTGGGCCCCGTGTGGGGCTCTGAGCTAGGTGTGAAGGCTGCTTAGAATTCTCTCTCTCCCTCTCCCTCTGCTCTCCAACCCTGTTCACACGTGTGCATGTGCACACACTCTCTCTAAAAAAATTTTTTATTTAAAAAATAAACAAAAGGTACAGAAAATAGGTTAAAAAATTAACAGAAACTCAGAATCTGTGGAACAATATAGAAAGGTGTGATGTGCATGTGCTCAGAGCCCATGAGGAAAAGAAAAAGATATTAGTATGGAAAACGTTTTTTGAAGAAATAATGACAATAAATTTCCCAAATTCAGTTAAAGACATAAATTTACAGATGCAAGAAGCTCAAGGAACATCAAACATGACCAATCCACACAAAACCATCATAATCAAACTGTAAAAAAAAAAAAGAAAGAAAGAAAGAAAGAAAGAAAGAAAGAAATCTTGAAAGCAGAGAAAAATGACATGTTACAAGTAGGAGAATAAAAATTTTATTGTACATTTCTGACAGCAGACGTGCAGAGTAGAAAGAGAAGAACTGTCAACTCAGAATTCTACATTCCATGAAAATATCCTTTCAGAAAGGAAATAAAGATATTCTTACCAAAGGAAAACTACAAGTTTTCATTGCCAACAGACTTGCTCTAAAATAAACGTTAAGGGAAGTTCTTCGGATAGAAGGAAATGACCCCAGAGGGAAAATTAGAACTTCAGAGAAGGAAGAGCATCAGAAATGGTAAACATCTGAATAAACATAATAAACTACTTCTTTCCTCTTAGGTTTTCAAAATATGTATGACTATGAAAAGTCATAAAATTATAACATTGTTGGGGAGTAGGGGGCTCTTAATGTTGCAGATGTAACACTTATGACATATGTATACGTATAACATAAGGGAGGAAGGGGAAAGGAACATAGAGAGTTGTGAGGTTTCTACATTCTACTTCAAATAGTCAAATATTAAATTTAAATACAATGTGAAAAGTTAGGTTTGCATATTGTCATTCCTAGAGCAACCTCCAGAAATAAATACAAGGAGATCTAGCCATGAGCACAGCTGCCTGGCCCCTTACACTGTCTCACCTAGACAGTTCCCCTAACTGAGGCTACGGGGAGTGACCGCCCCCAGGGCTCCCCCAAACCATCCTTCTGGGGCTCACCGAGAAGCTCCTATCGCTGTCTCATTTTTTATTTTCCCCCATTACTGTGCAACAGAGGTGGTTCATAATTCGATCCATGGCCCAGTGGTGTAAGGCAGGGAAGAATGAGAGTAAATTCCGGCCCTTCCAGTCCTGTCCTCTGATCTTGCAGATGAAGAGACTGGGGGCAGACAAGGAAAGTCACGACTTGCACAAGCCCCCCGGCACACCAGCCTTGGGACCAGGCCTGGACCCAGATCGCCCAACACCAGCACGCCATTGAGAGACAAGAGCTCTGGGGCCCCTTCCCCAGCTCACTGAGAGGCCGTTTTTGTGTCCGGCTGTCCTCCAAGCCTACTGAGAACTGACACATATGCAGACTTTCGACACGTGAGGCTCTATTCTAAGTTTGTCCATCCTTCTACCTGTCTGTCCATCTTCTGCCCATTTATCTATTCACACCAAATCCTCACGTTGCCTCACCTGAAGTAGATGCTATTATTCTTCCTGTTTTACAGAAAAAGAAACTAAAACGTTGAAAGAATTAAGAAACTTGCCCAAGAGCATACACATCTACTAGATGTTGGCTCTGGATCTGAACCCAGATCTGGGTGGAGCCTGTGAGTTCTGAACTGTGACTGTCCTCCCCTCGGGAAGGTCAATCAAGAGCAGAACTCTCTATGGCATTCCATGATCCAGAAGAAAACGTACCCTTTCTGCCCCCCAACCCACATCCCACACCCCCAGGAGCATTTTAGCCTGGTGAAATCTGGTTAAAAGGTGTACAGAGAGCAGCTCTGAAGGAAGAGCTTGCAAACTAGGAGCTGCCAGGAGGTCCCAGCTGCCTGAAAGGCGTGTGAGGAGAGGTGCTGGCACTGTTACTAGGCAACCTGCCTCCCGCCTCCCGGCCTCCCAGGACTGGAGAGTTCCCCCAGGCTCCTCTGTTCTTTCCTAACAACAGCTGATGACACCAGCCCTCCTCCCCTTCCAGCTGAGTCACTGCTGTCCCCAGTCACAGGGTGAGGGCAGTCAGGAGCTGCCCCAGGACCTCCAGTAGGGCCAGATAAGGAGCCTCCAGTCTTGCCGGCGTCTAACCTCACTCCCTGGTCAAGTCCAGTCCCCTGTGACCACCAGGGAAGGGGGGGGGGGCGGGCAACCAAGAAGGGCATCTTGCCAAAGCATCAGCAAACCACTTTACGGGCTCGGGCCGGTCTGACCAGGGGGCAGTCAGTGACTGGCAGCCTGCTGGTGAGGTGGAGGGGGTTCTCGGCATCCCCTATCCCTGTCACTCCCCTCAGAGGTATTTGCTTCACTAGCAGTTCTGTCCAGGGACCAGCAAAGCATGGCTGCTGGTGGGGCCTCATAAATTTGTCCCTCAAGCTCCCCGGGAAGTCCGAAAGGAAGCGGATGACTCACACTGCTCTCTGTACTCCTTGTCTGATTTAACGGATTCTTTGGAGGTGAAAGGCTATTTTCACAGCCAACGATGAGAAGCCAAAAAAAAAATGAGATCATCATGACCCAGCAAAGAGGGGCAGACACTACTTCCTCCCCCAGGAAAGCCACTGAACACCACTGAGCACTCAGCGTACTTGCTCTGCCAACAACCCCACTCGTGTTGGTGTGATTCATGGTCCAGTCTCCCCGCAGTGGCTTCGCTTAGCACCATCTTCCTCCCCCGGGGACATAACAGAGAGGCCGCTCTCTCCCACCACACTCCCCATTCAGCTCACAGACCATTCAGCCACCTTTTAAAATAGCAAGTCACACCATTTTCAGTAAACAGTGTCGCTGGAGACCTTGGATCGGCTGGATTCTCGACTTTTATAACCCACGCGTGTAACGTGCTAGAAGCCACTCCCCAGTAGGTGAATGTCATTAGGAAACACGCCAAATTTTCTTACACAGGAAGAACTAAGAAGAGGAGACAAGGAAAAAACTCCCACCTTAAGTGCCTGTTCACCACAAATCGCTCAAACACCACTTTGTGAAGGTGTTAGGCCAAGTCTTCATACCAATCAGGCCTGGAAAGGCAGTGAGAAGCCCACAGTGGTTTTCTGTTGAAAATAAAAGCTCCCTTCAGCCACACTCGAACATTTTCTCCCAGCTATTCCCAAAGTAGGACTCCAATGGCCGGGTTACTTGGGAAATACAAAGGAGGGCAGGTCGCAAATCCACTTCTCACTAGGGTTTTTTGGTTTTTGGGGGGGGGTTTTGTGGACATCCTAGAGTGGAACCCAGAGCTCTCCTGAGGGTCCTTCAAGAAAGGAGAAGACATGTAGGTGGGGGATGCAGAGGACATGGCATGTGAGGCCTTCAGAACCGTAAATCTCTCCCACTTGATGCAGGAGGAAGTCGCATTTCTAATATACTGTCAATTTTCCAGAAATCATAGTGTCTGCCCTTCACCCATCCCAGGATCCCTGACTTGGACCCCTGCCTTAAGAGAGCGGGGCCATTTGACCAGAGCATCAGTAGAGTTCCCAGGGAGAGTGAGCACATAGCTCATTAGTATTCCATCCTTTTGGCAAAACACAAACAGGGCTGGTTTGTCTTGGTGAATGAAGCGTAGAGCTCTTACGTGGCCCTCACCCCTCAAGAAGGTATCTCACCGGGCCTAGTAGTTCTGAGGCTCTGAGTGGTCATGCTGGGTAACTTTCCTCCGGGGTAAAAGGAGATTCCCAACAACTCCTGTGCCCAGGAAAAAGAGCAAGGAAGTTCCTGAACTTCTCATTTCAATAACACTGACCCCTGCCCTTCTACCTCACACAGACACACATGAACACACCATAGTTGGTTAAAAAAAAAAAAAAAATTGATTTGCTTTCCTAAGAAGGACCAAGATCTTCAGTTCATCCTCAGACCTTGGCCTCTATCCTCACCTCACATCCCTCAAAACCGTAATGGAGGCACAGAGGACTGAGTAAGCTTAAATGGATGACGGGGCATTCCTGACCCCATGCCCATAGCAGAAACCAAGGCAGAAGGAAGGAAAGAAGTATGAATACGTGCTCTTGGGAACCCTTGTCTGCAAGCTCTCAGACAACTCTCAGGCCATGGAATTAATCTGTCCCTGAAGGATATTTGTCCAATTGGGTTCCCCAGATAAACCCTCAGCTTCCTCGCTCTCCATCTACTACAGTCACGGGGTGGGCTCACCTCCTCCAGATACCCATGAAAACCACCAATCTGTGAAGAAGAAGCAGCATTTCCTGCACCATCTGTTTTTCTTCCTGATGTTGATGTTGAGGCTGAGAAGGTGAAATGGGCAGATGGAAAACTTTTTTTTGGAATTTAATAATAAAAATAATATTGCTCTAGTTATTCCTGCTGAATAAGAAGCCATCCCCAAATTAAGTGGTTTTGGATCAAACTAATCATTGATTTTGCTCATGAATCTGTAATTTGGGCAGGGTTCCGTGGAGCCAGCTCATTTCTCTCCGTTCAGTATCAGCTGGGCAGCCTCGCTAGGACTGGGCATTCCACTCTTCCAGTGACTCATTCATGTGTCTGGCAAGATTCGCACTGTTTGTCTGTTCCTCCTCAGTCACCCTTGCCACGGGGTGACTTGGGCTTCCTGACAGCATGGAGGCTGGGCTGTAAGTGTAAGCATCCCGGGAGAAGCAAGCCAATGATGCATCACTTTCTTATGGCCTAGCCTTAAAGGTCACCAAGTATCACTCCCCCTTATGCCACATGTCCACCCACATTCATGAAAAAAAACAGACCCATCTCTTGTGGAAGGAGAATTACTATTGCACCGGAAGAGGAGCATGTTGAATGGGAGACACCGTGACAGCCATTTTGGGGAAATACAACCTGCCATAAAAATTAGCGACAACTAATATATAATGATTCCTTACTATAGTCTACACTCTGGGGTAACGCGTTTAATGTGAATTCTCATTTTAAGTCTCACAACAAGCCTATAGAGCGGGTATTAGCAATTTCCCATTTTATAGATAAGAAGACTGAGGCTTAGAGGGAGATGAAGTAATTTCTCAGCTTGGAAGTGGCAGAGCTGGACTTGGAAGCCAGGCCCACTTGGGCCAAGGACCAGAACACACAACCACTGTGCTGCAAACCTCTCAGAACTGATGGTTAGCCTTGACTGGGACTCGCTAAAGCAATAAAATGGAAAAGAACAGAACTTGGGCATGGGAGCCAAGTTTTTAGCTCTAGCTTTGCTACTCATAATTAGAGGTGCCATTTACTCTAGGCCACATGCTATGGGAGGCACTTTATAGGCGTTATCTCACATATTTCTTAAAACGATACCGTAAGGGAGTTACTATGTGATGCCCATTTAATGAGTAAAAAAATATATAGGCTCTAAGAGGTGAAGCAACTTGCCAGAGTCGCACAGATATTAACTTACTGAACTGGGATTTAAAACTATTCCATCTTCCTCCAAGGCTCTTACTCATCTCTATCCAAGGCCAGGGTCCCCACACAACTCTCTTTACTCGCTGAGCCTTGAATACCTCACCTGTAAGAGCAGAAAGATATGGAAAGCTTTTGGCTCCAAGGGGTGGCCCTGGGCACTGAGGCCTCCAGTGTTAAATCCCTTTAAGTCATGGTTTCCCAACCTCAGCTCCACTGACATTCTGGGCTTGACAGTTCTTTGTTTTGGGGACTGTCCTGGGCATTATAGGGATTCCGGCAGCATCCCCGGCCTCTACCCACCGGATGCCAAGTGCACCTCCTTCCCCATGATGTGACAACTAAAAACGTCTCCAGATCCTGCCAAATATCCCCGGGGAGGCTGGGGGAGCTGATCTTGCCCTACCCCCCATTAAGAACCTCTGCATTAAGGTGACACTAGCGTGGCCCTGAAGTAAATCCTCACAGAGGTTCTGGTGGTCAGCATCTCCTTCCTCAGAGGCCGCTATGCTCTTCCCGGTACCATCACCAGCTGGGAGGATCAGAAGGGATCTGGATGGTATAACAAACTCCCTATTTTTCCTTTTGTCGGGTCATTCCTTCACTTTGGATTCTTACCAACTCAGAGATTGGTGGCACTCAGGTTCCAGCAGGTGCCAAATGCCAGACGAAAGCACCAACGCTGGCCTTTTTTCCCTTCCTCCTCCCTTTTTCTCTCCACCCTTCCTGCTACCCTACTCTCTTTCCCCTAGTCTCCCCACACACCACATTTCTTCTGGCCGAGCTGAGGAGATGCTGTTGCCAGGAAATTGTTTGCATTCTCGGGCACAGTGCTTCCTATCAGGCCCTTTCTCTGAGTGGAGCCTGAAGAGAGCCAACTACTCGCCCCCCAGCTCCAGGCAGTCGGGCACCAAGGGTCCAGGCTAAAAAGGTACCACGAGGCAGTGCCTCCCATAGGTACTTGAGCCTGAGACCCAGCTCTCTCCCTCACCCCCTCCAGCTCTGCTCACAGAAGCTGTCAATACTGAGCACCACAAGGGAAATAGCTGAGCAATTCGCAGGACACCTCAGGACCTCTTTCCTCCAAAGAATAGAGCCCTAGAGCAGAGAGAGTTCTGAGTTCTCACTAGCTCACAAGGCTTCTGGGATGCAACCACAGGTCAGAGGTGTCTGTGCTTAGCACCTGACAGCTTTGATCCTTGGGTTCCACATCTACCCTGTGAGGGGGAGACTAAGTCCCCTTCGGTAAGAGAGCCCATTAAAGCATTTGATGCATTTTCACGTCTCTCAGTTCTTTGCTTCCACGACCTAAATAGCTGACCATCACAAAGCCTGAGTACCAATCCTGGGATACGACTCGCAAACACAGCACTGGCCTTCATGTGTTTCTTTGCCAGTGTCCCCTCTCAAAAGAAATATACTCAGAAGAAAAAAAAAAGAAATATACTCAGAATTAAATATATACAGTATTTATTATTATTATTTTTTACCATTCCCCTACTGCAATTGATTCTAGGAGCCTATGTAATAAAAAGCCTAGAAGAGTCTATTTTTGCAAGCCTCAGCCCATTCTATGACATAATTGTCCTTACATAATTATCTCAGATTTGTGTCATCATTGGAACATTAGGATTTCTCCCCATGTCCTTCACTGACAGCATAATTATTTCTCTTAAACTGAGTCTACATTTTTATTAACACAGCTGATAGACATTCCCCTCCTGGTAGGCACATCTTATCGGTGACCCACAGAGAGCTTATAGTTAACGGAAGCTTTAAAGTGACTTTCACATTAACTCCTGTTAACGTGGTCGATGGTCACAAAGCCAGGCACTTGCAGTTGTTTGTTTGTCTGTTTTAACCTAAGGACTGGACTTTACATTTGTCTCTATTGAGTGTTACCTTCTTTGCTATCTATATTGCTATCTATATATTTTTATCTTTTTTTTTTTTTTTCCTGGATGGTTAAGCTTGGTTAAGCAGTTGATTCTTTTTTTTTTTTTTTTCTTTCAAGATTTTTTTTTTCTTTATTTATTCATGAGACACAGGCAGAGGGAGAAGCAGGCTCCATGCAGGGAGCCCGACATGGGACTTGATCCCGGGACCCCAGGATCATGCCCTGGGCTGAAGGTGGTGCTAAACCACTGAGCCACCTGGACTGCCCTGCTATTTATATTTTTGAATCTCAGTTTCCCCTTCCAATATATTCTCATCCAAGATCTATATGATCAGGGTACTTGAAATGGAGTACTTTACTCACAATTAATATTTTGTTAATATTTTAATCAAAATATATACTAGGAAGGCAGTTTTCTTTTTTCATAAATTTATTTTTTATTGAGGCAGTCAGTTTTTAATTATCTACTAGGGACATCTGCCCATAAAAGAGTAGTCTTGCGCATATCATCCGAGCAGCTATGCATTCTTCTAAGCATGGGACCAGTGAGCCATCGTGTCAATCCCTGATACAGGATCACCTGAGGAACTTTGCCAGGAGCTTATCTGTTGGAGAATGGGGTGGGAGTTCAGAAGTTACTATGGTAAGAACTGAGCTGGGAAAGGCAACTGAGACTTTACAATGTGGACTTGAGAGTGGTAGGCTGTTGGAGAAGGGGGAGTCAACTGGGAAACTCAAATTAGAGAGACGCGGAGCTGAACACCCAACGCAAACTGAAGAGACAGGACAGATCTCAGCAGCTGGATCTGAAGCCAGTTGGAACCTTGTCCCCATGGCAACTTCTATGGAACATACAAGAAACGATGCGGATCTAAATGATGTAAAAGGGGAATGGAAAGCAAGAGAAACCACCCGACTCCAGAGGCTGATGTAAGTCATTGGGTTTCTGAAAAGGCCTCTTTCTAAGGGTGGGACCCTCTTGCCTTAAAAGTAGCTTCCTGAGCACATGCTCAAGACACGGAATCTGACCCACATAATGTATTTCTGCAGAGCCCGTGCGGGCCCCTGGTGACCACCACTCTTTTCTCTAAGTTTTGCCAAATTGTCTGATTTGTTATCTCTTCTAGGATTTTGCAGGGAATTAACATCTGTGGTTTCTAGAAACAACTTCAGGGAAAAAAAAAGAGAAACACAGGAGATTTTCTTGCCTCCAGTCATTTGGCACCTCTTCTTCTTTAAAGAGAACCAATAACAGGTTTATAACTCCAGTGCCAATCTTTGGTACCCTGTGGTATGACTCATCTGGTCTTGAAACTTGTACTCACTTTGTGCCAGTAGGTCTTCTTTCCTACCCCCTCTCCTATGTTTGGATGATGTTTTCTCTAAGCTGTTTTTATTTTGCAAATTTTCAGTTTGGAGATCCTGGTCCCTGATGGAGGAGGGAAGAAAAACAGGAAATAAGCAGTGCTGCCGGCCCTGTCATCTGTCAACATTACATCATCTGCTCCTGGCCTTTATGTCTTCATTGTTTTTCATCCCTGTGCAGCTTCCAAAAAGCCCTTGCTCTGCCCTTAACCTTTTTCCCCCGAGCCTCAGCTTGCTCTGGGATCTCACCCTTCCGGCATGATTGCTTCAGGTTTGTGTCACTCCTTTGAATTTGTCTTTGACTAGATGCACATTTTATTTTCAACAGAATAAAATGTTACCACTAATATTTTATTTAGCAACCTCTTCCGTCTCTCCTACCATCGTAGAGCATCTGGCTATGAGATCTTACTTCTGTTTTTCTGATTTTAATGCTGAGCCTTCATAATCTCAGACCATACGCTAGCAGTACAGTTCTAGAAGAGCATGGCTTAGAAAAGAAATTTCAACCCCCAAAGGACATGAGATTTCAAAAGACAAAAAAAAAAAAAAAAAAAAAAAGGAAAATCAGAGTAACTAGGAAAATTCGAGTACTTAAAAACCCAAATTCTCCTGACCATCTGGAATGTTTGTGAAAAATGCAAACCCTTGGCCTCACTGTGGACCCCCTGAATCACTAGGGTGGAAGCCAAGGCATTCTTTTTTTCTTTTTTTTTTTTTTTTCTTTTAGAGAGCAAGAGAAGGGGTGGAGGCACAGAGGGAGAGGGAGAGAGAAAGAATCTTAAGCAGGCTCCATGCCCAGCACAGTGCCTGATGCAGGCTCAATCTTACAACCCTAATATCATGACTTGAGCCAAAACCAAGCGTCAGACATTTGACCAACTGAGCCACCCAAGCACCCCACCAAGGCATTCGTTTTTAGACAATTTATTCAGATGTTTCTTATTTATACCAAAGTTGGACAATCACTTCATTGGAGGCCAAAGAAAGTAGAGTAAGCTTTGATGGTTGAAATGTCTTGGAAAATCAAAGCCTACCCATTTCTCTGCATACCCGCATCACTATGAATTGAAACTCTACTAATTTCAAAGGGTTTATTTCAGCCTGGGTCAGAAAGAGTTGAAACACTGGAAGAGACAAGACCCTTACTTGAGTATTAAAGGAGAAAGTCGTAGGGCCCAATTACAGAACGAGAATTTCATGCTGACATTAGAATAGTCAGTCTCACATTATTCTTAAAGCATCCCCATTCCATTGGACAAGAACTCGGTATGCACAAACTCTGATAAATATCAGGGCAGTGGACAGTGGAAACACATGAGTGTGGAGCCTGGGAGACCTGCATCGTGGTACTGTCTTCCACTTCACAGTTGAGTTATTATTCAAGTTGCTTACCTAGAGACGCAAAACAGAGATAAGACTATGCTGAGTCCTGAGAGTAGGCAATATATCAATGAGTAAATAGTATAGCCGCAAAGCACGTACTGCATATCAAGTGCTCAACCTATATTTCTTTCTCTTTTTCCCTTAGGAAAATATATGCCCAGATAGGAACTGTCCTTCCCATTCCATGGAGAATTCTTTCAAAAACCTCACATCCAATTTAGTTCAGTAAAAAAAAAAAAAAAAAAAACTGCCACAAACAGTCAAAAGTTCAGGACAAAATGGACTGAATATGCCTTCTTCAAGTGGAGTTCTAATTTAAGACTTGCCTTCAAATTAATTATTCATTACCTGTTCAATGTTATTGTTGCTCTATTGTAATTTCACAGAGAGGTCTCCTAATAAGGATCTAAAAATTAGAAATCTGTTCTACAACGAATCTTGGAATTCTCTTCATGAGAAAATATTCTTGGAATATGAAGGCTATGGGATTTTGGAATTCTCCCTCACACAAATTCCTTTCTTTTGAATAATATTTAATCTCTGTAACTACAGGGTGAGTCCTAGGAGACATATCTATGATTACGGTTCTGTTCTTTTTTAACTAGCAATGCCGACCGACCGACAATCCAGGGCTTAATCTGTCCATCTACACATCTGTTATGAGCTCCGTAGCACCTACTTTACTTGCTGGACCATTCCCTCAAACTCTAACAACCCCTTAGTACCCCTCCTGATACTTGTTTCCAGATTGCCAGAACTTTTCCTGGATGCCTTATGGGGAAGCCCTCCTGCAGTTAGGAAACCCAATAAGGAGTTTTGATTTGTGGTCACATGTTACATTTACAGAATGACTTCTTTGGTGGTAAGCCCTTAGGATAGAACCCTAGAGTGGAGCTTGGAGCCAGGCCATTCTGCATGAAAAACAAGGCCTAGAATGCAATTTTTTTCAGTGCCTGTTGCTGGAGGGATGGCTAATGAAGTGGCACATCATTAAGGACGCATCAAGGTGCTGTTTAAGCGTGGAACTTGTTTTCAGACTCCAAGCAAGAAGTGACCTTTTTTTCCAAAGAGGCTTAAAACTTTATTCTTATCACTATGGCACAGAGAGGGCAGCCAGAGGGCCCTGTGAAACGAATCCTTTTCATTAACAGTCAGCCGTTTTACCAACAGGGAAAGGAGGCAGCCAACATTTGCCAGGTACATTGGAGAAGAGCAGAGTTGTCTGTAAACATTCATTAGTAAGATTCACTATATAAAGCAAGTACATGAATAGAAAGAGAAGCCAGGGGGGATGGAAGGAAGGAAGGAAGGAAGGAAGGAAGGAAGGAAGGAAGGAAGGAAGGAAGGAAGGAGAGGAGACCGAGAGAAAGGGAAGGATACCTGGAGGCGGGAAGGATGGACAGATGGTTGGTTCTAGGGACAAAAGCACCAGGGGACCCACAGAAGAGGATGCAGATTACCTCGGAGCAAAGACTCATTCCTCAACCTTATTTGTTAAGGGTGACTGAATGTTCTGTGGTGAGCGGGAACTGGAGACTGATAAGAAAACCTACTGCATGTTCCTTAAAGTTCTTGCAATTAACTGCATATGTCAAATTGTATCTAATTTCCATTAATGATTCCAGTGATTCCTAACTATGTCTTCATTTTCATGACCCCTTCTGAGGATGCTCAAAGGGAGCTACCTGGCTAGGTGAACGCTACTTGTTACTCTGACGTCAAGTGTAGTAAAATCCAAGTAATCTGAGACCTTGCACATCCATTCTCAAAATTCTGTCTCAATGAGGCTTACTTCCCAAGATTCCTGGGTCTTAGAAAACAAGAAGCGGAAGCGATCCATAAAAATGAACAGAAGCTAAAAAAAAAAAAAATTAATAGAAGCTCCTAGATGTATGTTTTGGTTAGTGGTGGGGTCCTTCCACAACACTTATCCTGTAACCCTTTTACTTAATTCAGGGATCTCACATAGGAAACAGGAAGCAGCAAAGGAGTATTAGTTAAGGAAGGCAGTGATCAAGACAGTGCTGGGCGTTTAGAACTAGCTGCTCTAACGAATAAGAAAATACAAAATGTGGGACACCTGGGTGGCTCAGCGGTTTAGCACCTGCCTTTAGCCCGGAGTGTGATCCTGGAGACCCGGGATTGAGTCCCACATCAGGCTCCCTGCATGGAGCCTGCTTCTCCCTCTGCCTGTGTCTCTGCCTCTCTCTCTCTCTCTCTCTCTCATAAATAAAATCTTAAAGAAAGAAAGAAAGAAAGAAAGAAAGAAAGAAAGAAAGAAAGAAAGAAAGAAAGAAAGAAAGAAAGAAAGAAAGAAAGAAAGAAAAGACAAAATGCTTCAAACACCACAGAGGTTTATTTACCTCAGACCAAGATAGACATTTCTCTTTGGAGGTTGGCTTATCTCCATTCACCTGCTGTCATTCAAAGTCTCAGACCAACATTGACTGTGCGACCCTCATTACATGGTTTCTAAGGTCATCGTAACCAGCTCCATCCCAAGATAAAGTGCATGGAGGAGTGTTTACAGGAGACTTCTATGGGCCAGGCCTAGAAATGGGACATATGACTTCTGTGCACATTCAGTTGGCTAGAACTTAGTCACATGGCATCACCTACCTGCAAGGGAGCCCGGGGAACATGGTCTTAGACAAATGCCCAGAAACATAAGGAAGCAAGTTAGTGAGTGAATAGTTAGCTGTCTCTGACATAAAAGGTATGCATATTTATGCCCCCGTCCCTACACAAATCTAGAATAACAATGCTTCATTTCCAGAACCATGACCGAAAGTCAAAAGATGGTTACATTTACTACAATAGGAGTAGAGTAAGAGCCACTATTTACTGGACACTTACTGTGTCCTAGGACCCATGTTAAATTCACACATTATCCCATTTAATCCCCATATCAATCTTGACTGCAGAAAGATGACATGCTGAGAGCGGGTAAGTCACCTGCCTAGTGTCTCACACTCAGTGACAGCTGGGATTGGAACCCAGGCTAACTCTGACGGCCAGGCCCTTTACTGCCTCATTATACATTCGCCACCACATCACAGAAGGACCAAAATGTAAATCGCAATCTGCTCCAAAGTGAAGCCAGAGTTCTTCTATTTTCAACATCAGGAAAAGGAAGAAATGATCCTCAGATTTTGAAAATCCACACGTGGATGAACTTGAAATAGAAAATCAGGAAAGCCTTTGGCCAAGTTTAGAAATCCCTCGAACTCCTTGGATTCTGCTATTGAAACCTTGCTTGAGCCTTTCTGGTTTATTTTTAGTTTTTACCAGGCACCATTTCCTGGATTGGTGAAGCAGGTTTAAATATTCTTATAAGTATTTTGGACATAAGTGAGATTTTTTTTAGCTGAATGCGAAAGAAATGCAGATAACTGTGCGATGAGCATATCCAAAATAAATAAGAGCCAAATACTTAAGCAGTAAGAGGACGTATCTACCAAAGCCTGTTGGGCCTTCCTGAGGCTGGCCTTCCTGAAACCTCATGTGTTCCTACCGTCTGTTGTTCCTGGCCTGAGGCTGGAGCCTGAAAACCCTATGATTTACTCAGAACCCTTTCCCAAATCTGTTTGAAACCCTAACAAGGGCCATGCAGATCCCTAAACTCTGCAAGCACTCTCATGACCCTTGTGGTTTGACCTCAGCTGCCCGTGTGGAATTCAACACCCGGGTGATCATTTAGGCCAAAGTCAGGAGATGGAAGTAGAGATCTGCACCAGAAATCCCAGGCAAGTTGGAATTGTCAATTCTGCTCACCCCTTGCCATAGGTAGCAGCTTTTGGTAACTGTTGGCCAGGCATACCCTCAGGTTTACGTTCAGTATGTCTTCACAGATGGTGGTCTGAATGCAAGAGCATCTGTCCTCCTGCTACATACCGACTGGTAAGCACCTTGCTCACCTTTTTGAGGCTGTTTGGAAAAACGATCACCCTTTACCCCTCTTGTCAGTCTCCCAGGCTTGGCCTCACTAGCTACAGGTATTAATGTGCATCATACCATGAATCATGCTGTGAATGGAATCTTTGCCTCCCATCATAACCATAGAAATAAAAGAGGTAAAAACAAACAAATTTGCCCTGTTACCCACCATGACAAGATCACCCTTTCCTTCCATGTAACTGCATTTTTATTAAAATAAATAGAGTGAAGTGACAACATTCTTGTAATATGGCAAACTGTTTACAAAGCTGGGTGGTAGGGCAGCCCGGGTGGCTCAGCGGTTTAGCGCCGCCTTCAGCCCAGGGCGTGATCCTGGAGTCCCAGGATCGAGTCCCACGTTGGGCTCCCTGCATGGAGCCTGCTTCTCCCTCTGCCTGGATCTCTGCCTCTCTCTCTCCCCTCTCTGTGTTTCTCATGAATAAATAAATAAAATTTTTTAAAAAAGCTGGGTGGTATACAGGGTGATCATTATAAACTAGTCTATGCACTCATGTCATGATTTTTAAATATTCTGTAATAAATCAAATATCAAAGAGAAATAATTTAGACTGAGTTTCTTGTTTTAATTTCTAGTTCTACGAATCACCACTGGGTCCTAAGCCACAGGGAACTTAAATCCTGACAGCAACCATGTGAGCTTGGAAGGGAATCCTTCCCCATTCAACCTCTCAGATGAAACTTCAGCCTTGCTGGCCACATTGACTACAGCCTCATGAGAGATCTTAGAGTGGAGCGCCCAATTAAGGCATGCCTGCTTTCCTGACCCACAGACACTGTAAGATAACAAATGTCTGTTATTTCAGCCACTAAGTTTGTGATAATGTTACTATGCACTGAGAGATAAATGACAAGATGCTTATACCTGGAAATGGCAGGCCTCCTCTCCTTGGAGGTCATCAGTATAAGGTAACTGGGCAGTTTTAAAGAATACTTTTGCTTGAGTGTCACCCTCAGATACACTGATGTGAGTGCTCTGAGCTGTGGCCTAGAGATTAGAATTTTGAAACTGCTTAAATTATTCGATTGTACTACAGAATTTGCAAACCACTGCAAAGCTGGTTATTTCCTGTTTCCCTTCTTTTTCAGCTGTCACTTTTCTGCATTCTGAGATTTCCTCCTACAAATCACCGTCCTGCATACTCACTTCAGACTCTTTGGTCTGCCTGAGTATGTAAACAATCATTTCTTCTCTTGTACACACTCTTTCTTCAGTACTTTGTTCCAGTCAAATAGCATTGCCCACCCAGTTGTAGAGTTTCCAGAGACAGTGGCTCCCAGAAGAGGGATAAGTAGATCTCTGTACTTCTGCACCTTGACCTAATGGTAATGGTACCCAGGTGGGGAAGTGTAGGATGGCGGTGTCTGTCAAGAGGGAAGGAGGAGCAGGAAATATCAGACGGAGTATAACATTTTTGATCCATTAGTGACACATTCTGGCACAATTTAAGAAGCTGCAAGAAACCATCAAATATTCTAGCTTTTAAGTGTAACAAGTAATGAAGGAAGAGTCACGATAGTGAGCATATACAATAAATGGTAGGTCTGAAATTTTTTGGAGAAAACCATAGCCTTGTTCCTTCCCTGGGTAAAATACCAGATAGTACTCTCACTTCCTCGGTGTTTGTGTTTAAGGGCCTATGTCTGTGCATGCCTGAGTATAATATACAGAAATATCAACTGCTAAGTTATTTTTACCAGTCAAAATGACTGGTGGCTGACTTGTTCTGACTGATAAATGTGTTTCTGATTTGTCTTTGCAGCATAACACAAAGGACACTGGGCAGAAATCTGCCCAGAGCAATGTGATTATTACGTTAATGGTTTGGGACCTTGAGGGCCCCAAACCACAAGGGCACAATAACCTGACTCGAGGGAGAAAATCCTGCCCTGGCTAGAGGCCAGGGGGACAGCTGACAAGGAACATAGATCGCATGTGTACAACTGGCTTCATGCTCTGTTCTATCACCTCATGCTCTGCTGATCCCCCTGCACACAGACACCCCGGAACACCAGCCTCACTGCTGGTCTCCAGACACTACTGCTGACTATGACTGATCATTGCCTCCTCTCCCCGACCCTAGCTGCTAAACAATGCTAGAGGTGAGACATTGATTTATTACTTGTTTGCTATTAAAAGTGGACTTTATAAAAAGGAAAGCAATTTTAACAGTGCCTTGCTGTGAGGGTTTTTATCCCTTCTTAACCCTTCCCTTGAACAAAGGAACCCCGAAATTAAAGCAGCAGCACACCTCACTCCCCACAGAGCTAAAGTGCTCTGTGTCCTATCCAAAGTGCCACCTATCAGTATAAGGTAACTGGGCAGTTTTAAATAATTATCAGAGGCAGGAAAGCAGAGTGGATGGGAACACGTGCTTTGGCATCAATAGAATAAGGTCTCCCGACTTCACAATCCCAGGGCAAGCTACTTACCTGCTCCAGGCCTCTGCTTTCTCACCTGCTAACCACAGTACCAGGCACAGGTTAAGTGCTCAAGGAATAGGAGCTATTATCATTGTTATTTATACTTTTCCACTCCGAAATGTGATCGGTTCAGAGTCACATTCACAAACTGAGTTACAGTCCACAAAGGCTGGACGATTATTGCCACCATCCCCATCCATTCCCTCAAAGAGGAAGTCGAACACAGGATAGTGACTTCACTCACTCTTAGTTACCCATCCATATATTTTTCCATGTATGGAAGTCAAAATCTCCATTTTTTCTTAACAAGTACCTATGGCATCTACAAAGCATAGTACTTGGTGCTAGAGGAGAGAAAAACACAGAAGACTTTTGAGCTTAGACGTAGATTCTTCCCCCTTCAAGCTTTCGGATGAGACCTCAGCTCTGACGACGTATTAATTACAGTCTCACGAGAAATCTTAAAGCAGAGCCCCCAATAAAGTCATGCCTGGTTTCCTAACCCACAGAAACTGTGAAATAATAAATATGTGTTTTTAAGCCACTAAGTCTGTGCTAATATTGTTACTAGAGGCACCTGCTTTAGTAGCTTATAATCTAGATGGGGAAACATAACACGTCTACTACATGTCAACAAAGAGTAGGTAATAACATTTGCCTACTGGTATAAAAATGTGTTTAATACCCAAAGTGATCTATGATTAATCACATGTAGAATTTTCACTCTTTATGAATAAATAATAAACCCTACAATACAGTATTGAGGACTTGATTGTGTGTGTTTAAATTCAGATGGTGAATGTTAAAAAAATGTTTTAAACTTTACAGAAGGTAGGTATTGTGCTATTTTTTTAGGTGGGCTTTGTGCTTATCTTTATCCACTAAACATACAAAAGAAATAGATGCGTAAGGTAAGATTTCAAAATCTATACCTACGCAAAATTTACTATTATCATAGTATTAGCTTTGGCTACCCACAGTCTAGGGACGAACACAGTTTTCATTTGCTTTGACTCATCAACCAGTTTTTAGACTAAGTAGAAGCCCGGGTGGAGTTTGAGCCATGACGCTCTGGATTCCACATTGAGAAATGATGAGGGAAGACGCCCTCCAACTCAAAGCAACTATGAAGGTTTCTCTGGCCTCCCATAATCCTCTGCTAACTGTATTATGGAAATGATGGTAATTACTTCAAAGTCCCTGGTGATTCCTATGTCTTTGGTGCCGTTCACTGTCAGTTCACCTCGGCCAACCAGCTGTCTCATGGACCTGCCTTTTGTACCAAACCTTTAATGAAACTGGCATTTGTGTCAATAAACTTTAAGCCCATCTTGCTGAGATAATTATCTGGGTCACTCAAATTTCAGCTACTTCAAATAATTATAGCCTTTTAGCCTTGAGTATAAGGTGATGATTAAAGGAGAAGGAGTCGGGGTCCCCATGCCTAAGTCAATTAGATGGAAATGCCGGCAGGTCTCAGCGCAGGTCTCTGATTTGAATGCACAAGCCTCTGGGCTATGTCAGAGCCTCACACAGAATAAGTCATTCATGGAATACACATTTGTTTGGCTGAACCACGATCTAAAACGTGGACACAACAATTTTACACATTTTAACACATTAACAATTTAACACATTAGCTGTTGAGGGGAAAAGCTATCTCACAAACACCGTCACAGAGACTGCTGTGTGCTGCAGAACACTCAGCATCAACAACCAGAGTGCAATTCCATTGTCCTTAAGAACAAAGATTATAGCAAAAACCACTATCTAGATTTCAAAGCTCTCCATATCCAGCGGCTCAAGATCGGTTTTACAGCATCACTCGATTTCCTTTCCATGGCTTGGTAAAACTTCAAGGGACCGACTTTTGGTCATTTCACGTTCATCCCTATATTCTTAATGAGACAAAACTCACTGATTACAAAAAGGACTCATGTTCTCACTTTGGTCAAAAGCTTGAAATGTTCTGGAAAAAAACTCTCTCTAGAGACCGGGAAATTGTAACACTTAAATCCCTTTCCTTCTGTGGACTGGAAAGACAAAGCCTTTTATTAATCACCCCCGCCCCCACTTCCATCTCCACCTGTCAACGTTTAAAACTGGAGACTAATGGTAGACAGGCTTCTCCTGCAGATAGTAATTGCCTTTCCAACAGAGAAGCTATCTCCAAAGCAACCGAGATATGAGCTATGAATTCAAGCTGCGACGCTCTATGTAAATTGCTTGCGATGAAATTGAAATTTCCCAAAAGAAAGCTGCACTGATTCAGTCTATTAAATGCCTTCCTACCTCAGAGGCAGGGATGCACTCCGGCAGCTAGGAAATAGCCCACACCTCGTACACGGTACACAGAGATAAGACCCAGGCGCTTTATGACCTGGTCTTAAATTTTAAAGAAATCCCATCATTATTGATAATATAATTCAATAATTGCTATTCAGTACTTAAAGCAGCCCGACTGTCCACAGCTGCCCACATTAGTTCCAAAATGAAATCATGATGTTTCATACGCCCCCATCTCACATTAGCTTGTTTTTCCCACATGGGCTTTGTCATGCTTCTGTGCAATGTATTTTTGGTCTTTGGCATGCCTTGACTACTCAGTATTAAATGTTCCCATAAATTTTTTTCTGTTTTGCTTGGTTTTTAGTTTAGTTTTTTTTTTTTTTCCATAAACTCCTCTACCTCCAAAAAGAGGATCTAGGGCCAGATAATGTTCTGTTGTACTAAGCAATGTTATTATTGTCCGATTAATAAACGATGTGACTAAACAGCCTTGCCTTAGGGGATGAAACAGGTGAACCCTCATGAGCGTAAAATTTGGTGAACACTTGACATAGACTTCCAGGTCACTGAACCTCTCATACTTCATTTGGCCCACATCTGCCTCCATCAGCCATTACCCACCAGGCCCACCCTGTCTGGAGTCTATCCTACTCTTCCCACCCCCACCCTCTCTACACACTCCATACCTTATGCTCAGGCTCCCTCGAAATCTGCTTATGAAAATCAAAGAAGAGGGGAAAATAAACACGAGAAGTCCACTCTGAGGCACAATGTCCCGCAACATTCACTGTCCCCATCTTCTTCTATCATAGTACAATCCTTGATTTTTAGCTGGGCACATGGCTGCCCGGGGTGATACTTAGGAACAATCTATGATGAGTTCAACCAAGCCAGGGCATGTAAACGGAGGTTTCCTTTTGGCCATGTTTGGGAAATTCCATTAAAATGGGGATGCGCCCTTTGCCTCCTTTTTTTCTTGTCCTTTCCTCCATCTGATGTCTGATAGATATGGCTAGAGCTCTAGCTACCATCTTGGTACAAGAAGCCTAAAGCCATGCCCTAAATATCACAGAGAACTCTCCGGAACAGAGCCACCATACTAGCCCTGAACTGTCTACCCCCCAGACCTTACAGTGAGAAAGAAACACACTTCCAGCTTGTTTAAGCCACGATTACTTGGGACGCCCACTACTGGCAATGGCATTTGATCCTAACTATAGGCACTCTGATTTTGACTAGCACCAGAGACCAGTTTTGTTTGCACTCAAATCATGAATTTTTAAGCACTTAATAGGATCACATGCTTGACAAATGTCTGGCAAACTAAAAGACAAAGCCCATTAGTAAAGAAAAAGTTCCTTTTATTCACCCAAGCCAAAAATATCAGAATTTTAACAAATGAAAACAACAAAAACAAATCAATCTTATTTTTTTGTAAGCAACTTGTCCTGGCACTCTAGGATCTAGGTTCAGTAGACTGTTCACCGACTATGAGATTGCATTGTCTGGGACTCACTTTGCTCATCACTTTGCCTCTTAACTCGGGGGGATGAGAAGTAGGGAGGGCCAGCACGAGAGGGGGGCCTAGCGGGTACGCCTCTGGCCCCGCAGCCATGCTTCAACCCAAGCTCCTCTACCTTTAGAATTCCACATAAGATTCTGTTTTAAAGAGTTTCACTAAGGAAATGAGAATTTTTCAAAATCCCCAGGCTAGATAGCATGTAAGTTCCCTCCTAGTCCTGACATTTTATGATGAGAAAAACTCCCCCGTGGCCACAATGAGGCAGGTGGTGGCACTGCTGTGGCATTGAGACAAATTGGGAGTGGCAGTGTCCTGGACGTGTTGCCAAAGGCAAAGCCTGAGTCATCGAAGGCAGAAGCCGGATAGGAAGATGTCAGATCCAGGGGGAAAGCGACAGTACGGGAAAGACTGGATTTTGGTTTTTTTGTTTTTTCTGTTTGGCTCCAGTTATGCACTAACTAGAAGGACGAGGACGTGTAAAGAATAGACATTTCCTTAACAGACACATAGTAAAAGCCACATACTGATGAAGTCACGCACGATATAAATGAGCAAAGCAGATGCTTCCTGGAGGCAGCTCATCTCATTTATTCACGAGGTGCTCAACCGGAGGAACGGGGCAAGGCCTGAGTGGTGGCGGGCCCCCAGCGGAGCTTGCCAGGGGTCGGCCCGGCTGGGGACAGCACGGGCCCTCCAGCCCCGACGCGCAGGGCCCTGGCCGGGTGGCAGCTCTGCCTCCAGGAACCTCACCCTCCGCTTCCGTCACCCCCCGAGAAGCTCTGACAACTCCCGCCTCGACGCCCCAGGTTGAACAGGTGCACCGTGATGCACGGGAGCCAGGAACCAGCCCAGGGATCCTTCTGGACTCTACCCCTCGACTCAGGCGTGCGTGGAGGCGGGACCTATGGCCAGCAGCTTCCAGGGCCTTCGGAGCCTGGGTCAACACCAGCAGGCGTCCCTGGAGCAGAGGCCGCGTCCACACGGCCGGCAAGCCCGGCTCAGGGCCTGGCCCCGGTGCGTCCCCTCCGTGACACTGGGAGCGGCACGCCCGCGAGGCCGCCCTGGCCGTGACTGCACCTGTCGGCCCCGCGCCAGCCGGGGCACCTCGGTCCTGGTGCCTCTGCACGAGGCAAGGCGGAGGGTGCGCCACCGCCCAGCACGGGGAGGGAGCCCAGCCGGGCCCAGTGGCGCCCAGACCCTCCCGTGGCCTCTGCTGTCCCCCGGCAGAGGAGAGGAGCGGGGTGCCCGGGCCCCCCAGGAAGCCCGCCTCGGCGGTGCCCGAGCCCCCCCACCCCCCGGAGGCCTCAGCCTGCCCGCCCTGGCAGCACAGGGCCCCGGGCACCTGCCTCGGCCGCCAGTCGGGAGGCCACCTCTTCAGGAGCTCCGCAGTTTTCCGGGCGCCCACCCACCCCGACAGAGTTCCTCCAAAAAATAAATGCCTGGGCCCCATGCCTTCCCTGGGGGTTCAGGATTTCTGGGGTTGGCCCGAGCCCAGTGTTGGCAACCGCTGTTGAGCAAAGCTGGACGCTCAGCACCCCCAGGCCTTGGCCTGCTTGGATGTGGTTTCACACCTGCCATGGCCCCTCTGCAGGCCTATGACCCCCTGCAGGCCTGTGACCCTCCTGCAGGCCTGTGGCCCCCCCTGCAGGCCTGTGACCCCCCTGCAGGCCTGTGACCCCCCCCTGCAGGCCTGTGACCCCTCTGCAGGCCTGTGAGCCCCCCTCAGGCCTATGAGCCCCCCGCAGGCCTGTGACCCCCACGGGATAGGGCTGTGCGGCCCTCCCCACCACAGTGCCCAACAGAGTTCCTGACATTCCACAGCACGTCCAATGACGTCTGCTGAATAAAATCAAATAGTGATAACCCAGAATTCAGGGCTTTTAAAAAAAATAAAAGAAAAGCTCACCACAGCTCAACGTGATAAATCAGGTGAGATTATATGTGTGCACATGTGCGTGTGTCACGGCTGCACAGCTGAAAACACACTCCCACACAGCCCTATGGCTCCTCCTGTGAAGCAGAGCCTGTCCCCAGCTGTGGGGCCTTGGGCAAGTCACGCTCTGAGCCTCAAACGCTTCACCCTTAAAACGGGGAGAATAACGCCTCCCTCCCGAGATGGTCGAAGACTCAGTGTGACAACCCAGCACCTGGCACACGTCCTGCGAGCATCACTGTCCTTGTCCCTACCGTCTCCTCATGTTACGCAGGGTAAACCGAGGCTCAAACAGGGCAAGTGACTTGCCCACAAGATCCCGCAGGGCTACGTCCCAAACCGAGCTCTGCTGGCTCCCAATCTCTTATTTTCTCGTGTATCGTGTTGCAGACATTTTTCTGATGCAGGAAGCGGCAGGCAGCCCCAGCCCAGGGTTCCAGACGGGGACACTCAGGGACAGAGGAGGGGACTTGCTGGAAGCCAATCCTGGGGAGGTTACAGAACCAGAGTCAGAGCTCACGGGGTCCCCAGGCACATGGTGTGTGCTCATGGGGGGTCCCCAGGCACACGGTGGGCATGCTCTTGGGGTCCCCAGACACACGGTGGGCGAGCTCATGGGGTCCCCAGGCACATGGTGGGCGTGCTCACGGCGGGGGGGTACCCAGACACACAGGTGTGCTCAAGGGGTCCCCAGGCACATGGTGGGCGTGCTCACGGGAGTCCCTGGGCACACGGTGGGCATGCTCACGCGGGGTGGTCCCCAGGCACACAGTGGGCATGCTCACGGGGTCCCCAGGCACATGGTAGGCGTGCTCACAGGAGTCCCCAGGCACACAGTAGGCGTGCTTACGGGGGGTCCCCAGGCACACGGTGGCAGCTCACGGGGTCCCCAGGCACATGGTGGGTGTGCTCGCCACCTCCTGTCGCTCGCAGCCGGGGAAGCCCGCCCTCCCCATGACTCCTGGCCCCCCGGGAGCCAGGGAAAGATGAGGCTGCCCTTGGGGATCCCCCACTCTGCCCGGGCCGCCCACACTCGTTATCCGCATCCTGACGGGGAAGCTCTGGGGAGCGCTCTCCGGGGCTCTGGAGCGTTCTGCGAGGTGTAAGTAGCCACTACGAGCCTCCAGCTTGTCCAGGACGTGCGGTGGCCTCTCTCCCGGCTCAGCGGGTCACAGAGCTTCCCCCCAGGAGGAGGCTCTGCTGTCCTCTAAGGCCAAGGACGAGAGGAAACTAGACACAGCGCCCAGTAAGAGGGGGCGCGGGGCAGGAAGCCGAAACCACACCAAAATATTTCTAGCAATTATGTCTGAGTGATTTTTGTTTGTTTGTGCTGTTCCATGACTTTTTCTTTTTTTTAATAGCAAGGAGATCCTAGTTTTCCAAAGAGAGAGCGTGCGTGGCGGTGCTTTACGCTTGTCCAGGCAGGAATTCACGAAGCAGCAACTGCCTCAGCTTCTGGCTCTTCCTTCACAGCTGCCGGGCAAGCCTGAGCTGAGGCCAAGGGGGGCGACCGGGCAGGGACACGCGGGTCCCCAGCAGAGGCACAGCCCCGGGCGCCGTTGGCCAGGTAAAGGAGAGCCCGGCCCCAAGCGAGGCCACCTGTAGGCAGCGGCTCCTCCTCCTGCCCACCTGCCCCTGGCCAGGCCCCTTCGCCTCGACGTGCGCCCCACGACCCGCTGCAGCCAGAGGCGGGGGCCTTTCGCTTGTCCACTCAGGATCTCATCCTCCCAGATCCAGGGAGAGATCTGCAACCGGCCCCAGAGCAGCCCAGAAAGGGCCACTCCCCTGCCAGCATGCGCCAGGATCCTTGCATACCGCGGGCTGCCGTTCATCCAGCCCTGGCCGCTGCCCCGCCAAGGCCCGGGCACCGCACTAACCGGGAGCTGAGGCCGCGGTGCGGGGGCTGCAGACAACACTGGACCACGGCCAACCACAGACCTCACCTCCGATCCCCTCGAGGAATCTGCACAGCTGATATTATTTCGATTTTACGGATGAGGAAACCGAGGCTTAGAAAGATTAAACAAGTAGCTCCAGGTCACAGAGCCCGAGGGAAACAGCCAGGGTCTGACCCCAGGTCCACCAGAGAACTCCAAAGTGCGCCTTCTACCACCGGCTTCATTTATTTCTTAGCAAAGGGGGGAATAGCTCCCTTGGCTCTGCGTTCCCGAGGCTTCACCAAATACGCCAAACACACTGGAAAGGATACTTCACGTTTCTTGGTACCTGCACGATGCCTAGCATAGCATCTGTTCCATGAGAGACGCCTAATAAATAGAGGAATGAATTAATTTAATGAATTATCTCACTTCGAGCCCCTGGACTCACCCACCCTTTCCATCTTCTCCCTAATTATCACCCCCCTCTCTCTCCATCACAGCCAAATTTTTTTCTAGCCTTGTTCACATGCAGTTGACATAGACTATCGTGTAAGCTTAAGGAGTTCACGGTAATGACTTGGGCCACGTATGTGTCACAAAATCATTAACAACGGTAAGGTGAGTTAACACCCCCGACGCCTCACATAATGACCAACTGGTGTTTTGCAGTAAGAACATGTCAGATCTACTCTCTCCACAACTTTTTTTTTTTTAAACATTCTTTTTTTTTTTTTTTAGAAAGAATTTTTTTTTAAGATTTATTTATTTATTCTCGAGAGACCCACAGAGAGAGAGACAGAGACACAGGCAGAGGGAGAAGCAAGCTCCATGCAGGGAGCCCGATGTGGGACTCAATCCCGGATCCCAGGATCACGACCTGAGCCACAGGCAGACGCTCAACCGCTGAGCCACCCAGGCGTCCCTCCGCAACTTCCAAGTAGTCTATAGTACAGTGTCGTCAACCACGGGCACCGGGCTGTGTATCATGTTACACCTCCAGGACTTAGTCTTCTTACAGCAATTAGCCTATGTTGTTTTTTCACCCGAGTAGAGTTGATATATAAAGTTACCCTAGTTTCAAGCATACAACTTAGTGAACTGACAAATTCGCCCATGATGCTGTGTCCTCCGCGAGTATAGCTGCCACCTGTCCCATTACATAACCGTCACAATATCATGGACTCTATTCCTTATGCTCTGCTTTTTATCCTTGTGACATACTCGTCCTAGACCTGGAGGACCTTATCTCTCTCTCGCTCCCCTTTTGCTTTGCCCAATCTGCCCACAACCACTCTCCCCTGTGGCCGTCATCATTTTGTTCTCTATTTACAGTTGCGACTCTACTTTTTATTTATTCAATTTTTTTTTTAGATTCCACTTATGAGCAGAACCATATAGTATTGGTCTCTCTCAGTCTGACTTACTTCACTTAGTATAAATAATACCCTCTAGGTCCATCCATGTCGTCTCAAATGTCACAATCTCATTTTTCAAGGCTGTGTAATATTCCGTTGCATATATATACTACATTTTTCTTATCCATTCATCTCCTGATGGACACCAGGGTTGCTTCCAAATCTTGGCTGTTATAAATAATGCTACAACAAACATAAAAGTACATGGATCTTTTTGAGTGAGTGCCTTCACTTTCCCTGGGCAAGTACCCAGGAGTAAGATTATTGGATCATACAGTATTTCTAATTCTTGAGGAACCTCCACACTGTTTTCCATAATGGCTGCACCAATTCACATTCCAACCAAGAGTGCACATGGTTTCCTTTTCCTCTACATCCTCACTGACGCTCGTTTCTTTCTCACAGCCAAGATTTTAAACAATAAGCTACAATCTCTCCATCAGCTTCCTCACAGGCCTTTCCCTCTTCAGTCCTTTCTGGTCCTGCCTCCACCCCCTACCAAAAATGCTCTCTGCAAGACAGTCCGTCACATTGCCATTAAACCCAGTGGGCACCTTTCCATGCCCATTTGACTTGTCCCCTCAGCAGCATGTGACACCTTGAGATGTCACTGCCTGGGCTGCCAGGACTCCAGTTTTCCTCCTTCTTCTCTGGATAGCCCTCCATGGCTCCTTTGTCATTCCTCTTCCGTGGCTCCTCAGTAAATGTGGGCATCCCCAGGGGTCCAGCCCAGCCCCACACCTACACCTGTCGCTGTCAAATCTCCATCGCCTGCCCGGAAATTTCACCCAAGACCTAGACAGAGGCTCTCTCCTCAGATTGTTGGAACCTGCACTCAAGGCTCCCTCCCACAAAGCTGTCCTCCTGCCTGTGCCTCATGCAAGAATTAATGGCATCCCTTTCATCCTGACACTGAAAACTCCTCCTCCTCCCTTCCCTCCAGTTGGCACCAGATCCTGTTGACTCTACTCCTCAGTAATGTCCTTAATTGTCCACTTCAGTCTCCCACGGCCACGACCTCCTTGCAGGGCCTCACTACCATCCCTTCAACAGCTAGCAACTGATCTCATTTTCTTCAGCCAGTCTTGCCTCCTTCAATTCATCCTCCACCCCAAGCTGGAAGGAGCTTTCAGAAATTGCAAATCTCATCACTCTGCTTTAAATTGTTTTTTCTGGATTCCTCCTTGATTCAAACTCATGATCATGGCCTCCAGCCTGATGATGACCTTTCTAGCCTCAGCAGGTGCTCTCCATTCCCATCGATGCTCTAGCAATATTAAAACAGATGTAGTTCTGGTACCATGCCCACTTCTCCACCCCAGTATATACCTTGGTACTTGCTGGTCCTGCTACTTGGAAAGCCCTCCTTTACTCCTTTTATCATTTGAGGTTTAGTTCAGGGGCAATCCCTTCTAGGAAGACCTCCCTCAACCTTCAGTCCTGAGTTTGAGGTCATCCTCTGGGCTCCCACCCTTTCCATGCATTCCTTCCTCACAACATCTAGCACACTGCTCTGCGACACCACATGTCTTATCTCCCCTATTAGACTTTAAGGTCCTCAAGGGCATGCACTGTCATTCTCATCTGTGTACTCACGGTGCCTCTTACCACCGCCAAGGTCGGTATACAGAGATGTTCAATGGAAGGATGAGTGGAAAGGTGGGCAGATACGAATGAACAGAAATGACTGAGACCCCAATGTAACAGGAGTTAGGGGAGCTGTCTGTCCACACCCATCCCTTGACTCCTCATCCCCCAGCAATGGAAAGAGTAACCCTGAAAAATGGCTCCAATGCCCTGTGCTAAGCAAAGTTCTAAAAGTGATCTAGGAAAAGCATATGGCACACACAAAGAAACAAAGTCTGAGAACCAGCCCCGATTTTTTAAATGGGATATGTCCAGATTGGCATGAAAAGAAATTCAGAAAATGTGATTATATACAATTTTATCCACATCTACCTTCTAGAGGAGAGCAAAGAGCAAGGTTTTCACCCAATAAATAGTCTAGATGTTCCCCTGGGAATAATGCATACGACTCCACACCAAGCCACAGGGATCTTTGACAAAGGGGAATCTCCTAAAAATATCCAAGCACCTGCTTTGCCAAGAGAAAAAAAAAAAAAAAAAAACAAAAAACGTGCAGTTAATTAGTATGTTGGGAAAAGAAAGACTTCTCAAAATCATAACAGATCTTTCATCAAGGCCTGGAAATTGATAAAACCAACTGGACTGCTAGCCTCACAGTCTCCATAACGATACTGAGTTTTTCTGAGTGTGGGACGCTGGACCCCCTCTCCCAGAGCTCAACACTTCACACCACAGCTTTCCTCTCATCCTCATGACAACCCTGGGCCGACGGCAAGGCAGGCGTCTTCACCCAGAGAAAGCAGATAAGGAAAATGAACGGGAGGAAAGGAGAGGACCCTGAGCTTAGGGAAAGCTGACGCCAAATTCTCTTTCTCGGCTCTAGTTTGAAACAACGTGAAAGGAAATTTGCAACCAGCGAAGCATACGTGACGAAAACACATGCAGCATTTCTGCCTGTCAAAGGTGCCCCCAGCTACCCTCGAAGGCGGCCCTCCTCCCATCCTCTCCCTTATTCTCCTCATTCACGACACTCCAGCTCGCCCTCTGCTACTCCTGTCTATCATTCAGCAAAAAAAGGCAAAAAAGAAGGAAAAGCCCACACCTTCTTGGTCAGTGAAGAATCCCTATGTGACTCCTTCCACTGCTAGTGCCCATCTCGAACCCAGGAGGAGTTAGGTGGGGGACACGGTCACAGTTCTACAGAGACACAGAACCAAAAGGAGATATATTTAGAGAAAGGTAGATGATAGATGGATAGATAGATAAGAGAGAGAGAGAGAGAGAGAGACGGATTGCCCATTGAGGGTCTGAAAAGAACAAAAAGGATGGAGGGAGGCCAAATTCGCTCTCTGCCTGAGCTGAGACATCGATCTTCTTCCGCCCCTGGACACCAGCGCTCCTTGTTCAGGCCCTTGGACGCAGACTGGGACTGTCCCCATCAGCGCAGACGTGCACCCCCGCCTCGCGGGGCAGGCCCAGCATGACAGTTGGCCCCTCGATCTCCCCTTACCTGTAGCAGACAGACGCGGTCCTCCAATGGAGTGATTTCAGAGGCTCAAGAAACACTTCTGTTCCTAAATTTCTGCCCCGCCCCGTGCCTGAAGCCTGCTGCAATGATTCCTTCCAAGTGGGTTAGGCCATTGCCCTCTGCCCACCCCGCTTCCGTCCTTAAAATGCAGATACTCCTGAGGACAGTAACACCTGACAACACATTTGCTCTCAGACTTCGGGGCGATCCAGCAAGTCTGGGTGGGGGGCCTGGGCATCAGCACGCTTTCCCACACCCAGAAGAAATTTGTGGAGGACACTCGGAGCGACATGGTCCTTAACCCACAGTGTGGTCTTCTTTTCCAGAGCTTTCCTCCCGGCGTGGCTGAGAACACAGACTGCGGGCTGGCCTGGTTTCTCAGACACTCCTGCTGCAGAGCCAGACCCCGGAACGCCGAGCAATAGGGGCCCTGCACGCCCATGTGCATTTGCACACGCGCTCACACGCGCACACACACACGCAGAGCTGCTGAATGCCGCGTCCCCCACCGCCCCTCGCCTGAACCTAGACCACCGGCCAGCCTGCCTCTGCGGCCCCAGATCCAAAACGCTGGGTAGGCCACAGCCCCCCTCCTCCCACAGACCAAAACACAGCGGAGAGGCAGGCAGCACATTCCTGCCTGAGGATACAGATCTCCGGGCTGATTAAATAAATACAGCTTAATTAAATTAAAGTCAGATCAGAACCTGCCTAAACTCGGCTGGCCGCACAGGAGAGTCCCTCATGAATGTTTCATTTTCATAAATGAATGATTATTTGTCTGCTTCGGGGCTTGCCCTGAAGGAAGCGGTGCCTCTGGGTAGAGAGGGCTCCCTCCAGTCAGAGACAAACAGTTACGGGGTATTTTTGTTTAGAGGCCCAGGAGGCTTTGGGACCTTCCTGTGGTCTTTGTGGGGAGTAAGCATCATGCCCTGGCTATGGGTACAAATGAACGTGGCCCAGGCTGCTCCCCTAAAGGCAAAGAACTGTTCAAAGCTCTGGAACAGCCACCAAGTATAGGTGGAGAGACAGAGGGAAACAGAGAAAAGGAGAGAAAAAGAGACAGAACCTGGTAAAGCTACAAACCACCTGCACATGAGGCTTTTACAATATGCTTAGCAAGTGTGTGGGGGGGGGCACCTGTTCCAGAAAATGTTCTCAAAAGAGTTAAGAGCAACAGCGCAAACCTCATGGAACAGAGAGAATTCCAGAACAGCAGGGCAAAGCTCTGCCCACGGTTGCCTTTGAGAGGCCCCCGGAGGGGCACATGGATGGCGCCTCCCAAGGGCCTGAGGCCGCTGCTGTGAGTCACCTGGGCTGGGGAAGAGCTGTGGGGGAGGCACGGCCACCGCTGCCCTGGGGACCCCGTGAACGATGGCCCCAATGCCAGCGCCCATCCCTGCCCACCTAGAAGTCCGACGGGGAGCGCCCCCGCGCACAACCGCCTGGTCTGCCCCGCTCCCGCTGCGTCTCCAGGGCTTGCCCCCCAGACCTACGGGTTCCCCCCAGCAGCCCAGGAGGGGAAGGACAGACGAGAAATGCACATTTTGCAAGTTCCAGTGAAAGCCTTTGGGGAAGGAAGCTGAAACTAATGGCAAGCCGTGGCTTTCATTCATCCGTGCTACCGTCGCTTCCATTAGCCCAGAAACGTGAGAGGGGGCCTATCACTGTCCCCTGTGTGTGCCGGTGACACTGCTGACGGTGTTATTTTCTGGCTTCCAACTTACCCTCATCAGCAGGACTTCTGCTCAAATTTCTTACAGAACTGATGGCTCATATCACCTTATAGGCTCTTTAAGCTCCACCACTGGCTTCCCACTCAGCGCATCTCTCATCCCCCCTACTGCCAACTTAGTAGCATCTGAGCAGACACAGCTGTGCCTATAATGCTGCTCACCTGTTTCCAATTCCGAGCTCTAATCTGAGACTTATCCTAGCCCAGACTCTTTCTCCAATAGCTTTCTGACCAGTAGTAGAGGTGTCTTGTCATTCTGATCAAGGGCTCCTTACCCAGTGAAGCCTTCCAGATGACTTCCCCAGTTCCATTCCCTCAAGCCCTCCAGTGATCCCAGACATGTGAGGATCCAATGAGAAAGTGCACTATACACCATGAGGCCCTCCACTGACACACTGCCCCATGGCACAGCTGGCCCTAAATTTTGAGGCACATTAAAGACACACTTAAAACCTAAAGGACCCAGGGCTTCTAGCTCAAAGGACAGACTCAACTGATAGGCTTATCTCCCCTCTCAACGAAGAAGCTAAGAGACAGAGAAGCTTAAATCAGAAGATTTAGGATTTCAAAATATTTCCGTGACACGTAAAGCATGGAAGAGTGTCAAGTAGGCTAGCACAGAGGTTGCAAAGGAGATAGAATGGAGGGCAGGCATGAGAAAGGAGGATAAAAACTGGGGATCCCTGGGTGGCTCAGCAGTTTGGCGCCTGCCTTTGGCCCAGGGCGCGATCCTGGAGTCCCAGGATCGAGTCCCACGTCAGGCTCCCGGCATGGAGCCTGCTTCTCCCTCCTCCTGTGTCTCTGCCTCTTTCTCTCTGTGTCTATCATAAAAATAAATAAATAAATAAATAAATAAATAAATAAATAAATAAATAAATAAATCTTTAAAAAAAAAAGAGAGAGAGAGAGAAAGGAGGATAAAAACTAAATGAAAGTCTGTATACAGAATAACACCCTAACATGTCCCTCCACCATCTCTGTTTACAAAACATATGGTCGCCAGGCATCTACATAAAAGCACCAGAGGAAAAAAGTGCCTAAAATTAGAGTTGAAATTTTGTCTGTACAAGAAATGTGAATGAGCTTTCTGGGAAGAACTAGGGTATCAAGTGTGGGATTACTGTGTGCCACAGTAAACCCTCTCCTTCTGACATTTAGAGACCCTTTAGAGGAACAAATGGCTGCCTTCCCACTGACAAGTGGCCACAAGACTCACCAACCAACACAGGGCTCCTGGGCAGCCTTGCTACTGTCTCATTCTTAAACAGCCATCATCACCAGACTGTTGAGAGAAGCCTAAGTTGGGAAATACAAAGACTAAGACAAATAAAAGATAAAAGGACCTTGGAGGAAAAATAAAGAATAGAAGAGAACTGAAGTGTAGAAAACTCTAATATTTCCAGAGACAGAAAAAAATATGCTGAATCCATCAAATTTAAACAGAGAAAAGAGACCATCAGAGAAAAATTCTCAGAAAATATCGATATGACCATTAAAATTCTTTTAAGGTAGCAAGCACGGAAAGATTAAATTCTTGAAAATGTCCAAGAAAGTTAAACATTAAGGCAAAGAGGCAAAAGAGAGAGAAGGAGAGAGAGAAGGTACATAGTAGCAATCCAACTAATAGAATTCCCAGAAAGATGGGGATCCCTGGGTGGCTCAGCGGTTTAGTGCCTGCCTTCGGCCCAGGGTGTGATCCTGGAGTCCTGGGATCAAGTCCCACATCGGGCTCCCTGCATGGAGTCTGCTTCTCCCTCTGCCTGGGTCTCTGCCTCTTTCTCTCAGTCTGTGTCTCTCATGAATAAATAAATAAAATATTAAAAAAAAAAAAAAGGATTCCAGAAAGAGAGAAGAGAGGTGATACAAGAATGGAGATAACCAGTAAAATAACCAGAAGACCATTTCCCAAAACTAAAAAAGGGTACAAGCGTTTAGGTTGAAAGGCCTCATTTAATGTTCGGAACTAGCCATTTTTAAAAGTCTTCTGTTAAATCACATCCGTGTGACATTTTGGAACATAAGGGGCGACAATAAAACCCTCAATACAACCAGAGAAAAAGAGAAGTTCTTGGTTGCAACAGAAACAACAAAGATGATCAACATGCTAACTTAACACAAAATAGAAATGCACTGGAAGGATGTTGAGCAACCATCTATTGATGGAAGAGCTGTAGAAAGAGGCTCAGAAAACAGGCAGGAACAAAGAGAGGCCAAAAAACAAGAAGAGAGTCAAGGTCACGCTACAGAAACAGCCTAGTTCCTATGGAGCTGCCTCTCTTGCTGGGTCCTGCATACCAACGACCACTGAACTCTGAACTCTTCCTCCACCAGCAAAATAAATTTTTGAACCACTTGAACCACTCACTCCAGGTTCAGAATCCCATCGGAGAGCATCTGATTGGCTAAGCTTAGGCATATATCAGTACCCCGGATTTTAGAAGTCAGAGCGAACAACTATCTGGCCTCCTGCATAGACGTTGGAACTCCGCATCCCACCAAGACTCACACAAAGGCAGACTCCTCAAGCTTCAGGAGAAGTTCAGATGCCAAGCAGTTAACACCGAAACAATAAGTGTGCACCACAGCTCATCCCTCCAGCTTTACCATCTTTGTATATACCCCCCTCCATACCTACAACTCCCAAGCGCATATGAAAATGTTCCTACCTACCATATGCAATCATCTTCACATCCACTCTTTTCATAAAAGCAAAGTCTCATGAGTTGGTGCATCCACTAACAATTCAAGATTTTCTACATGCTGTCCATTTTTCTTCTAGCTCTATCACAATCCCTAATGATTTGTACAACTTTTGGACTAATATCCTTTGTAAAGGACAGGGAGATAAGGAGAGGTAGGAAAAAATAATTTAAATACACGCACATACCACACACATATATATAAAGTTTGGGTAAACGTTACAGTCTTCATTTCTGCAACTAATCACAAGGCCATGTGAACTTTACTCCTCCTCAGTTGTAGTACGTACATTGCGGGTAGAAAAAATAAATCTAAACTTAAGAATTTAGTCCACCGAAGACCAATCACTGCCTTCCATACGAGAGAACAAAAATCCGAAGCCATCGACCTTCCCACATGTGCCTAGCTGACCCTCTCTGAGCACCATAGTGGAGTCCCAGGGTTGTACCAACAAGCCGCACAGTAAGAAGTGGCAGTCAGCAGGTCAGCCTTTGTGAAGGAAAGTGCTCCCGTTCGTGTGATTATTAAGCCCCCTCTGTAACCAGGAGTCTTTGATAAGCAGCCTCACGAAACACGAATATTCTCACAGTCTATTCACTCGAAGAAGACCAATGCATAGAATTCTTCTCCATACCCCCTGCCCTCCCGTCCTCCAGCGTTGAACCAGGGGCCTAACAACCGTGTGCTACCCATGAAGCAGCGTACATTCTGTCCTTGGGCCGCTCTCCTTCCATACAAATGGACAACGAGATGTACTATTCAAAACTCTGCCCATTAGGAGGATTTCTCTTCCCCAATGTCCATCAGTGACCCCAAGTGAAGCTGCTGCTCCAACCTACTTCTGACTGATGACAGAGCACTGAGCTGTTCCATGAGTGCTCAGGGTTTTTTTTTTTTTTGTTTTGTTTTTTTTTTTAAGATTTATTTATTCATGAGAGACACAGAGAGAGAGGCAGAGACCCAGGCAGAGGGAGAAGCAGGCTCCCTGTGGGGAGCCTGATGTAGGACTCGATCCCAGGACTCTAGGATCATGCCCTGAGCTAAAGGCAGATGCTCAACCCCTGAACCACCCAGGCACCCCGAGTGCTCAGTTTTCAATACTTGCCAAACACCTTTCCCTCCCTCCTGTGGCCATAGATACATGGAGAATAACTTCCGTCATTTTTCAGTCTCAGGTCCAGTCCCTGAGCACTACAGACAAGATCCCCCCCCTTTATGGAGATAAATATATTTATAGAAACTCAGAGAAAGACCTTAGAGCTCCTCTGGTCCAGCTATGCCCTGACCATTTTTTCCTTCACAACTACTGACACCCCTGAGTTGACCCATTCACATAGCGTGCACTCATGAGGTTGCTGACTGGCTGACATGAAAAGGTGGGTGTTAATGGCCCCAGGTGTTGCAGGTCACAGAGGCTCCCCAGTGTTTATTATATACTATTTAGAAATAAATATTACTATAGCAGGTTGGGTGACTGGGAAGCAGATTCTGAGATGGGTATTGGTGGGGAAAAGGTTAATTAAGAAAACTCTTGGGGTGTCTGGGTCTCTGTTGAGCATCTGCCTTCAGTTCAGGTCATGATGCCAAAGTCCGGGAATGAGTCCCACATCAGGCTCCCTGTCCCTCTGCCTGCCACTCCCCCTACTTGTGTGTGCACGCTCTCTCTCTCTCTCTCTCTCTCTGTCAAATAAATAATAAAATCTTTTATTTTTTTAATAAAATCTTTTTAAAAAGAAAAAGATGACTCTTAGTGGAATACTACTCAACTATCAAAAAATATGAAATCGGGGATCCCTGGGTGGCGCAGCAGTTTAGCGCCTGCCTTTGGTCCAGGGCGCGATCCTGGAGACCCGGGATCGAATCCCACGTCGGGCTCCCTGCATGGAGCCTGCTTCTCCCTCTGCCTATGTCTCTGCCTCTCTCTCTCTCTCTCTCTCTGTGTGTGTGACTATCATAAATAAATTAAATTTAAAAAAAAGACTTATAAAAAAATATGAAATCAATATTTGCAATGACATGGATGGAACTGGAAGGTATTATGCTGAGCAAATTAAGTCTGATAAAGGCAAGTATATGATCTCACTCATTGTGGGATTCAAGAAACAGAGGATCATAGGGAAAGGGAGGAAAGAATAACACAAGACGAAATCAGAGAGGGAGACAAACCATAAAAGACTCTTAATCATAGGAAACAAACTGAGGGTTGCTGGAGGGGACGTAGGTGTGGGGATGGGGTGTCTGGGTGATGGGCATGAAGGAGGGGACATGATGTAATGAGCACTGGGTGTGATATAAGACTGATGGATCCCTGACCTCTACCTCTGAAACCAATAATACATTATACGTTAATTGAATTTAAATTAAAAAAAAAAAAAAACTTACAGGGCAGCCCAGTGGCTCAGCGGTTTAGCCCTGCCTTCAACCCAGGGCGTGATCCTGGAGACCCAGGATCAAGTCCCACGTCGGGCTCCCTGCATGGAGCCTGCTTCTCCCTCTGCCTGTCTTTCTCATTCTCTCTTTCTCTCTGTGTCTCTCATGAATAAATAAATAAAATTTTTCTAATAAATAAATAAATAAAAATTAAATAAATTTTTAAAAACTTACAGAGTAGATTCATATATCCACATTGTTCTAAATAAAAGTTTTCCAATAAAACTAAATTGCATATCCATTTTTACATTTAAATTGAGTTTATAAAATTTAAAATTCAGTTCCTTGATTGCAATGGCCCCCCACTCCCCCCAAGTGCTCAATCACCACATGTGGCAGCAAGTGGCTGCCATGCTGGCCAGGGCAGGCCTGTACTACAAAAGTCACATTCAAGTACTCCTTGTATTAAAAAGGATATGGTTTTGGTCTCTAAATGTCTCAATGTCCTCATCTTCAATTTGGGGCCAATGACATACAGCATATACGCAGGTCATTACCAATGAACCAAGAGCCAACTTACAAAAAAAAAAAAAAAAAAAAAGTAACACATGTCCACTTCTGCTGTTAAAGCTTTTGGAGAGTCTGTGGTCCAGAAATGAGAAAATGATAAGCCAAAGAGTGGGGCCAGCCTGTAGGAGCTGACCACAGCAGATTCCAAGTAGTGTCACAGTGTCACAGGAAGACTGGCCTGCCTATAAGGTTTTACCCTGACTGAAGATCTCAACCCCTAATTCCAGAAGCTCAGAACGTCCCTCCTTTTTTTTTTTTTTTTTAAGAGACAGCAGGAGAAGTTGTAGAGGAGAGGGAGAGAGCGAGCCCCAAGTAGGCTCCATGCCCCGTGCAGAGGTCAACGTGGGGCTCATTCTCATGACCCTGAGATTATGATCTGAGCGCAAATCAAGAGCCGGATGCTCAACCAACTAAACCATGAAGATCGCCCCAACCCTTTGCTTTTTTTATGGTGCTCATGGTTCTGCAGATGCCTCTGCTGTATTTCAACAATTCAAACAACTCTTACGGATACAAGATTAATCGTTCATACATCTTAGAGATAGTTTGATCAGATGGTTTTCCTCTGAGCACCTCAGTACAATTAATGGTGAATTCAAGATCTTTCAGGAATGAAAGGAAAGTTAATTCTGGGGCATAAAGCAATGTTGGGTACGGTGCCTCCTTGGGGAGCTCAGAGCAACCTGGGAGCACTCAGGACTCTGGGGCGGGGGCATCAGGAAATGGAAGGGGCACAGAAGTAGAGGAGAGGTTGGCAAGGAAAAGTCTGGGAGCCCAGTCCTGCGGTAGAAAAGACTGGACGCTCTTCCATTCTTCACCTCCTCACAGGCTTTCTCCTCCTACTTCTCCTTTCTCCTCTTCCTCCCCCATCTTCTCCTTTATCCCTCTTCCCTTTCACATTTTCTTTTCTTCTCTGGCTTCTTTGGTCCCCACTTGCCTCTTCTAAGGGCTTGCTCCTCCCAGTAACCAGGAACCAAGCTAGTATTTGCAGCAAAGCATATCTCCGCTACATAGTGACTCAAACGGCTTTTTGGGGACTATCCTGCAAAACTACCCCAGCCTAGATCATTGCTATTGCAAGAAAATGAGCCCCTAACCCCAAGGAATTATTTGCTTAGCTGGCAACTGCCTTAGCTGGCATATATATATATATATATATGCATATATATATATACACACACATATATATATATGGTATACAGTGCCTTGCCCATAGTAAAGCTAATAAATATTAGTCTATAGGAAATAAATAAGGGTGTCAACATCCTTGGATGTCAGTATATTCCATCACAAAGAAGCAAACCAAGTGCATCCTGGTATGTTGAGTGGTCGTATTTAGACCAGACTGTGATTTAAATGTTTCATCCATCAAGTCAGAAGCCACCTTTTGTTATAACAATAAAAAGTTTCTCCCCATAGCGGGAGGCCATATGTTAAGTAAATTTAAAGAAATATTTTCAGCAGTAAATGTCAGCATCTTATATCTATACCTGTCAAAATGACGAGTTCTAAAACTTCATCTAAATTCAGTTTCATATTTATAAATGGAAAGTTATTTTTCTGTTTCTGCCACATGAAAATAATCAAATGTCACATTCAAACTGGACCAAATTCCCTGGTTAAATTTTCAGATCAGTTAAGAAATATCTCTATGTAATTTGTCTAAAGTGCTGATTTAGGTTTTTTTTTTTTTTTTTCGTTTGTCCAAATATAAACTCAATGAAAATAATTCTTTTGTTCTTTGGGGGAAAAGTGCTCTGATTTGTTTTTATTGCTACGATTAATTGCATAAACAAAAGCACTGTAACAACATTAAAAGAAAAATTTGCTTGCAATTTCACCATCTCTGCAAATCAGAATGTTTTTATTCCTTTAACTTTATAACTGAAACTTCCATGCAGATAGAGACAAGACTGTCACACACGCTGATGTCATCGACAATTTAATTATGCAAACAAGTCTTCCTCAAGTATTACCATGGGTATTACCGTTCTCAGAGCTTCGTAGCTGAGAAAATCAGTGATACAGTTCATGTGAAGCCAGAGCGTGAGTCTTCACAAGTTCCGGCTTGGACCTGCCCTGTACCCACGTAAGCACACCGAGGTCCCATCGAGCTCTTCCCCTGGCCCCCCACCAACTGCTGCTCCCAGATGGCAGAGTCCGATACCTGAACACTCAAGCTCTGGAGCAGGAGCCTCTGGACCGTCATCAGTACAATTCTTTGGAAATTTAAATGTACACAGAGAACTGTCATGACTGAGAAGTACTAAAGTGGACGCTGCCAATCAAAGTGATTGAACCTCTGGCCTAAGCCTGGAGGGGCCCCCACTTTTCACACTCAGATGGGACTTGCAGTGTCTGGCTGCACTCCTGTGCTGTGCTGTCCCTTGAGCCAGTTAGGAAGAATGGACTCTCTCCCTCCGTGTGATGCTGACAAGGGGGTGAGAGGAAGAAAGGACAGTGCTCAACACAACCTTACGGAGATAACACAAGTTGCTTCACAAATGTGTGCTTGTTGACCTACAGGGAGGAAAGCTACACAGTCAATAAACCCAATAAATTATTCCAAAGGAATGACATCCCAGTTACCATAATTTAGTCAAGAAATAGAACATGGGGCAGTCCTGGTGGCGCAGCGGTTTAGCGCCGCTTGCAGCCCAGGGCATGATCCTGGAGACCTGGGATCAAGTCCCATGTCAGGCTCCCTGCATGGAGCCTGCTTCTCCCTCTGCCTGTGTCTCTGCCTCTCTCTCTCTCTCTCTCTCTCTCTCTCTCTCTCTCTCTCTCTGTCTCTCATGAATAAATAAAAAAAATAAAATCTTTTTAAAAAAAAAAAAGAAATAGAACATGGGACACCTGGGAGGCTCAGTCAGTTGGGCAGCTGCCTTGGGCTCGGGTCATGATCTCAGGGTCCTGGGATTGAGCCCCGCATTGGGCTCCCTGCTCAGCAGAGAGCCTGCTTCTTTCTCCCTGTCCCTCTGCTTCTCCCCATGTTTCCTCTCTCTCTCTCTCTCTCTCTCTCTCTCTGAGTCTAATTAATTAATTAAATAAATAAAAATAATAAATAAATAAAATCTTTAAAAAAGAAAGAAAGAGAACATTATCAAAAACCCAGAAACCCCCTCCCCCCCCCTGTAGTCACTACCTTCTTTCTTCCCCAAAAGTGAGCACTATTCTCATTTCTAAACCCCATGCTTTTATTCAGTTTCATAGCCGGGCACCTCACCTATGGGAGGCAAATGTTCATTCTAACATCATAATTTAGATTTGCATGTTCTTGAACTTTATATAAATGCAATCGCACAGCATCCATGTTTGTGAAATCCATCCATATCGAGGAACACAGTCGTTGTTGACTCCTCTTCTACCTACGTATTCACCTGAATGAATATGTCATGCTACAGACAAGTACCTCTGCTACTACTGAAAGCCACTTAGAGTGTTCCCAGCTTTGGGCTATTACAAATGATGCAGCTATGAGCATTCTCTTGCCCGTCTCGCAGCGCATATGTGTATGCATTTGTTGGGTATCTATCTAGGAATGACCTGCTAGGTCCCAGAGTATATGTAAATTTAACTTTATTGAATACTGTCTAGCTTTCCCAAAGTGGCTGTATCAATTTGCACTCCCGCAAGGAGTATATGAGAATTCCAGGGGCTCTATACCCTTAACATTTGGTATTGTCAGTCTTTCTAGTATTAGTCGTTCCAGCAAATGTGGAAGTATTGCATTGTGGTTTTTAATTTAAACATCCCTGACCACTAAAATAACTGAGCAGCTCTTCATATATTTAACAGAGATTGAATATTCTCATTTGCAAAGTTCCTGCTGCCCGTTTTTTTATTAGATGGTCTTTTTCCTACGGATATATCTTTTTATAGCCTGCAAATGACCCCTTTGCTATACACAACTGCAAATATCATCTCCTACTCTGTGACTTGCCTTTGTAACTCTTAATGGTATCTTCTGAAGAACAGAAGATCCTGATATTGTTGAGCAGGAGAGTTCAAACATTTTCATTCCTGTCTTAAAGGATCAAGGAGTAAAAGAAGAAAAATGCATTTGTGAAATGGTGATGGCGTGGAAACCTGTGCCTTGTGCACAAATTCATTAAAGCCTGATCCTGCCAGTGGGCAGAGGGGGCAGGGAGATCCAAATGTTAGTGTGGTCCAATTTATGAATCTTTATTTTCTGATTAATGTTTCTGTGTTCTGTTTATTTTTGTCTTCCCAAGATTGTGGGAACACTCTCAAATGTAATCTTTGGAAAGATTATTGTTTTACTTTTCACATTCAATCTACAATCCATCTGCAACTTCTTTGTTTTGTGAAGCAGGGGTTAAAAAATTTTTAACGGATGTCTTATTGACCCTGCACTGTTTATTCAAAACACCATCTTTTTTTCCTATTGTTCCAAAGTCTCACCTTTGTCATAAATCAGATGTCCATATACATGTAGGTCTATTTCTAAAGTATATTCTATTCCATTTGCTTTTTTAAAGCTGGGGTGGGGGGGGTAGATTACCCCAGTAATTTAGATTACCTAAATTACTGACACTTTAAAATAAGACTTGTCATCTATTAAAGTAAATCTTCCAACTTTCTTCTTCTTCAAAAATGTATTGGTTATTCTTGGCCCTTTATAATTCCATCTAAATTTTAGAATCAAGTTTGTCATTTCTACCTGAACAGCTGCTGGAATACTCAATGAGACTACACTAAATTTATAGATGAATATGCAGAAAATTGACATCTTTATTAAGTTGAGTTATTTAGTCCATAAACATAGGCTATCCCTCCACTTACTGAAGTTTTCATTAATCTCCATCAACAAGGTTTTGTGTTTTTCTTTTTGTTTTGTTTTGTTTTGTGTTTTTCATTGGTGAAGTCTTATACATTTTTTATTAGATTACTAGGTCTTTAATACATTTTGATGTTATTATAAATGACATAGTGTTTTAGTTTTCTAATTTTTTTTCTTGGAATCAAAATAGTTTTACATATTTACCAAATCTTGCTAAATTCATTTCTTAATTTCTTAATTCATTTCTTAATTTCTTATATGTAGATTCTTTTGTGTTTTCTATATACACAATTATGTCATCTGTGATGATAGCTCCAATCATTTACTCTTGTTTGAATATTGTATTACCTTGGGGTGCCCGGGTGGCTCAATAGGTTAAGCAACTGCCTTCAGCTCAGGTCATGATCTCAGGGTCCCCACATGGGGCTCCCTGCTCAGAGAGAAGTCTGCTTCTCCCCTTTCCTCCCTCTCTCTCTCTGCTTGTGCTCTCTCTCTCTCTCCCTCTCAAATAAATAAATAAAATCTTTTTTAAAAATTGTGTTGCCTTATTGCACTACCTAGAATTTGCTATAGTCATAGCAAGTATACTTACCTCATTCCCAATTCCTGGACTCTAATGTTTGCAATAGGTTTTTATACATACATTTTGTCTGGTTAAAATATTTCCTTCCATTCTTAGTTTTCTCAAAAGTTGCTATTATTATAAGTATAAATGGATATTGAATTATATCCATTTTTATGCCTACCAGATAACTGTATAATTGCTTTCTATTATGTTAATGACATGAATTACATTTATTAATGTAAAATCAGTACCATATTAATAAAGTACAATCATGATATATTATCCTTTTATGTTTATTTTTTAAGATTTTAATTATTTTATATGAGAGAAAGAGACTGGGAGAGGGAGCATGAGCAGGAGGAGAGGAAGAAGAAGGCTCCCCTCTGAGCAGGAAGTCCAATGTGAGGCTTGATCCCAGACCTCTAGGATCATGACCTGAGCCAAAGGGAGATGCTTAACTGACTGAGCCACCCAGGTGCCTTTATTATTTCTTCTTATATATCACTGAATTTACTTTGCCGATATTTTGTTTAGGATTTTTGCATTTCTATTCACAAGAGAGATTACTTTGTAATTTTTATTTTTGTAGAGAAATTGTCAAGTTCTCGTACCTTAAAATGAGTCGAAAAGTTTTCTTTCTATTCTCTGGAAACGTTTATATAAGAGAAGGGTTAATTTTTTTTTTCTTTTAAGGTAATTTAGAAATTTTCTGTTGAAGCTCTTTGGACTTGGAGCTTTCTTTGTGGGTTCAATTTCTTTTAGAGTTATAGGACTATTCAGATATTTTACTTTTTCTGTGTCACTTTTGGAAGTTTTTTTTCTAGCAATCAAATTCAACTAAGTTGTCAAATTTAATAGCACAAGGTTGTTCATGAGATCCTCTTATCTTTTGAATGTCTGTAATATATGTAGTTTTATCCTCTTTTTCATTTCTGGTATTACTACACTATGCCTTCTTTTTTTGTGACTGGCCTTACCAAGGGTTCATCAATTTTATCAGTCTTTTTTTTATCAAGCTTTATCAATCCCCTTTCATATGTGTTTTTGCCTACATCATTCATTTCTGCTTTTAACTTTTATATATTCTTCCTTCTGTATTCTTGGGGCTTAATTTGCTATTACGTTCCTACTTATTAAGATGAACTGAGATGATTGATTTTTCAGTCTTTCTTTTTTCCAAATATATACACTTAATGCAAAAAATTTTTCCCTAAACGTGAGGTGCCTGTGTGGCTCAGCTGGGTAAGCGACTGACTTTTGATTTCAGCTCAGGTCGTGGTCTGAAAGTCATGAGATTGAACCCCGTGATGGGTTGTGTATCAGGTGTAGAACTTGCTCCAGATTCTCTGTCTCCCTTTGCTCACCTACCCCACACTCTCTCTCACTCTCTCTTTCAAGAAAAAAAATCATTTTTTCCCTAACCATACTTAACTGCATCACACACTTCAATATGTAATATTTTAATTATCAGTCCAGTAAACATATTTTCTTATTCACTGCTAACTTGTTCTTTAACCCATCAGTCAATTAGATGTATACTGCTTAACCTCCAATTATTTAGGGATCTTCTAGTTATCTTTTTGTTATTGGTTTCTAGTTAAGTTTCAATGTGGTCAGGAAACATAATTAATATTACTTTTATTCTTTGTGGTTCACTGAGACTTGATTTACTGCTCAGCATATAATCAATTTTGATACATGTTTTATGTGCACTTAAAAATAATGTGCATTCTGTATTTGCTGGATGCCAGCTTCTATACATGTCAATTAGGTCAAGATTGTCAATCATTCCTGTTACTGAATTTTTTGTGTACTTGTTCCATCAATTTCTGAGAAAGATGTGCTAAAATTGCCCACTATGTTTGTGGATTTGTCTTGTTCTCCTTTTGTTTTTGTCAATTTTTACTAGCACTCTAGCGATAAAAGGCAAAAACAAATTTAAGCCCTAAAAACTGAGAGGCAGAGACAAAACTAACCCTATGCACAATTTAGAAAACCCAAGGAAATCAATTTTTGAAAAGATTACCAAAGAAAATAAGAAAAGCCAGTAATATTGTGAGCTGGGAAACTAATATAAATAGTCAATAGTTAGAAGCTAGAAGATCATAATAGAAGGAAAGATTCCATTTACATGGGTAATAGCTACAACAATTAAAAAAGATGAATGTCTTAGGAATAAATTCAAAAATAAATGTACAGGATGTATGCTAAAAAGCATCTTTAGAGCATTACAGAAGAACACAGCAGAACTCATAAACAAATGGGAAAGCGTAACCATACTTTTGGATAAAGATAGCCCAATGTCATTATCCTCTCTTTTATCAAGATTATGCTGATCTTCCTAATTTGACTTTTAAGTTTAGCAAATTCTTAATAAACCTGTAAATAGCTTTGTTTCAGCTAGACAAAGGAATTCTAAAGTTCATATTAGAAAATAAGAAAACAAGATTTGCAAGGGAAGCTTTGAGAAAAAGACCAAAGAAGGGGGATTATCAGAGATAAAAACATTCACCAAAGCTCCAAATTAAAGCAACATGTACTGGCTCATAAATAGATGAATAAATCAAATAAAAAAGAAAGTCCAGGAAAAGAACACAAACATCAAATCTAAATAAACTACTGAATAATAATGGGAAAACCAGGTAGCTACCTGGGATATATTAACATTGGACTCATATATTACTTTGGGTTCCATGATATGTTCCAAATGGATCAAATCTTCAAATATAAAAAATAAATCAATGAAAGTAGTAAATGAATACATGAAATAGTATTTCATAATCTTAGAGCATGGAAGGCTTTTTCACTGTCACCCAAAATCCAGAAACCAGGAAAATATATCAAAAAATTCAACTATCTAAAAAAATTTTTAAATCTCTCCCTGACAAAAGTAGCCCCACCATTAAAAAAAAAAAAAAAAAAAAAAAAAACTAACAAACTGGAAAATACCATTACAACTAGTCCCAGACAAAGAAAAACCTTCCTACTATGTATAAAGCCTTAGAGATTAATAAAAGGCCAATAATTCACTAAGAAAAATGGACAAATATTATAAAAAGGCAATTCAAAAAATATGCAAATTGTTCTCAAATATATTTTTAAACACTTGATTTCACTCATAGCAAGAAACATGCAAATTAAAGCTTCCCTAAGATAACATTTTTCACCATAAAATGGGCAAAAATCCAAAATTTGACATTATGTCCTGTTGCCAAGCTATAGAAAATAGGCACTGTCATACCTTACTGATGGGAGTATAAATTTGTGCAACCCAGATGGAGGGCAATTTAGCAATAGCTATCAAAATTCCAAATGTATGTGCTCTTAGACTCAGCAACTCCACTCTGGGGAGTTTATACCTTACGGAGATATTTGCATATCTACAAAATGGCACACATAAAGTTTATTTATTGCCGCATTGCAGGCAACGGTGAGAGATTGGAGAGAACTGGGATACTTGTCAGCGGAAAGCTGGTTAAGGAAATTCAATGAAGTATTCTGTAACAATAAAAAGAAATTAAAAAGCTCTTCGTATATCGATATGGAAAACTCTCTAGGATACATTACAAAAGAGAGAAAATAATATATTTGTATGGTTAGTTACGTTTATTTTACATTTATTTTCAAAAATCTCTGCAAGGGTAAATAAAAGACCAAAAAAAGAGTGGTTATCTGGCCATTGGGGCCTGGGAAGTCAGAACATGAAAAATCAATGTGGGAAGGCGATCCTTCATTGGAAGTTTTTCATACTTTTTGATGTCTTTACCATGGAGGGATATTATTGTTCAAAGACTTTTTAAAAATAATTTAAAGCAAGGAACCACCCTAACAGTACTGTCAAATACATTTAATTCCACAAGCGGCTTAAATCCACTGCAAGTCTAGCAAGACCCTCTGTGCCATTAACAGGTACGCCCATTAGGGTGGTTTTGACCGTAGGTGGTAGAAGGCCTAAACAATGAGATGGTTATTATTTCAAATCACAAAGCATCCAAAGTCAGGCTGTCTCAGGGCTGGAACTGCCTCTGCAATTTCAGGTGTCGCCCGACCGTGGCAGCCAAAACGGACAATATGCCCACAACCTCCTGTGCACCGTGCAGAAAGCCCCAGCGGATTCCTCTCAGGTGCAACTGGCCAGTGATGTGTAACACGCCCATGCGTGAGTTTCAGGGGAGCCTGGACACAATGGCAACTGTAACAACAGTCACCACTAACATCTACTGAGTATTTCACATGTGCCAAGTGCCGTCATAAGCACTTGCCATGCCTTAACTCACGTGCTCTTCAAGGCCATCTATTAGGGGAGGTAGTATATTTATACTTATTTTACAGAGAAGGAAACTGAGGCACAGGAGAAGTTAAATAAGTCACAGTAAGAGGTGGAGCTGAGACAGACACTTTGGCAGTCTCGATCCAAAGTCACCGATCCATGCCATGGCATCCAATATGCCATGCGTATTCTCGAAGAATAAATCTTCAATTTTCAACAGAAAGAGGCTGATCCCTCAACGCAAAGAGGTCGGTTCTCCCAACAAGGAGGGATAGAGAGAAATGACAGTGGGCCACCTAGCCAGCAGTGCTCCCCCCTAGGACAGAGTGCCCGAATTGCAGCCCTCGCGTGACACACGTCCAGCCGTCGGTGACAGATACCGGGCATGCGGTGGCCACCTCTTTAGATCTGCGTTGCCAGTTATCAGACGGGAGGAGACCTCAGGATCTTTCTGGAAGGAACAGTAACAGCAGCTCCACCCAGAGAACCCTCTAAAGCAATACTCCTCAGGCCCCCAGAGCACCCTGGGATGAGCTCCAAGAACAGCCCGGCGTCTCCCCAAGGGCAAGATGACACCAGGAGGCCGAGGACCCCCACGGGAGACCCGGGGCGCCCGTGGGCTGCCACACACCTGCACACCTGCAGGCCAAGCGTTGGCGCTGTGTCCCCCTGAGCTAAAGTGGCCCCGACGGCAGCCCAGCGCCTCCCTTGCCCCAGGCACTGCGTCCGGGGATCAGACAGCCCTTGGCCGAGCCTGGCTGTGCACAGACGCACCCCAGGGCCCCCGGCTCTGCAGCTGCTGAGACCCACGCGGGGATTCCGTGCTGCGCCGCCCGCCGGGCTCTGAGCCTCACCTGCGCCGGGAGCCCCCCTGCCAAATGGGGCGCAAACTCTTTCTTTCAAATAGCTCTTTCTTCAAAATAGAAGCTTCCACCTTCTAGGACCTTCCAGCAGCTACCCCTGCCCCCGGGTGCTAAATATACAGACCCCTCCCCCTCCACTAATCCAGTAGTTTCTCATGGCCTTGTCTTTTCCCAGAGCCAGAGACTCGGGGAGTCCGTTCCTGCCCCCCAGCACCAGGCCTGGAGGGGGGGGGGGGGACATATTCTTAGCCTTAGGGGACTTTGCTCTGCCTTAGGTACCAGCCCGGGAGCTGGATGCTTCTAGACTCTGACAAAGAGGAGCTCCGGGCGAGCAGAGACAATGAGAGAACAAAGCCCGGGAGCTAGGAGCCCGTCTCCCCGTCTCCGCGTCAACCCGCAGAGCCGCTGGCCGCCTGCGGCTGCCCAGGCTTCATCAGAGAGAGGCAGGCAGAGGAGCCGAGTGGGGGCTTCACGTGAGGAGGCCCCGGGCCGCTCAGCCGGGGAGGGCGAGGCGGGGCCGTGTCACCGAGGGATCAAGGGATCCGGCTGCCAGGTGGCCTGGGACTCCCGAATGGCAAGCGTAGGCCTTGGAAGAACAAGATGGAGCCCGTGTTGCTCCCTCGCAGCCAACCGCCTCAGGCCACAGAGAGGCCAGAGGCCTGTTCCAGAGGCCCTGGGCCGCAGGGTTGGTGGCGGGATTTGCGGGAGCCAAGAGGCTTCAGTCGCTCACACCCCCCAGGCTGTGCAGGCTGCTGGAGCCACCTGCCTTTGCAGGGTCAGGACAGAAGGGCCGAAGGTACGAGAGACACGGCCACGTTCTGAGAAGCCCGCGTCAAGCTCTGTACGAGCTGCTTCCGTGGGGCCTCTGAGTGGTTCAGCGGGGCCGGCGGTGTCTGCCTCGGGGGCAGGGTCCTGGCCCCCAGCCGCTCAGCAGGGAGTCAGCTTCTCCCTCTCCCTCTGCCGCCCCTTCTCCCCCACCCCCACTTGGGTTCTCGGTCAAGTAAAGATCTTTAAAAAAAAAGAAAAACGGGGCCACCTGAGTGGCCCAATGGTTGAGCGTCTGCCTTCGGCTCAGGACGTGACCCCAGGGGTCTCGGGATCGAGTCCCACGTCAGGCTCCCCGCATGGAGCCTGCGTCTCCCTCTGCCTGGGTCTCTGCCTCTCTCTCTGGGTCTCTCATGAATAAATACATATTTTTTAAAAAAATAAAATTAAATGTCAAAAAACAGCTGCTTTCAGAACTCTTCAGCTGTGGTGTGGCCGCTGACCTTGGTCAAGTCGGGTCGCTTCTCTGAGCCCCCATTGCCCCATCTTTTTTTTTTTTTAAGATTTATTTATTTATTTATGATAGACATAGAGAGGAGAGAGAGAGAGAGAGAGAGGCAGAGACACAGGAGGAGGGATAAGCAGGCTCCATGCCGAGAGCCCGACACGGGACTCGATCCCGGGTCTCCAGGATCAGCCCTGGGCCAAAGGCAGGCGCTAAACCGCTGAGCCACCCAGGGATCCCCCCCCCCCTTGCCCCATCTTAAGGGAAGATGCAGATGCGGATCTCCAGGAACCCGTGCAGTTTGGAAGTTCTCAGCCTCATAAAAAGACTCTTTCCCTTTGAAGGATGAAAGTGTCTTATGTCTACCCCTGCATCTGGCTTCCGTTTCCTTCTCTTTCTCTATCGAGCCTTGCCCAGCATCTAGTGGAAATGGTAGACAGACCCCCTGTCAATGGTTGCAACAGTTTCTCACCCTTGGGTGGCCAAGATAATCAATGAGTTATTTAGAGAGTATGGTAAGCCAAATAATGCCCACCCCACAAAATGTCCATGCCAAATCCCTAGAACATGTGAATATTACACGATTCACAAAAGGGACTGAAAGGTGTGATTAGGGTTATTAATCGGTGACCTAAAAATAGGGGGAGTATCTTAAATTAATCCAGGTTGGCCCAATCTAATCATATCAGCCCTTAAAAGCAGAGAACTTATTCTGGCTGGAGGTCACTGAGATGCTGCAGAAAGGAAAAGTCAGAGAGATTTTAAGCATGAGATGGGGCCACATAGAAATCCTAGAATGGAAAATGGGCAGCTTAGGGTGCAAAAGACCAGTCCCTGGCTGACAGCCACCAAGAAAACAGACTTCAGTCCAACAACCATAAGGAATTGAATTCGGCCAACAACTCGAATGAACTTGGAAACAGTTTAATTCCCACAACTTCCAAAAAAGGGACAGAGCCCTGCCGATACCTGTAAGAATCTAAGCAGAGGACCTACAGAGTTATCCTGGACCCAGACTTGTGACCTATAGAACTGTGAGTCGATAATGGATATTGTTTTAAACCACTAAATCTGTGGTAATTCGTTACAGTAGCAATAAAAAATAAAAAAATAAAGAATAAAAAAAAAACATCTAATACACAGGCTATCACTGACAAACTGCATTACTTTATGACATGTAAAGTTTGTCCTTCCAGGATATCATCTGCTGCATCTAGAAGCAGGAGGGCAGAGCCTGGCCTAGGGCATTGAGCTCGGTTGTACTTACAGGAATTAACAAATCTCAAAGAGCCTGAAAGGAGGGGAAAGGAATGAACAGAAGGAGACAGGCAGAGAGGGAGGGAGGGTGAGTGGGGGGAGAACTGGCCTGATATTGTTACTACTACAACTCCCATAGGCATCAAAGTTCCAAAAATGCCCTCTTTCTAATTAAGAAACGTGAAGTTGGCTGCAGTGACCATATGGAAGAGGAGAGCCAGAAGTGCCCTGGGGATGCTTTGGAATCCAGCAACTTAAATATCTGCAGAGAACATCTTGTGAGCAGCCCTGGGCTGTGGAGATGCAAATGACCCATGCTGGCTGCCAAGTGTCACCTGGGAAGCCCAGCCGGGAGAGGAGTTCCCGGCTCTCCCCCTTCTCAGTGCTCTCTCCCACAGACCAGAGTAGTAGGACACTCAGACCAAGCGGCACCCTAAAGCCTGCCCAGGGATGCTCAGCCAGGGAGGCAGGGCACCCACACCCTCTGCAGCTCTGGAGCTGCCCACCTCACCTCGGGAAGGCGTGTGAGGATGTGAGGTCCCTCTCACTCTCTCACTCTCTCCTCTTTCTTCCTCACTTCCAAGGTCAAAGTGAAAACGGAAATGAGCCCCGCTTTCTCTAGCTATCTTTACTCCAATATCCTCTCAAATTTATGTAGGGAGTTTGTACCATTAATTTCTCTTCTTCATTAACAAGAAAAAAAGAAAAGGTAAAATTAAGAGAGCATTTGAGGGTCATCTTGCTCTAGCTCTGGAATGTCACCCCCATGCCCTGCACAGAACCATACACCTCCACTCACACTCACCCTGGACCTCTGAGCCCCTCTTAACAAATTCCCAGCCTCGTCTGTAAGGAAGCAGATAACTGGGGGCACAGAGCAAACCTGACCGCAGATAACCCGCCACGGGGGAGAAAACATTCTTAGATCATCAATAGTCTTCAGGCCCTGAGAGAGGCTGAGAGTTCTTCCCGTCTGGTAAAATAATTATAATGACTGAACTCATTCTCCAAACGGCCTAAGCACCCAGCAGGGACCTACGCTCCATTTTAAAGGTCATAAAGATTGGGAATAAGAGTCCATGACCTCAGTCAATGTTTCCTGAACTTTCAGTGGATGATTTGTTCACGAACATCAGAGAGAGGAAAAGAGGAAGACGATAAGGGTTGGGCATTAGGAGGAGGTTCCCCTCCCTGGATGTTCTCTGTGCTGATAAATACCACTTCATCCACTTGTTCTTCCAAGCATTCCAAACCCCAAATTCATGTTGTGCACATATGCATGCAGATGCACGCGTGTGCACGCACACATACACAGGCACACGAATCAGCCTCCGGCTTTGTTCCTCCATGCCCAAACCCCAGCCCAACACCAACCCCACCTGCCTGGGAATGCCTCATAAAATGCCTCATAAAATGCCCCAGCCTGACGGATATCCATTTTTACATAAGAGTCAGTGTGGAAAAGGCAAGAGGTGCTAACCTCAAAGACACCAGCACCAGGCTGGAAGCAGAGCTGTGAGTGAGAGAGAACAACGGGAAACTAAGGTGGGCCCGCCAGCCACTTCTATGTCTAGGAAGGAAACCCCTCAAATGCAGTATACCCTTCTAGACCCACTAACCCTCCCTGACCCCACAGGGCCGCTGCCACCCAGCCCTACTGAACCCAGGAGCCCAAATTTCTTATGTGACTTTACTCATGAGTCCTGAGTGAGGTCTCCACCTCCGCACTCGGGAGAGCATGTCCTTGATTCGGTAGGTGTTCTTTCTCTAATGCCATCTGTCGGATGTATTCTTCTACCGAAACACAATCTGTGATGGTTTTCGGTTCTCTTTCTCTCCTGCTTCCAAACCTCATGACACATAAGAACAAGCCTTCAAAATGAGACTTTCAGCATTTGAGTCCCTGCCCTGTGAAAAACAACATTAACACCAAGCCATTATCAAGCGCCAAGAACTGTTCCAGCACTTTACACGATTCAATTCGTTTATTCCCCATAGCAGCCCCGTGAGCAAGATGTTCTTACCTTCCCCATCGCAGACTTGAGGACACAGACAAAGGAAGGTAAGTGAACTGCTGTAGTCCTGGTGCTAGTAAGCAGCAAGTCCAGGATTCGAATCCAGACAGCATGGCTCCAGAGTCCACGGCCCTAAGTCTTAACCAAGACCCTAAGTCTTTCAAGATTCCTGAGCTTTGTATCTGAGGAGCTGTGCAGCCCCTCGGAAGAAGACGGCGCAGAAACAATGCAGACCAAGAGCGTACTGTCCCTAAGAGTAACGTGTCCTCTGCAAGCACAACCCCCCGCGTATTCTCTCTCCATCTCTGGCTCTCTAACAAACACACACACTCATTCTCACTCGCTCTCACGCACGCGTGCGCACACACACACACACACATTCCTGCCATACCTGGGTCCAGTTCCACCATTCAGTGGGATTTAACCTTGACTCAAAGAAGTCTCAAGGCTCCATGGACACAAACACAGACCATTTTCCTGACCTTACTACCTTATGCTCTTGGGTACTGTGATGGTTCATTTTAGGTGTCAGCTTGGCAGAGGCTCTCACAGCCCCCAGAGGCCACATTTTCCTTTGAAACCAGAATTTGTGCTTCAAATGTAGAAAGAAGGCAAAGGAATTCTTTTTTTTTTTTAAAGATTTTATTTATTTATTCATGAGAGAGACAGAAAGAGAGAGAGAGAGAGAGAGAGACGCAAAGGCATAGGCAGAGGAAGAAGCAGGCCCCATGCAGGGAGCCTGACGTGGGACTCGATTACACCCTGGGCTGAAGGCAGCGCTAAACCACTGAGCACCCAGGCTGCCCAGGCAAAGGAGTTCTAAGGAACACAAACCACCAAGGAACTTGATCACATCCTTTCTCACTTGGTTACAGGTTACTTCCCTATGTTAATTAGCCAATTAGGGACGCCTGGGTGGCGTTCACCTTCTGCTCAGGGTGATCCTGGGGTCCAGGGATCGAGTCCCCCATTGGGCTCCCCGCAGGGACCCTGCTTCTCCCTCTGCCTGTGTCTCTGCCTCTCTCTGTGTGCTCTAATAAATAAATAAATAAATAAATAAATAAATAAATAAATAAATAAATAAAATCTTAAAAGTAATAATTGGCCACTGAGTCCCAAAATGCTGGTATATAACAAAAAAGAAGATAGGCCCATCAATCCATCACGCCTTTATCTTCAGACCTTCCCTACTTAATAGTAAGACAAAGGTGGAGAATGTTAGTCGAATGTGCACATACGAAGTGAAAACAGTGGAGCTCATTTTGTGCAGCATTTCCATTGTTCTGGTAAGAACACAATACGTATGGATGTATGAGCTACAAAACACAATTTGTGTGATTTTGGTGACTGTGTGTGAGTTAAATGTTCTTATATTTGCATTTAAAACTAGGATTATACCATATAAAGATGAACTGTAAAATTCACGCTAACAATTTAAAATTTTAATCTTTCTTCACTTAGAACAACATTAAATAGCAAATTAAAAAAAACTAGGACAAGAGAGACTGAAAAAAAAGGAAAAAAGCTTTAAAAAAAAGAAAAGAGAAAGCTTAATATTTAGTGTATACCTTCAACAATACTTTTTTCTCCTGCTCTTTGAACAAAAGAACTCCTCCCATTTCAATTTGGCACTGGGCCCCCAAATTATGTAGCTAGCCTTAAGGAAATGAAGTCTATTCTGCTATGACGTAATAATTGAAATAATTACAATTCTTAAGAAATCACACACAATCAAAACAATGTATTATAAAAATAATTGCTTCAAGAGTGCCTGGGTGGTTCAGTCGGTTAAGCATCCTACTCTTGGTTTCGGCTCAGGTCATGATGTCAGGGTTGTGAAATCAAGCGCCTCATGGGGCTCCTCGCTCAGTGCAGAGTCTGCCTGTCCCTCTCCCTCTGCTCCTGCCCCACTCCAACCGCCCTCATGCTCTCTTTAAATGAATGAATGAATGAATGAATGAATGAATGCTTTAAAAAAAAAAGTTGCTTCAGAGACCATTCCCACATATGAGGACACAGCTGGAATGTGCTGGCTATAAACCAGGAAGGGACTCTCACCAGAAAGTGATCGTGCCGACACCTCGACCTTGGACTTCCCAGCCTCCAGATTGTGAGCAATAAATTTCTGTTGTTTATTTTTAAAAAAAAATTTTTTTTGATTCATAGGAAATAATGAAACCACTTAAAAGTATAAAGTTGGACAAAAATAAAAACAGCTACACTAATGCTTTAGGGAAATTTGATTTTACAGTAGGTGAGCTTTGTCTTCTTCTCTTCCACAAATCTTCCCTCCTTCCTCCCTTCTTAGCCTTTTGTTTCAGGAACCTAGTACCACCCTGAAGACATGATGAATGAATTGTGAATACACAATTCCTGTCAAAACCAGCCAGATCCCAACTTCCCGACAAGCCCCCAGCCCCTTTCTGTGGTGGGTTTGCTAAGTGAAGGCCGTAGCCCACTGCAGCCTCCATTGCCCAGCCAAGCAATCTTGGTTCCTCTTTATCCCCAACTCGGTTTTCCTGTTCTATTTTGGTTCCAAAGCACAGAAGTTGATTTTAGACTCATCACGGGCATTTTCTTGTGGAATTTTTACTAATGGAAAGTTTATAAATGTATGGCTATAACACCTAAACACCTAGCAAATCCAGCATATGAATAGCTCAACCATTTGCTCAAGAGCAAGGCCTTTCTTTTTCTCTTCCCACCAGCACTGGCGGCCATAGAGCTTCTTTGCTGTTCTTAACAGTTTTTTCACCCATTGTCATGTTAAACAAAGCAAGAAATTCATCCACAGCAAGTGTCTTCCCCTGTGGCTTTTTCCCTTTCTCTGTAGGTGCTTCTCACTTGTTGCTATTTTTCCCCTGTCACGGTAGCTTTGTCATCCACCTCCTGCTGCACTGCAAATCATCTTCCTGAAATAACATACAACTTATATCCAATTCTTATCATGATACACTGAGGGAAAATGCCTGTAATTATGACACTTTCAAAATCTTGACAGATTGAAAAGCAAGAGAACATCAAATATTGGTAATCTAGGGATGCCTGGGGGGCTCAGTGGTGAGCATCTGCCTTGGGCTCAGGTCATGACCCCGGGGTCCTGGGATCCAGTCCCACACCAGGCTCCCCACAGGGCGTCTGCTTCTCCCTCTGCCTGTGTCTCTGCCTCTGTCTGTGTCTCTCATGAACAAATAAAAATTGCTTAAAAATTAGAAATCTAGAAATCAAGGTACTCTCTCGAAAATAGCAACCCAAAAACATGAAGAAATCTTCACCAGATTCCCTCATGTTACAGTTAGGAAGGTGGTTTGTTGATCAAGTCAATGCTTCTCATCTTGCAGCTGGGAAATGTGAAGGCTGGGGCCTCAAACAACTTCTGTAAGGTCTGAACTCCTGGGCAGCGGAGTTAGAACACAGTTATCCTGACCCTTGACTGCGACCTCTCTACCCCACCCCAATAAAACACTGTTTGTAAAAGTCATTCCTTGGGTTAACTTCTCTAAAAGGGGGCCCAAATCATGGAGAGGAAAATTCTGGGGTCTCTAAATTTAATTTGAAAATGAAGTAGAAATTTCCATTGGAAGAGCTTAAAACTGTCAAAACTATCTTTAAAAAGCATTCATTTTGGGTCCCCAGTCAGCATTTGGAGTTTCATAGTATTAATAAAGTGTACTGGGACTGGCAAATGCCTTTCCTCTGTGCCCTTTTGGTGTCTTGAGCTCCATGACAAGGCCGCCATGCATCCCAACACAGGCACCTATAATCAATCCTCTAGGTGGAAAATTGCCATTTTCTGCGAGTTGATCTAATAATGACCACTTGCAGTGTGGCTAGCCATGGACTGGACACTACCTATGCTTGAAGATTAGATCCTGATTTAATGAAAAAGAAGACTCTGCCTTGGTGCTCAAAACCAGGCAGAGAAAAACAAGGACTCCAACAATTAAGCAGGATATGGTAGGGGGAGGGCCGCACCCCTCCATAAGTTGAATGCAGTAATCACTCATAAATGAGGAGGAATAACAGCTTATTTATTTATGTAGCTTATGCATTTAACCTCCAGACATTTCAGCATCAGTGAGTGGGTCAGAGATCAGAGGTACAGGGAGGGCCCTGAGGGCAAGTGAGAAATGGGGTGGGGGAGAATAGCAGAAAATGGGCAAAAGAAAAAGTCGAGCCAGTTCTGAAAAAGGAAACTGCCACCACATCTCTGGCAAAGCCTTTCTCCTTGACCAAACTTCAGTCGGGGCCCCGGAGCCCTTTTCTCAACTAGGCCTTGACCTTGACCCCAGTCCTTAGCAAGAAAGCTTCTACATCAGCTTAGCAAGAACCCCCTTACTCCAAAGGTCACCCGTTAGTAATCCCGCACCCACTGACACACTCACTCTGCTCGCTGGCTATAAATCCTCAGCTATCTGTGCTGTATTTAGACTTTAGTCCAATTTCACCTCTACTGCAATAGCCTTGACACCTATTGCAATAGCCCTGAATAAAACCTTCCTACTGTTCTGACAAGTGTCAGAATAATTTTTCCTTCACCACTACTTTCAAAATCCTCAAATCCTAAGTATTCTTATACCTCTTACCAAATTCGGAGCAATGGTTTTTTAATCAAAGTAACAAAACACACTATCTTGATGAGTTGTGAAATGGGAGACAAATCATAGAGTCACAACCAAATAGAAGTTCCAGATATGATTTCCCAAGCAGTCTCGTGATCAACAAGCTCCCTGGTCTCCCAGCACCTGTATGCCTATGTGTCCCTTAGATAAGACCCCCATGGGGTTTAATAAAACCCCACTCTTTTGGCTTAAATTGGGCAATCCAGCCCTAGCCCAGGAATCCCAAAGCCCTCCATTCATGGAGCCTAACAATAGCATGTACCTCAGGTTCTCGTTCTCTCTTTCTCTCTGTCTGTCTCTCTCTCCGTGTTAGCACTCTACCTTAACCACCCCATGTGGCTCCCTGAGGCATGCCATGTACTTCCTCTAGGACCTGTAATAGACAATTCTGTTCCAATTTCTCTTGTAACCTATTGTTGACTCACAGCTCACCACCCAGCACCCTGCTTTGCTAACAGATGCTAATTTAACCAAGTCATAACAGCCATATATAATGAGGCCAGCAGCTAGTCAGTACTCACATTGTACTCAATGGTGAAAAGCTGAGAGATTTTCCTCTAAGGCTAGGAACTAGACTAGGATGTCCACTCTTAACCACTTCTATTCAACATAATCCTAGAAGTTCTAGCACAGCAATTAGGCAAGAAAAAGAAATAAAAGGCATCCAAATCAGAAAAGAAGAAGTAAAATTGTCTGTTTTAAATGACATGATATTAAATACAGAAAACCTTAAAGACTCAATCCAAAAACTGATGGAATACAGCAAAGTGATAGGATACAAAATCAATGCACAAAAATCAATTATGGTTCTGTATACTAACAGTAAACTACCAAAAAGAGAAACTAAGAAAACAATTCCATTTATGGTAGCATCAAAAAGAATAAAATACTTAGGAATAAATATAACCAAGGAGGTGAAGATCTGTATTGTGAAAACTGTAATGCATTGATGGAAGCAATTTGAAGGAGGCACAACATAAATGGAAAGATATTCCGTGTTCGTGGATTCAAAGAATTAATATTGTTAAAATATCTATACTGATGGGATCCCTGGGTGGCGCAGCAGTTTGGCGCCTGCCTTTGGCCCAGGGCACGATCCTGGAGACCTGGGATCGAATCCCACGTCAGGCTCCCGGTGCATGGAGCCTGCTTCTCCCTCTGCCTATGTCTCTGCCCCTCTCTCTCTCTCTGTGTGACTATCATAAATAAAAAATTAAAAATATATATATTTAAAAAAATATCTATACTGCCCAAGCTGATCTACAGATTCAGGACAGTCCCTATGAAAATTCTGATGGTATTTTTCACAGAAATATAAAAAACAATACTAAATTTCCTTTTTTTTAAAGATTTTATTTATTCATGAGAGACAGAGAGAGAGGCAGAGACACAGGCAGAGGGAGAAGCAGGCTCCATGCAGGGAGCCCGGTGTGGGACTCAATCCCAGAACCCCAAGATCACGACCTGAGCCAAAGGCAGATGCTCAACCACTGAGCCACCCAGGCGTCCCAACAATCCTAAATTTCTTATGGAACCACAATGACCTCAAATAACTAAAACAATCTTGAGAAAGAAGAACAAAGTTGGAGGTAACACATTTTTTATCTCCAACTATGTTACAAAGCTATAGCAACCAAAACAGTTTGGTATTAGCATAAAGAGACACGGGCACCTGGGGGGCTCAGGGGTGGAGTGCCTGCCTTCAGCTCAGAGCATGAGCCCGAGGTCCCGGGATTGAGTCCCACGTCGGGCTCCCTGCATGGAGCCTGCTTCTCTCTCGGCCTGTGTCTCTGCCTTTCTCTCTGTGTATCTCATGAATAAATAAATAAAATCTTTAAAAAGAGAGAGAGAGAGAGAGAGAGATAGGGGCGCCAAGGTGGTGCAGTCAGTTAAGGGTCTAACTATTGGTTTCAACCCAATTAAAAAAAAATAAGTAGGATCTGAACAGACATTTTCCTGAAGAAGACATACCAATGGCTAATATTTATATGAAAAGGTACTCGGCAATACTAGGCATCCAAGAAATGCAAATCCAAACCACCATCCGATATTACCTCACATTGGTTAGGGTATCTTTTATAAAAAAGATAAAGAAATAAATGCTGGTGAGGATATCCAAAAAGGAAACACTTGTGTGTACTATTGATAGGAATGTAAACTAGTGCGGGCTCTATGAAAAAGAGTATGACATTTCCTAAAACAAAACAAAACAAAAACAGAGCTAGCATGTGATTTAGCAATCCTATTTCTGGGTTTTCCAAAAGAAATGAAATCACTATCTGAAAGAGAGGTCTGTATTTCTGTGTTCATTAGGTCATTCACAATAGCCAAGTGTCTATTGACAGATGAATGGGTTTTTTTAAGTGGCATATATATATATATATAATACACACACACACAGACATACACACAATGGAATATTCTTCAGCCTTTATTTTTTTTTTAATTTTTATTTATTTATGATAGTCACAGAGAGAGAGAGAGCGGGGGGGGCAGAGACACAGGCAGAGGGAGAAGCAGGCTCCATGCACCGGGAGCCTGATGTGGGATTCGATCCCGGGTCTCCAGGATCGCACCCTGGGCCAAAGGCAGGCGCCAAACCGCTGCGCCACCCAGGGATCCCTCAGCCTTTAAAAAGAAGGAAATCCTGCCAAATGTGACATGGATAAGCCCAGAGGGCATTATAATTCAGACCGAGAAAGTCAAATACTGCATGGTATCACTTATTTGCAGAATCTAAAAACAAAAGCAAAAGTTGAACTCAAAGAGAGATGGAATGATGATTGCCAATGGCTACAAGGTGGGGAGACTAGAGAGAGAATGGTAAAAGGTACAAAATTTCAGTTATAAGATGAATAAAGTCCAAGGGCCTAATGTATAACATGATGAATATATTGTTGAAAACAATATATTATATTGTATAATTGAAATTCGCAAAGAGAATAGAACCTGAGTTCTCAACAAAAAGAAGAGTAAATGTGCAAGGTGATAGTCATAGTAATTAACTGGATGGTGGGAATGCTTTCACAAGGCATACATACATCAAACATCACATTGTACAATTTAAATATATTACGATTTATCTGTCAATTGTACCTCTGGAAAGATGGAGGTGGGGGGAGGACAGAAAATAACAGGTGTTTATAAGGATACGTAGAAATCAGAACCCTTTTGCACTATTAATGGGAACATAAAATGGTACAGACAGGATGGAAAACGGTAGAGAGTTTCCTGAAAAAATTATAAATAAAAGTAGCGTATGATCCAGCAATCCCAATTCTGCATTTCTGAATCTATCAAAAGGAATGGAAAGCAGGATCTCAGAGAGATATTAGCATAGTCGTGTTCACAGCAGCACTGCTCACAATAGCCATGAGGTGGAAGCAACCCCAATGTCCATCAGTGGATGAACGGATAAACTGAACGCGGCATATACACACCAGGGAATGTTAGCATCAAACTTAAAAAGGAAAGGAATTCTGTCGTATGGAACAACATTGGTTGATCTTGAGGCTATTATATACTCAGTGAAACAAGCCAATCACAAAAACACAAATACTGTATGACTCCATATATCTAAGGTTGTCAAATTTGGGGCACCTGGGTCGCTCCATGGTGGAGCATCTGCCTTGGGCTCAGGTCGTGACCCCAGGGTCCCAGGATCGAGTCTCACATCAGGCTCCCTGCTCAGTGGAGAGCCTGCTTCTCCCTCTGCTTCTGTCTGTCTGTCTCTCTCTGTGTCTCTCATGAATAAATAAATAAAATCTTTTTACAAATAATAAAAATAATTTAAAAATAAATAAAGTTGTCAAATTCATAAAAACAAAAAGTAGAATGATGTCAAGGGCCAAGGGAGGGGAAACTTGGGAGTTGTTTACTAGATAGAGATGGAAAAATTCTAGAAACTTCTTGCATAATGTGAATATATTTAATATTACTGAACTATACACTTTAAAAAATGGTTAATGTGGTAGATTTCGTGCTATGTGTTTTTTTTTTTTTTACATTCAAAAAAATTTTTAATGAAAAAAAAATCTTAAACAGTACCTGAAGTCAATCTATTGCTTCTATTCCTGGCTGGGAAATGTAATTCAGGCAGTAATTTTGGTGATTTTGTGCAAGTGCTCAGGCCACATATGATCACTCAATTCTTTGATGCCACTTGCTGGGCATCTCCCCGACATCCAGCACTTATCCTCTCTCTGGTCCCCAAATCTACTATATCCCAGGAGCACCTAAGTACAGGGGCTTCCTGAACCCTTGAAATCATGTGCAAAATAACAGGTCATGTTTTGTTTTGTTTTGTTTTTCTGGTGAGACAATCCATACAAATCATCAAAGACTGAAGGGAAATGACAGATTCAAAAAACAAAACCAACAAACAATCTATGCCAGGTGCCACGACTGGGTTCCCAGACGGGGACAGAGCTGGCGTGCAAACGCAAGCCTCAGTCCAAGCCCCAAACACGGGGTCACTGTGACAGCAAAGTGGAGGCACTGAGCTTTGGGGTATGATAAGACAGACAGACAGACCGACAGACAGACATGAGAAGAGAGCTCAAAGCACAAGTCATAAAACTGTTGGGAGGCCTCAGTGACCGCGTGGGTTAAAGGCCCGGCTGGGAGGGTACAGGTGGGGGTGAGCCCAGGGCAGACCCCAGCCTGACACCTTAGAGGGAATTAATTCACGTTGTCACCCTTCCCAGGAGCGTCTGCGTTTTCAGTAAACGACACAGAATTTCAGCAGCTGCGCAGGTGGAGGATCGCTTGGGATTGAGGGCTGTCTGGCCCGACGGTCAGCGCGCAGGTGGAAAAGCCATCCCGGTCTCCCCCACCGCAGACATGGCCAAGCCGAGCCCCGCGTCCTCCTGGAGCCGCGCCTCCAGGTTCTGTAGGCTGTGGGGGTGCAGGAGCTCCTGCCCGGCGTCCCGGGGAGCAAGCGGGCCCGCACCCCACACCCCCGCACCCGCACCCCGCACCCCTGCACCCGCACCACGCACCCTCCACGCACCCCCCGCACCCGCACACCCACGCACCCCACACACACCGGCACCCTCACATCCGCACCCCCGCACCAGGCACCCTCCATGCACCCCGCACCCCCGCGCACCCGCACCCCATGCCCCCGCACCCCCGTGCAACCCCGCACCCACACAGCCCCGCGCACCCGCACCCCTGCACCCCCCACGCACCCCGCACCCCACATCCCCGTGGACCCTCACCTCGTACCTCCGCACCCCACCCCCCACCCCCGAACCCAGTACCCCCCCGCGCACCCCGTGCTCCCGCACCCCCGCACCTGCACACCCCACTCTCCAGCACCCCCACACCCCCACCCCTGCACCCGTGCACTTCGCATCCCCGCACCCCCACGCCCAATCACCCCACCACCACCCCTGCACCCCGCACCCCCGGCACCCAGCGCTCACGCACCCGCACCCCTGCACCCCCACATCCACGCGCCCCGCACCCCCACACTCGCGCACCCCGCACCGCGCCCCAGCACCCGCACCCCCGCACCCCCACACCTCTCCTCCCTGCACCCTCACACCCCAGCACCCTGCCCCGCGCCCCCACACCCCCACACCTCGCATCCCCACACCCCCACACCCCCACTCCCGTACCCCCACCCCCCACCCATGCACCCGTGCACTTTGCATCCCGGCAACCCCACGCCCAAGTACCCCACCCCCAAGCCCCCACCCCACCCCTGCACCCCCACATCCGCGCGCCCCGCACCCCCACACTCGCGCACCCCGCACCGCGCCCCAGCACCCGCACCCCCGCACCCCCACACCTCTCCTCCCTGCACCCTCACACCCTAGCACCCTGCCCCGCGCCCCCACACCCCCACACCTCGCATCCCCACACCCCCACACCCCCAATCCCGTACACCCACCCCCCACCCCTGCACCTGCGCCCCCGCAACTGCACCCCAGCACCCCGCAACCCCGCGCACCCCGCGCCCTCGCACCCGCATCCCTGCACCCCCACATCCGCCCACCCGGCACCCACGCCCTCGCACCCCAGCACCCTGTCCCCGCACCCCACATCCCAGCACTCCGCCCCCGCGCCCCCACACACCCGCACCCCCACACCTCGCACCCCAGCACCCCGCCCCCGCACCCCAAATCCCAGCATCCCGCCCCCGCGCCCCCACACACCCGCACCCCCACACCTCGCACCCCCGCACCCCAGCACCCCGCACCCGCACCCTCGCACCCCCACGCCCCGCACCCCAGCACCCCGCACCCGCACCCTCGCACCCCCACGCCCCGCACCCCAGCACCCCGCACCCGCACCCCAGCACTCCGCACCCCCACACCCCGCACCCCAGCACCCCGCACCCTCGCATCCCCGCACCCGCACACTGCACACCCCAGCACCCTGCACCCCCACACCCTGGCACCCCGCACCCCAGCACCCCGGGCGAACTGGGGCCTCTTAATCAGCGCGGCGCGGGAGGCGGGGCGCAGCTGCTCCAGGCCGCTTCCCGAGCCCGCCCGGGGACTGTCATCTACAATCTGTCCCTCTCTGCAGCCGGTGACTTGTCACGTGACAGCCGCGCCCGGGGAAGCAGGATGCTCCAGACGCAAGTGTCCTTTCCCGCGACAGCTGCGGGGGGGGCGCGGGCCCCCGGGGGGGCGGGGGGGGCAGAGCCGCCCGCGGGGGCCCGGAGCGCACTAGCGCTTGCCTGCGCCGCTCGCGCCCGCTGCCCCGCGGCTTATTCCATCTTTTGCCCAAACCGCAGCTACAAAGGGGGAGCGATTCCCCTCGACCCTCGCTAATGGGTCCGGGAGGGGCGAGCGCACCGCGCGGTTGCCGTGGTAACGTCCCGCTTTATTCATAGCCCCAGGAGCTGTGCTCGGGGAGTGGGAGGTTGCGGGCAGGTTCTAAAGCGGGGAGCCGGCCCCGTTGCGCCTTCCACCTCCATTACACCTACAGCGGCCTCGCCTCCATCGCTTACATTTTAGAATTCTGCAGCTTAAAAAAAAGAAGAAAGAAAAGCAAAGCAAAGCCCAGAGAACGGTGGTAAAGAGCAAAGAGCGCTGCCCCGGGAATTACAGGACCGGGGCCCAGGCCCCCACTACCCCAATAGGCAGAGCCTGACTCCCCCGGCCTTTCCTGCCCTCATAGCCACTCCCGTGCACAGGCACCTCTTCTAGGCTCTTCTGAGCCCCGCGCTGGACTCCCAGGTCTGCCTCCAGGCCTGCTTTCTGCTCCAACCAGAGCACGTGGCCTCCTCCCCTAGAAGCACTGGCGTGCACACCCCAACACCCTGGAAGGTCAGGGTCACTTGTTTTTGCACCTCCTCCTGCCATCTCTGCTGAGGGAGGAGAATCCCAAGACTACAGGGTGAGCTGTTACCTGCTTCCTTTCCACCGATCATCCGCAACCAGGATGCCCTTGGCACCAGAGAGGAGGAAGAAGAGAAGGGGGGTCGGCGGGTGGGGGGAAGGAAAAGCCTGGGCAGCTAAGGCTGATAAAAGCAAAGCCATCGTGGATGTATCTTGCAAGAAGTTGCTGTGGCCAAGTTCAAAAAGGGTGTTGCCTGTGTTCTCCTCTAGGATTTTGATGGAATCTTGTCTCACATTTAGATCTTTCATCCATTTTGAGTGTATCTTTGTGTCTGGTGCAAGAGAGTGGTCTAGTTTTATTTTTCTGCATGTGGATGTCCAATTTTCCCAGCACCATTTACTCTGGGAAACGAACTAGGGGTGGTGGAAGGGGAGGAGGGCGGGGGGTTGGGGTGACTGGGTGGTGGGCACTGAGGGGGGCACTTGACAGGATGAGCACTGGGTATTATTCTGTATGTTGGCAAATTGAACACCAATTAAAAAAATTATTATTAAAAAAAAAACAAAGCCATAGTTGGCATTCCCTGCCGTCTGTACCTAGACGCTGATTTGGCACAGGCTGTACCCAGGCAGGTACAGGGGTTCAGGGGTAACAGGTGGGGTTCTTTGTTCTTTCTCTCTCTGCATCCTATCCGCCCTTTCTGCCTCAGAGGAGGTGGAGGTGAAAGCCACCTCAGGAAGGGGGGGGAACGTGACTTCAGAGAGGTCTCTGCCCGACTGGAAGAAGAGGAAAGACTGCCCTATACACCACCTTTGGGGAGCAGGGAGAGGAGGGGGGTGGCAAGGATTACACATATGAACATCTCTGTGGCACAACCCGGATGGAGAGGGGCGGCTTTCGATGGGGTGAAGGTCTGGGGGCGCCTGGGCCGCTCAGGAGGTTAAGCGTCCAATGCTTGATTTTGGCTTTGGTCATGATCTCCAGATCGTGGGATGAAGCCCTGAGTCAGGCTGCGGGCTGGGCATAGAGCCTGCTTGAGAGTCTCTCTCTCCCTCTGCCCCTCCTCACCCTGCCTGCTAGCTCGCTCGCTCGCTCGCTCTCCCTCTCTCTCTCTCAAAAAAAGAAAAAAAATAGGTGGGCTGAAGTTCTGGCCAAAAGCAGAGAGGGGGCTTTGTGTCCCACTGTCTGTCTAAAACTCCATGAGATTGCCAAGACAGCTAGAGGGGGTGTGGACAAGCAGAGTAAAAGGGAAGGTAGGTGGGTAAAGGGCCTGAGTTTGCCTCCAGAGAAGCTTCAACAACCAGTGCTTGTCTCCTGGGTCAGGGAAGGAATCCAGAAGTTTCTCCCTGCCTGGAGGGCAGCTGATGATAGCTGGTCACCTTAAAAGCAGAGACTGGGATCGAGGAGAGGATCAAGACTATAGCCAGGGCCTTAGGAAAGATCACTTCTTGAGTGAGGAATCAACCCTAGAATGATCCAAGGTACTAAGCAAGAATCAAAGAGAAATCAACCAAGAAGGATCATCCAAGTTCACCAGCCCCAGATTTCAGCAGCAACCCATGCAGTCACCTCAAGGCACAGACCAGTGAGGATGTAGGGGCTGCTGGGCCTAAGGATGGCTCTAACCCTATACCCAGTTACTCCCCGGGAGGAGGAGAAAAGGAAAGGAATTGGGGGAAAACCAACTTTGAGAGCTTTGTGAATACTTGGAATTGATTAAATTGTTAAAAAAAAAAAAAAAAAAAGACTGTTTTAAAGTGGAAAGGCTTTACAATGATTAACCACCAATGCTGTGTCTCCTCCATCATCACCTCTACCCCCACCCGTGGTGCACTGGTAACTGTTCCACAACCATCCATCCAGAGGGGGAAGGAACCCTGATCTGTGGTGTTTGCTAGTTTCTACGGCGAGAAAGAGGCCATTCTCACCGAGGCCAATGCCAAGCCACCAATATAATATTACCAAACATGGAGTTGGGAAGAAATGTGCGGAGGGAAGTCATTCTACAGTGTTTCTACCGCAGAGATACAGTAGATGGAAATAACTCCAAGAGCATAGAGAATAGTAAAATTATTAGGAAGTGATGTTTTGTGTACTTATTATCTTTATTTCAATATCATTTCATTGTAAGTTTAAATAAGTTATATAATTTTAGATGAATTTCTAGTAATAGCTGGGTTTAACTGGCTCACAAGACTTAGAGAAATGTAACAGTTGGCTCTGGTGAGCTGGTTTGAACCTGCTCCAGCTCACCATTGCCCCCCCCCCACCCCCGTACCCCTAGGGTAGAATTCATGAGGAAATCCTCTCTTTCAATGATTAAAAAAAAAAAAAAAAAAAGAAAGGCAACACAAAGCTACAGGTTTTTTCCAAATCTAAAGAGATATAGTAATTTTTTATCTATAATGCTTGATTCTGAGGTTGGCTGCTTTTGTCCCAAGTATCTCAGTGACATCTCTTTTAGTTTTAACTTATACCTGGTCATACCTGGTCAACCAACCTCTGCCCTAGACCCTACACTTTGGAAGCCCCTGCTCTGGCTCTGCTTCATCTTTGCCTCTCCTCACTGGATGCGAAGTTCAAGAGGGAAAGGGGCCCACAAGAACCTCGGTCCTTCCCTTTTAACCCATCTATCGGGAATGCAGGATTCCCCTCCCGCAATGACCATGCGCCTGCTTCCAGAACTCTGCAGGCCTCTTCCCTGGATCTGTTCTCCCAAGGGCAAACTCCACTGCTGCTCGTGTGCTCACCCATTGGCTTGAGTGGTGACCAAGAGCAGGCTCTTGGTGGCAGTGGATAGAGGTTGGATGTTCCAGCCAGGATATGTGTGCTATACGTGGGCAATGCCCTTCGATGGTGCTACATGGAACTAGGGATGGCATGAGAATAGGGTCTTTATGTGCACTCTTGGCCAGGGCCCCATGGGCAGTAATGGGCTCTGTGCTCTAGTCCCCAGCTCCACAGAATGTATCTTTCTTTCTACTTGCCCCTCTCATGGCTACCAGGACAGCTCCGTAAATATCACGGAAGGAGTCCCAGCCAAAAGCTGAATTTGATCATTTCTTTGGTGTGAGAGTCTAATCAGAACCTCAGCAGAGTTAACATGACTGCCCTTGAAGACCAGGCAATGACAAGCCCTACCAATGCTATGACAAGCTGTCTTAACTTGGCCTGCCACTCTCATAAGCCTGAAAAATCATCCCTAATGGCTTCAGGTCCTCCAGGAAGGTGAGAAATTGAAAACTCTATTCAGTTCAAAGAGCATTTGCTGAGTACCTATTATGGGCAAGGTACCTTTGTTGGCGCTTTATGCTTAATCATGTGAGAAAGACATTAGGCTCTGTCACCAGGGAATGTATCATATAATGCACTCAAGAAGGTAGGGCCTGATGAAATTGCACATTAAAATACTGCAACGGCAGGTAAAATTCTGTCAGTATGATAGCAGGTTAAAAAGTGCATGAGAAATTGCCAAAAACTGGAAGCAACCAAGATGTCCTTCAATGGATGAATAGGTAAACAGTGCTGTGTTCATAAAATGCAATATTATTCAACAATAAAAATAAATGAGCTATCAACCTGCAAAAAAAAAAAAAGAATCTTGAATGCATACTGATAAGGGCAAGAAGCCAATTTGAAAAGGCTACATACTATAGGATTCCCACTGTAGGACATTCTAGACAAGGCAAAACTATAGAGACAATAAAAGATCAGTGGTTGCCAGGGTTTCAGAGGGAGGGAGATGAAAAGAGAATTTTTAGAGCTGTGAAGCTGTTCTCCACGATACCGTCATGGTGGATATCTGACATTTTGCATTTGCCAAGACCCAAAGAACTGTACAATACAGAAAGTCAACCTTTGTGGTAACTGTGGACTTCAGTTAGTAATAATGTACTGATACCAGTTCAATAATTATAACAATCGTATAACAGTAATGCAAGATATTAATAAAAAAGGGAAACAGAAAACTAACAAGTGTTGGCAAGGATATGGAGAAATTAGAGCCCTTGTGCACTGCGGATAGGAATGCAAAATGGCACAGCCACTATGGAAACTGTGTAGAGGTTCTTCAAAAAAAGTCAAATTTAGGATACCATAGGATTGAGCAATCCCAATTCTGAGTATATGCCTGAAAGAATTAAAAACAAAGATGGGAACAGGTATCTATACACCTAAGTTCATGCAGCATTCTTCACAATTGTCAAAAGGTGGCAATAACCCAAATGATCACTGATGTATATAAATAAACAAAATGTAATATATGTATATAAAATAGAATATTATGCATCCTTAAAAAGAAATGGAATTCCGGCATATACCACAACATGTGTGAATCTTGAGAACATTATGCCACGTGAAATAAGCCAGACATACACACACCACACACACACACATAAATATTGTTTGATCCCTCTTATATGAGGTACTAGAATGGCCAGATTCATAGAGACGTAAAGTAGGGCAGAGTTAGAAAAGGGAAAAAGGAAAAGTGGGGAGTTAGTGTTTAATGGGTACAGAGTTTCAGTCTGGGAAGATGGAAAAATTCAGGAGGTAGAGGGTGGTGACCGTTACATGACTGTGTGAATGTACTTAATACATCAAAAAAAATTATGCTTAAAAATTGTTAAAATGGTAAACTTTATGTTATGCATATTTTGCCACAATAAACAATGATAATAATAGGGGAAACTGTGTGCAGGGGTGGGGAGTATATGGGAACTCTTTGTACTATCTTCTTAATTTTTCTATGAACCTAAACGGGTCCAAAAGACGAAAGTTAGGGGCTCCTGGGTGGCTCGGTTGGTTAAGCATCTGACTCCTGATTTTGCCTTAAGTCATGATCTTGGAGTCACAGAATTGAGCCCTCTGATGGGCTCCACACAGAGCGTGGAATCTGCTTGAGACTCTCCTCTCTCTCCCTCTCCTCACCCCTCCCTCCCTCTCTTAAAAAAATGAAGTTATTAATTTTTTTAAAACTATATGACAGGGGCACCTGGGTGGTTCAGTAGTTGAGCATCTGCCTTTGGGTCCTAGGATCAAGTCCTGCATCGGGCTCCCAACAGGAAGCATGCTTCTCCCTCTGCCTATGTCTCTGCCTCTCTGTGTGTGTCTCTCATGAATAAATATAAATAAAATCTTTTTAAAAAGTAGTATATGAGAGCTCAAAGATCCCAACCCATCGAGAGGACAGATCCAGAAAGACCTGTGGAGAGGGCAGCTTTTGAGACAAGCCTTAAAAGATGTTCGGATTCAACAAGGAAGACGCAGAAGAGGGAAGGAGCTACAGAGCCAAGAATGTGAGTGCATGTCCAGAAAGACAGACAGAACAAAAGAAAGATGGTTGGGATGGATGATCAACTAGTCTGACTTCAGTCTATAGGGATGTAGGGGAACAAAGTGAAACATATTTAGAAACATAAGTATATTCATTAATTTTTTTAAAGATAATTTATTTATTTATTCATAGAGACAGAGAGAGAGAGAGAGAGAGACACAGGCAGAGGGAGAATCAGGCTCCTCCATGCAGGGAGCCTGACGTGGGACTTGATCTCGGGTGTCCAGGATCACGCCCTAGGCTGCAAGCGGCTCTAAACGGCTGCACCACCGGGGCTGCCCAAGGACATTCATTAATTAAACAATAATCATTTTAAAACTCGCTACATGCCAGGCCTAGTCTCAGCCAGCGGGGCTGCACGGACCGGTCCTTGTCCGCACAGAGCTCACGTTCTAGGGGGCTCTTCTGTGCAGGTCCTCGCGGCCAGATGAGGTGCAGCTTCCATGGGATCTAAGAGCAGCAGAGTTAGCCATTATTTTACCCTAAATTATGAAGGGTGCTGGCTCTTGAAGACTGTGACCTCCAGAGACACCTCCTTCGGCCTCTCTTGTAAGCCAAATGTGAAAGTACAAAATCATTTTTCTGGTGATTCTCAGATGTTGATGAGGAGGGGCGAGGTGTTTTCCCACCCCTCAGAAATCTGAAGGGCGACCTCAGGCTGGACTGGAAAATTAACATGCCTTTAGAGATTCTGAGATGTGTCTCTAAGACAGAATGATACCGCCCCTCCGCTCTCACACAAATTAGGAGTTGATAAAACACAACACAACACAGAGACTACCGGGACGCCTGGGTGGCTCAGTTGGTTGAGTGTCTGCCTTTGGCCCAGGTCGTGAGCCCAGGGTCCTGGGATGGAGCTCCGGGCTCCTGGCTCAGGGGGGAGCCTGCTTCTCCTCTCCTCCCTGCTCATGTGCTCTCTCACTATCTCTGTCTCTCTCTTTAACAAATAAATAAATAAAATATTTTTTTTAAAAAAAGAAAAGAAAAGCAGGGACTACTCCAGGTATTTCAAGGAATGAATTCAATTCAGGGAACTGGAGGTCTGCAGAACGGTTACTAAGGCTGAGGAAGCAGAGGTCAGGGAAAGAGGTCATTAGCTTCCAAGGAGCTAATGGAATTACAGGACGTTCAGAAAGCTCCCGCTGGTGATCCCGGCTTCCTGCAGCGCCCACAGGGATGATTTGCAGGAGGACACCCAGAGGTCACTGCACAACCTCCCATCTGCCTCCTGGCAGGGCCACAGGCTCCCCTGCTGCTACCGCAGGAGCAGTAACACTCACTGCGCAGCACTTCTTAGCGGCAGAAAATCAACCAAGAGCCCGAAGTGGGGTATGAGAAAGATAGTCCCTGGCTTCCAGCCTCCGCAATACAGAGAAGCCGGAGATGGTACTCGGGGTGAATGCTGGTCACCAGGCCCCACTCCCCTGCTGTGGCTCAAACTGTGACTCCCAAGTCCCAATTCCTAGAAGCTGAAGGGAACTATTAGGAAACAGGGATTTTGCAGATGTCATCAAGTTAGAATGAGTTCATTCCGAATGAGCGGGGGCCCCATCCGATGAATGGCGTGACCTCATAAGGAGAAGGACATTCAGACACGGATGAGGCACGACGCCAGGGGACGACGGCGATGGGGACACTGCAGCAACACGCTGAGGGCTGTCAGGAACTGCCAGCAGAGCCAGAGGAGGCCAGCAAGCATCCTTCCCTGGAGCCTTCGGAGGGAACCTGACCCTGCTGACCCCTCGGTTTCAGACTCCCAGCTGCCAAGATGGGGGGACACACGGCACCGGGTGGGGAGCCGAGGCTGGGAGGGTGAAGACGGGGGTGGGGGGTGGTGAGCAATGCCTGGCGCGAAGGGTTGTCCTGCTCCGGGAGGCCACCCCGAGGGAAGCAGGCAGACGAGGAGCACGGCCCGACCCCGTAGCCCAAGCTGGACGGGAGCAGTGAAAAGATCATCTCGATCTCCAGGTTTGGAAGGTCGGGGCTTTTCTGGCCCTCGATGCCGGAGGGGACCATGTAGATGGCTCTCCTCCGCACAAGTCAGCCCAGCAGGCTTGATCTCCAACTGGTACGGCCTGCAGCTAGAAAGATCCATGATGAGAAGAGAAGGGCTGTCTTCAACCATGGCTAGTGACCAAATGTTCCTGGACCAAAGTAGCTTTAGGAGGGAAAGAATAGCCCTGCCTCTGTTTTTCCATTTTCCCCTCAAGCCACGGATTCACGAATCTTCCCTGCCCGCTCCTCGGACAACCCCTGCACAGGCCATTCTAGCTCATTTTAGCTCATTCCAGGCTCATCCTAGGCTCATCCTTTCTCAAACAGGTTTCCCAGAATGAAACAGAAAAATCCTAGGAGTTGGCGGGTTGGCCAGCAGGAAGAGAGAGGGTCTGCTTGGCTGTGTCATGTGGGTGGAGGTAAGAAATAAGACAATGCCACCAACCTACAAATACTGTGAGAGTTTAAGCTTTGGTTCTTAAAAAAAAAAAAAAAATCATTTTCCTGGACTGGTATCCAAGAGGCTCTTCTCTCCACATTTCCCTGGGCAGTATTTCTCCCAGAGAGTAAATCTCAGAAATCACGAAATAAGAGAAGTAGCAACTAGAATCCCAGTCTTGGGAAGTCTGGACTGAGCGTCCACTTGTTTGTTTGTTTGTTTGTTTGTTTGTTTGGGTCATCAGACTAGGAAATAGAAATTAACTTTGCCTATTTGGCCTAATAGGAAAGCAGAGTCGCCTGGAGGCTCAACACTGAAGCCCCTGGCCCGTGGGAGAAGGGTCCAGCTGACCGTGACATGTGCTGCAAACACCCATGGTCTCCTCCACTTTAGCTGCAGAGGAGCTTGCACATTAGCCACGACCACCTCCCAGCTCACGGGGTTGGTCACGTTCAGGGGTGTCCCCAGGGGCAGAAAACCTTCCTGCATTTTCCAGTAACGTGAAACCTCATCTCCAAAGACTGTCAGAGGTGGAGCTTTTCGTTGCGGGATTTCCCTGCTAAGACCCGGCAAGGCTGCTTCCTGTTCTGACCTGTCTGTGGAGGGCTGGCAAGGAAAGAGCTGCCCCCCGGGGAGCTCTCTGCCCTAAGCTGCGCCCTCCCACCCTACGCCTCTGGGGCTCATCTCTACATGACATTTATCCAGGTCTGAGTCTGGAGTCTCCTCTCTGACACCAGCCCAGGAAAATGCAGAGACAGGACCCAGGCAAGGGAGTGCACATTGGCAGGTTTTACCCAGAGGTGATCTCTTCGTCCTCATCAGAATTCATTACCATCAGGATGGCAGGCCTTCTCATTAATAATCATGACAGTGACCAGCCCTCCTCATTTATCAACTTATTGCTCATCCAAAAATGTCGAGCAATCTAATATGATTAGGGAGCTGCATGCGAGTGTCTTTTATCTCAGTCCCCTTCTGGACCATTTAAAAGTCAACCTGGCTTTGCCTTTCATAAAGCCGAATAATCACTAGTCTTTACAGGACTGTGGATGTAGGATGGCCCAGAGCAGGGCCCCCAAAAATATACAATAATGACACACCAATTATTTTGAAATGAAGCTACTTGAGAAATAGGCAGGGCAAGAATACGCAGACCCTCCTCTGTCCCCCTGAAAGGAGGAAACAAGTCCCCCATATGAAAAATCCTTTCCCTGTACTGAGATATAAAAAAAGACATCCTTACCACCAGAGATGAGAGCTTTCAAGTCAAGAACACTATAAAGACAAATTGTGTTACTTTTCTGCAATCTACTACCTCAACTTCTAAATTCTGCTTAGAATTCCTTAGGAGTTAAAGCTCCCAGACACCTGTTTTCTTGATCCTCTCAATTACTCACAAATTTATTGTCTCTTTGTCCAAAATGTTTAATACTTGCCTGCTTTGGTCCTTTCTTTGGGTCTCAATTTCGTCACTGGATCTCCGTGCACATAGAACTTTGTTTTTGTGATCCTGTTAATCTGTCTCTTATCGATTTAATTCCTAAACCAGCTAGAAGAACCCTGGTGGGAAAGAAGGAAATTCTCACCTGTTCAGAATCCTAGAGCTCAAAAATAATCTCACGATATTAGTCAACTCAGTCTCCCTGTCTCCCTTCCAGGCAGAAGTGCATGCAAGCCATTGAGTGGAGCGGTCACCTCCAATCCATACCCACAACCAAAGAGAATATGTAACAGGGAGAGGGGAAAAAAGCCTAGATAGATACAGTTATCTCATGAAAGGAGTGTGTCTCGTTATAGTTAGTGCTTTACATGTATTATCACCACTCTATGAGGTATCATTATCCCCAGTTCATTAATGTGTAAATCAAGGCAGAGAGAGAGATTAAATAACTCATCTGAACCAGTGACAGAGGTGAGATTTAAACACAGGTATTGCTATTGTCCCAGAGGGTCCTTTACTCCTGTGCTCTGTTTTGATTTTTAGAAATGCAAGGGGAGGTAGAGAGGAGGGAGGAAGGGATGAGAGAAGAAATATTTTTTAATTTAAAAAATATATGTATATTTTTTGTTTTAAAGCTATAATAACCAAGGAGACAAGGCAATTTCCCAGATCCCATATCTGCCTTCTTCCTTCTGGGTCGGAGTCCCTGGGGAGGAGTTTAGGCCTTGGGCCAACCGGAGCCACAAGCCAGGCTCACTCAGTACTATTTATAGTGCTGAGCTGTTGGGCAGATCTCTTCCAAAGGGGATGTTTCCAGCTCTTTCCAATTCAAAACAGCTCTTGACAGCCCTGGGCAATAAGTGTGTGTTTAAGTGCTTTTATATATCAATATCCTGGGTCTCACCGGATGCATAGATTAAAACAATATTAGTCTTCCTGGTTTACTGCTTGAGTGTAATAAATTAGTAGTGGCCATGCATTTTTCTCCTTTGTGTTGTACAAGAAAGAGCTGCTGTGGTCACTGATTTTTTTTTTCTACCCCTTGGAAAGATAAAATCTAACTGTAAGAATGGCTTCAGCTGTACTTGTTTTAAGCATATTCTAAGATTCCTCTTCCCCCTCAGTAAGAATTCCGGGATCACAGCGAGTCCTCTCTCCCATGTAGCTGGTGTCATGAATTATGTATACACCATCCGCCATGGGGCCCACCAGTCCCCGATATTGAAGAGTCCTGATGAAATGCTGCAGCCAGCTGAAATTGTTTTCCAAAGACTCAGACAACTGACAAAATAGCTCCAGCTGCCAAAGCCAGCCCCCTGGTAAGGAGTGTGTGTCTTTATTTGGTGAAAAGTATGAGTTTGGTAGGTCAGCCTTGGATTATCACCAAAAAATGAATTAGGAAGTAGAGGTGGAGAGGGAAAGGGGTCAAGAATGGGAGGCCCTTATATACTGTTTCTTGGGGTTTATCTTATACTAGGATGGATTTGGGGGCAGGGAAAGAATGGCAGTTGCTCTCAATTTTTCCCTTCTGGCTACATGAAATAAAAATCTGTATTAATACAAACTTTGATGGGTAACCAGTCAACCAAATGACACCAAAATGAATTTTTGAAAAGAAAGCATTGTATTGAAAAAAAGCTTTTCAAAAGAATGGTCTAGAATCTCACAGGACTTCTCACAGTTCTCTGTTGCAGCATAAGACAGCACCACAATGTTGGGCTACACTACATACTTGCTATTTTCTCTGTTTTTCTAGAATTTGCAGGTAAACTTGAGATCCAGGACCTGAGAGTTGAAGTCAGCCAAGTCATGGAGCCCTCAGATTTCCTTCATATTCTCCTTATATTTTGTTTTCTTTTCCAATTACAAAACCGATGTATGTTCAGTGTAGAAAATTTGGAAAATGTAGTAAGAGGTATAAAGGAAGAATTACTCATAATCCGACACTAGACGTAACCACTGTTAAAACTACATGTCCCTCTTGTCTTTTTTCTTTATATACACATACATCCATACGAGCACGCCTCACTTTATTTGTACTTTGCTTTGTTGCACTTCACAGACACTGTGTTTTTTACAAAGCGAAGTTTTGTGGCAATGCTGTGCAGAGCACGCCTATCGGCGTCATTTTTCCAACAGCATTTGGAAATCTCACTTCAAATCTCTGTGTCACATTTTGGTAATTCTAAGACTATTTCTAACTGTCATTAATATATTTTTTTAAGATTTTATTTATATATTTCTGAGAGACACACAGAGAGAGGCAGAGACCCAGGCAGGAGAAGCAGGCTCCCTGTGGGGAGCCCGACATGGGACTCGATCCCAGGACCCCAGGGTCATGACCTGAGCCAAAGACAGGTGCTTAACCACTGAGCCACCCAGGCGTCCCTACTATTTTATTTCTAACAGTGACCTGTGATCAGTGATTACAACTCACTGAAAGCTTAGATGATGGTTAATATTTTTTAGAAATAAAGTATTTTTTAAATTAAGGTTATGTACACTCTTGTTTTAGACATAATGCTATTGTACACTTCACAGACTATAATACAGTGTAAACATAACTTTTATATGCGTTAGGAAACCAAAAAATTCATTTGACTTACTTTATTGCAATATTCCCTTTATTATGTGGTCTGGAACCAAACCCTCAATATCTGTGTGGTATGCCTGTAGGTGTGCACATTTTTTAAAGATTTTATGTATTGACAGAGAGAGAGCATGCATGTGCAAGTGCAAGAAGGGGAAAGGGCAGAGGGAGAGAGAGAGAGAATCTTAAGCAGACCCTACGCTGAGCATGGAGCCCATGCCCTCAATTTTTCCCTTCTGGCTACATGAAATAAAAATCTGTATTAATACAAACTTTGATGGGTAACCAACCGGTCAACCAAACAACACCAAAATGAATTTTTGAAAAGCCATATAAGGAGACTTGCCCTCCCTACTAGCTAGGGGTTAGTACCCCTAACCAAGTACTAACACCAACCACAGCCACTGTTCATATTCCAGTCAGCATCACCTTAGTTTCATTCCTCACCGTGGCCTTGGCAGTTTGCTACAGTCACAGCAGTTGAATCTAGTCTGCAGTTTGTCACATCCCTATAGGACCAGCCTCACAGCGGCCCTCAAAAACACCAGTACTAGCTGGGCAGGGCCTCCTCAAAGTTCTGGGCCGCAGCCTCTTGGACCCCTCCTTGGAGCAGAGCCATTGGGACACACTGCGGAGTAACCCCTTCTAGCGACCTGAGTTTTGGCTTCTATTCCAAGCTCTCAACTGGAAACACTTCCAACTTCTTCCCCTGTCCCCCCAGCTGCAGAATGGTAGCAGCTACACACAGTTTCTGAGGGACCTCAGCGTTCTTTCTTTGCCATTCTAGTTTTTCAATAACTACTTAACAATTCCTTACATTAAACTCTCTCTGATAAAATAAGATGTGTGGTTCCATCTCCTGACTGGACCCTGATTGATACATTGTAGGAAGAGCAGGTGAAAACCTTGATATTGTCCCCATTTGCCACTGACAAGACAATCAGAAGCAATGCGCTTTGGTGGCTAAAATGGCAGGAATGGAGGCCATGCTCAAAGACTTAAAGAAGCCTGGGATCATGGTCCCCACCACATTTCCATTTATTCACTAGTCTGTCTCCTAGAAAAGTCAATTGAATCATTCCGCTGATGGAGGACGACCATACCCCTAACCAAGTACTAACACCAACCACAGCCACTGTTCAGATGCAGTATCTTGATTTACTACAACAGGTCGACATGGCCTCTGGCACTTGCCTATAAGGCTATTGAATTGGAAAATGTGTTCTTTTCAACCCCCACTAGAAAGGAGAGGGGGGAAAGCAGTTGGCTGTCACTTGGAACAAAGAGAAATATACATTCACAGCCATGTCCTCTGGGCTGTGTTGCCCTCTCTGCTCTGTGTCACAATAGTGTTTAACAGGATCTTGATCATCTGGATAGTCTGTGAAAGGTCTTATAGATTCATTAGACTAATGACATCATTTATTCGTGCTTGGGGAGCAGGAAGTGGTGAGTACTCTGGATGCAAAGATCAGACACATGTGGATCAGAGAGTGGGAGATACACCTCACAACCAACCAAGGCTTTGCCTTGACCAGTAGTTTTCAGGTGGGACAGTCATCTGGGACGTGTCCTGTCACTCCAAGGAAAGAACAAATGAGTGTTCTTTGTATCTTGTGCTACTAAGAAACTGACACGATGCTTAGCAGAAGTTGTCAAGTTTTGAAGACCACACACATCACACTTGAATACTGTTCCAACCCATTAGTGAGTCAGTCAGAAGGCTGTTGCTTTTGAGTGGATGTTATGGGCTATACTGTGTCCCCCAACTTTGAACCCCTAACCTTCAGTAACTGAGAACATGGCTATATTTAAAGATAGGGCCTTCAAAGAGGTGACTAAGTTAAAAATGGAAATCCCTACAGTGGGCCCTAATGCAATCTGACTGCAGTGTTTTTTGAAGAGGAAATGTAGACATACAAGAGAGGCAAAAGGGCTCTCACACACACACACACACACACACACACACACAAGAGAGGCCCTGTGAGGACACAGAGTGAAGGTGGCCACCAACAAACCAAGGAGAGGGGCCTTGGAAGAAACCAAACCTAGAGGCACCTCGATCTTACATTTCTAGCCTCCAGAATTGTGAGACAATATTTTTCTACTATTCAAGCCACCTATCTGTGGTGTGTGGGGATAATCAGCTCTAGAAAACAGATACAATGGGCCTGGAGCAAGGGAGAGCTCGGGAGCAGGTCTAGGTGTGGCATAAGCAACCCTAGTACTTAGGCTTTATGACCAGAGTATCCTATGGTGCTAGACTCTGCAGCATCCTTGACAAGCCTTAGTAGGAGATTCACAATGCAGACCCCTGACAGTCTGGAGCAAGCCCAGGCCATCTGCAGGAGAGAGCTCTTCATTACAAAGAAAGCAGCTCCTGAATGCTTCTGAGCCCGTGCAGGGACTGAGCACCTGGGCAGGGTACATTGAGTGACCACACAACCAGCACCACCTTTTATGGTTTGAGTATGAACAGACCTACCCAGTCATAAGGGCTGCACAAAATAAATTTATTATAACCTGAGACTTAGACCTCTCCAAGGTAAAGGTCTAGGTTACTCCACCAGACAAGCAACCTAAACCTGCCAAAGTGCTGGCTGAGGAGGAAGGGCTTCTACAAAGGATGGAACAGAAGGAAAATGATGAGCATCTTGGCCAAATTCTAACAGTAGATAGTGAGATCCACCTTTCTTCCTATTGTAGATTCTTTCTCTTTTTCTTTGTGACCTTGCAGAATCAGTGATGAGGTAAAGTAGCCTAACATGGGGCACAGGTAATGTGTGTGGTACAAAGCCTGGATGTTAGTCCAGATGCTGTTGGTGGCCTGCCCAGAGCCCCTCACCCTTATTGCTTCAGAGTGCATCACCTTCTCCCTGTCAAGGCCTAGATTTATTTGTCTGGGATTTTTTTCTGGCAAACAGAGCGACTCTACTCCTTTGTACAACACCCAAATGTACCAGGAAGGAGCCAGGAGCCACCTCTAATAAATGATGGGAAATGGTGTAGAAATATTCCAGCTCCCTCACCTCTGAAGTGAGATGACGCTGAGGGCCAGGCTTCAGACAGGTACTCAGAGCTCCCCAGAGGGATTGCACTCCAGTCACCTACAGTGCTATCTTGCTTGATAAAAACTTTTGTTTACTGCACTCTCTTCCCTGGGTTACTTAATCCTCTAATACCCCTTCCTATGACCATTTTCAAAGTAAATGATTGGCTATACTATCGTAATGTCCACTTCTGGGGGAACCCAAGCTAAAACAAGACACTGCACCTACCAAAATATAGACAATCTCCAACCAGTGGCACATCCCTAATTCTCTCTCATTGTTGTTCAAGATTGTTCTCTCTATGGGTGCAGGAAAATGAGGCAGTGATGGGGAAAAGTGTTACCAGGCCACTTAACGATCACCCCTACAAGGTTAGACACCTTCTCTATTTTTCTGGGGGATACAAACCCTGAGTGCCTGTCTAGAGGCAGTAGAGAGTGGAGAATGCATTGCCTCCCTACATTTTTCAGTTGTCACTCTCGCCTGATCTAACACCTGGGTGTGCCACAATCATTCATTCAATCTAATCCACTTGCCTTTTCTAAAACAAGAAGAGATTCCTCCCAGATTCTGGCATTTGCCACCACTGTTCCTACTGTCATCACTGCAAATTTCCACATTTTCCCTGTCTTCATTTTCTGAGCTGTCATACACACTTTAATGAATGTTGAATGAGACTGCAAGGAGGCGGTGGTGCTGCTGGCCATATGATACTCTGATCTAAACATCTGCAGTACTCCATCTCAAGAAGCAGTGAAGTGATAAAATGGAAGATGGAATTCTTAAAGGTTCATGGAAGCCATTTCCCTGGAATGGGCCACCTTTCCATGGAGAGCCACAGTAGAAATACGTCGCCAGTAATAAGCAGCATTAGGTACAGTACCGGAAATTCAAGTCCTCATTAACGTGGTTCCTCAAATGATTCTGAAGAAAATTATTCATGAGGTACGTGAGAGAAAGACAGAGAGAGAGAAAGAGAGACAGAGCTGGGTCTACATTTCAAAGGGGAACTTAAATTATAATTATTTCTCCAGGGACCTAAACTGCTCATTCAGTGATGCTTCAAATATTTTGAGAATTAAAAAAAAAAACTATTTCATTTGAAATTAGCATTCCCAACTATTCCATTTCTGCAAGTTGACATTTTAATGGCCAAACAATCACCGTCCTGCAGTAAATTCCAGAAAGGTAGGGGTTACTTTCCTTTTGGGCTGGGTCATGATGTGAGTGATTTTTCACTGTTTAAGTTTCATTATCATCTGGGTGACACTTCTTGTAATAATAACCTTGCTTTGTTCACCGTCTTGTCATATTTATCTTTCTTGACCAGATGCCAGTCACGCTATGACCCTGTGATAGTAGCTGGTCTGCCCTGACCTTTGCAGCTATTAAACCCAAGGGAGCTAATAAGCAATTCACACCAACCCTAATTAGCTATTTCCAACAGCTGTAGGAAAGAAGTAGGTCTAAGCCTAAGGAATCTTTCCATCATAAAAATTGAGAGAAAGTTAACTTAAGCTGGTAAAAACCAAAAAGGAAATCACCTTGGAAAACCCAAGAAGAAGAAGAAAAAAAAAAGGAAAACCCAAGAAGCTTCTCAGCCACACAGAAATCCCATTTTAGCACCTCCAAAGCCTTCCAGTGTGACTCTGAACACTTATCTGGAGATGATGATATTGGTTTAAAGATTCAAACACATATTCAGTGTGATGCATCCAAAAGGTGCTAGAAGCTGAAGAATCATGAGACCATTTAATTCTTTTTTAAAAAAAGATTTATTTATTTATTTATTCATGATAGATGTAGAGAGAGAAAGAGAGAGGCAGAGACACAGGAGGACGGAGAAGCAGGCTCCACACCAGGAGCCCGACGCGGGACTCGATCCCGGGACTCCAGGACTGTGCCCCGGGCCAAAGGCAGGTGCCAAACCGCTGAGCCACCCAGGGATCTCCTCATGAGACCATTTAATGAGCTGGGTTCGCAAACAAGATATATTGCACATTTGAATATACAACATTTGGGTCACCTAGACATCTAATCTTCTTGAATCCTCCATTTAGTATTGTCTGGGAATATGTTTTAAAATCAAGTCATATAAAAAAAAATAAAGTCAAGTCATAATTACATCTTTTTATTTAGTAATGAAAATCCCATAGAATAGCATTTATTTAATTTTAATGTGCACTAAGATTACCTAGAAGGGTCATCTCAAACCTCAGATGGTCTGGGATGGGACCTAAACATCTATATTTTAAGCAAATATGGACCAACTTTATCCTGAATTTTGCTTTTAAGAGTTCCAACAAGGGACACCTGGGAGGCTCAGTTGATTGAGCCCTGCATTCGGCTACACACTCACTACAGAGCCTGTCTAGGATATATTTTCTCTCTCTCCCTCTCTCTCTCCCTCTCTCTCTCTCTCAAAAAAGAAGAAAAAAAAAAAAAAAGGCCGGGGTGCCTAGGGCTTAGTCAGTTAAGCATACGACTATGGCCCAGGTCATGATCTTGGGATCCTGAGATCAAGCCTCACATAGGGTTCCCTGCTCAGTGTGGATTCTGTTTCTCCCTCTCCCTGTGCCGCTCTCCACACTCAAGTGCTTTCTCTCTCTATCTTAAATTAAATCTAAAAAAAAATTTTTTTTCAGGTAAAACCCAAAACTTTACCATGACTGAATATTACCACCAATGGGGAACAGATATACAAAAAGAGCATCTGAGATGTCAGGATAGGACAGATTAATTCAGCTCATAAGCCCTATGGCTACTGGAGTTTTTATCACATTTTTCAACTGGCCCCTTTTTAAAGTTTTTATTTAAATCCTAGTTAATGTACAGTGCAGTATTGCTTTCGGGTGTATAATATAGTGACTCAACACTTCCATACAATACCTGATGCTCATCTCAACCAGTGCACTCCTTAATCCCCATCACCTATTTAACCCATCCCTCCACCCACCTCCCTACTGGTAAACATCAGTTTGTTCTCTGTAGTTAAAAGTCTGTTTCTTGGTTTGCTTCTCTCTTTTCTTCCCTTTGCTTATTTGTTTTGTTTCTTATATTCTACATATGAGTGAAATCACATGGTATTTGTCTTTCTCTGACTTATTTTGCTTAGCATAACACTCTCTAACTCCATCCATGTCTTTGGAAATGGCAAGATTTCATTCTCTTTGATGGCCAAGTAATATCCCACTGTATATATATGCCACATCTTCTTTATTCATTCATCAGTCAATGGACACTTGGGCTGTTTCTGTAATTTGGCTGTTGTAGATAATGCTGCTATAAACGTCAGGGTGTGTGTATCTCTTTGAATTAGTATTTTTTTTCAACTGGTCCTTTTATACCCATACTACTTTCAATGTAAAAAATTATCTCCAGAACTAAGAAGGCAAACTTAGCCATTGAGCACCTAATTTGCAAAAAACTATTCAGGTTATTATAAGGAAGTGAGAAGTAGAGGAAGACATCCCCCATCCTCAACACATCTCCATGAAACCATAAAGAGCAATGAGATTTAAATCAGTCCCTGACATTAGAAGAGGTCCATGCAGGTAACAATGCCCACGGAGGGCTTCATGCGGAGAGGCAGGAGTTACACTGGACCTTGACTTGGTATAAAAACCGAATAGGATTAGGGAAAAGAAAGAAGAGCAATTATCCAATATCTGGAATGAATATGCACATCATAAGTCTAAGCCAGATGCATCAGATTCCACCCAACTGATCAGCTTTATACGGAGACTTCAGGTTTCAAGTAACCTTAGAAGTGAAGAACTCACAAGAGACAGAAGTTGTACTAAAATCACAACCTTCAGAGTAATTGCGGGGAGGAAAAAAAAACAAGTAAATAGCTGGGATGAGGAATGAGTCAGGCTGGCTCTGAAACCAATGCCTGGCTCTGCTGCAGCGCATGGACCTTACATTTAACTGTTCTGTTAAACAGAACTTTAACTTACATTTCTCCCTGTTCCTCCAAATGGGGCCAACACCACTCACGTCGTAAAGATCTCCTTGAGTCCTGAATAAATGAGAGAGATACCTGTCAAGGGCCAAGGAGTAAACCATAAAAAGATGTTTGAGGATCTACAAAAACCAAACAGTAAGGATAACCAGTAGCTAGAAGGAAGAGCTCCCTTACGTAGGGCAGCTGCTGTAGCTGACAGAGCCTGAGGCAGCCTAAGGACTGGATCAGAAGACAAAGTCGAGGGCCCCACACCCTGGGACCAGCTACCTGAGAGGAAGGTAAGAACCAGAAGCACAAGCCCCAGAAAGGATCGAGACAGGACAAAAGCAATAATTTGTCAGTATTTTCAGGGGCTTCAAGACAACTCTCCGGTCAAACTGAAAGGCGACAGGATGTGTTTGATAGCGGGGAGACAGTGGTAGACGGTGGTTAGAAAGGGACTTTCATGTTTGCTGCCAGCCTCCAACTCCCCATGGAAGGGTCTTTTCTGCTCCCTTTATGCACAGCATTTTACGCATCATTTCCATCAATGTCCATCCAATCAGACTCAATCCCTATCCCCCCTCCACTCCTATCTGGGAATACAGATCCAAAAGGATTTAAGTAGTCAAGACAAAACTGATCATACAAATGCCTGTATAAGAAAAAGGCTGTGTGAGGGGCTCAGTCGGTTGAGCATCTGATTGATTTCGGCTCAGGTCATGTTCTCATGGGTCATGAAATGGAGGCCCCTCCTCGCCCCTCCCACCCCAGTCTGGGCTCTGGACTCAGCTGGGAGTCTGCTTGAAGATTCTCTCCCTCTGCCCCTCCTCACAACTCGTGCTTGTGTGTGTGAACACACACACACAGCTCTCGCTCTGTCTCCAAAAATAAATAAATAAATCTTTAAGGAAAAAAGAAAAACACTGTGTCTCTCAATGTAAATCTCAAAAAGATTATGAATAATCAAGCAAGTACATTTCAGATTTTTCTTTTAATCCTAAACTCAAAACTTTTTAAATGCTATTTTTTGAAATAAATCTGAGGAAGAAAGCCATAGGCAGTAACATGGTGTTATCGGTCATCACTTTAGAGGTTACTTCCTTTGAGTTGCTGACTTTCAAACTGGGTATTTTAACCAGGTGAGTGGTGGTACCTGGGTTAATTATATTTTATGAGCAGAGGAACTACTCGGTATGTATAGACATTAAGTCCCCCATTTATCCTTTTATATCTTATCTGCAATGAGATCCATCAGCTATAGCTTGACAGGTTCTTGCAATGTGGACTCTACCCATCCACACATTTCTGGATGAAGCCAAAGACTCTGGGCTTCCAGCAGAAAACCTACCTATAAATTGTCGGTTGACTAGCTAACAAGCTGTGGCCCAGAGCATTTGGGGTTTTAGGGACTTCGCACAACTTGATCAAGCTGCCTGTTCATCTCAGGGCCAAAGAGGGAAACCCCAGACTAAAGACTGGTGTCTGTTTAATTAATCATTTATTTTCTCATTGAGCATTTGTGGGTATGTGCCCTATGTCTTGCATTTTGCTACATGGAGACACCATGGTAGGCAAGCTACATTAAAGATTTGGTGTTTGGGGGCTCCTGAGTGGCTCAGTCAGCTAAGCATCTGCCTGCGGCCCAGGTCATGATCCCAGGATTCTGGGATCGAGCTTCACATTTAGGAAGCTCAGCAGGGAGTCTGCTTCTCCCTCAAGCTCTGTTTCTTTCCCCCTTCCCCTCCCCCCTTCCCACTCCTGCTCTGTTTCTTTCTCCCAAATAAATCTTTTTTTTTTAATTTAAAAAAATAAAGACTTGGTGTTTTACCTAAAAGGCAAGTCACTAAAGAATTTCAGGCTAAAAAAAAAAAAAAAAAGAATTTCAGGCTACCAGTCAGAATAGGCTAGATTCTGCTGCAGCAACAAAGATCTCAGGGAATTGACCCAATTGAGGTTTATTTCTCACAAAGTCTTCTGTAAGGTTCTGTGAGCTCCCCAGGGCAGCTTTCCAAGAAACAACTTGGCGTCCCAGGCTGATGGAGGCCCCACTGCTTCATAGCTGCATCATCTGGAACATGAAGCCTCCACAGGAACTACAGTAGAGGAAGAGAAGCTGGAGAATCATAAAGGGGCTTCCCACTGTCTTAGCCAGGAAGTGACATGGCACATTTCATGGCCCAGAATTATTCACAAAGACCCTTCAAACTTCAATGAAGTTGAGAAGTACAATTTCCCACATGCCCAGAAGGAGGCACATGGAAATGGATTTGATGGACACACAGTTTTTTCTCTGCCACTATTGCCAAACAGCAAAAAAACGGCCGGATGGAAAGAACCATTTCTGGTTATCAGACACCTGATTTGAGTTTTGAGTGAAACATTTCTTAAACATGAAAAGCTGGAACTCAGAACGCCACTCACTCTCCCCGCCAACCCCCGACTGGCCCCTGGAGGTCTGACAGATGAAGTGCCTGCACAAAGACTAGTAGAAGAATGAAAATGGAGTGTCCAGGTACCGATGACTGGGCAAGCTAGAATAGGTCAGCACAAAACTCAGCCAGAGCCAGGAAACATCTTAGGCTGGAGGCTGAAACAGGTTTCCATCTTCCTGGTCCTTCTTCCCTGAACCTGAATCTTGGGAGGCAGTGAATGTAAACCAACCCCAACAGCAGCATAGGCAAGAGCAGCAGGCCTGGCTCACCCAGCTGGATGAAGTCCCCACAGAAAGAACTGGGAGGACGGCCAGGGGCTACAGATGGTGAGTGTGATAAATTCATGATGACAGGAGTGGAGTAGGGTTCAGAGAGAGGAAAAGAAAGTTTGAGATCTGAACCATGCTTTTCAGGCACAGGTATATATGGTCAGTTGAATGTCCTGGGCATTGACCAATCAGACTGGCAGCAAAGGAAGGTCATGTGAAGGAAGGGATGGAAATTGGCCCAGAAGTATTCTTTCCATCTCTTGGAGGGAAAGGGTGGAGCAGAAGTTTATTCCTCTGCAGGTGGAGGCCCAAATATAAGGGGAGGGAAGGAGGGGGTGGGGGACAGGGAGGATGAAAAAATTTTCTCTCCTAATAAAAAGTGGGTAGTTTTTTCATGCCAATTTGTGATTCCTTTGTTTGATTAAATCCCTTCTTCTATTGGAACTCAACAAGGCCATGGTACCCATGGCTGCAGACCAAGGCATTGGATGGCTACATTCTCCTTCACCATCAGAGCAGCAGCCTCACCAGTGGAAGGCTGACCATTTAGAGACTTCTGGTACTGGCTCTACCAAGAACCCAAGGCCTCTACACTCAGATGTCCAAAGGAAACCAATGAGATTGGTTCTTGAGTCTTCTCATCTCTGTGTTTCCAGCATGGCCCATGGGGTATATATTAGATCATCAATAAAGCATGAGCTGAATGAAAGAGGGACCAGTAGAAAAGAATTATTTCCATCTCAGCATAGGAAGGTTACGTTCTCTGGAGGTTCATAAAATATTTTCCTGGTAGAAGAATTACCTTCTGTGCGGCTGACAGTTGGGCCAACAGCAGAAGTAACCTGGAAATGGCATCTCCTTGGAATCCCCTGACCCTCTAACCCGGTCTGTGAAACCAGGGTATTCAAGGACTGGGATCAGTGGCAAGAGTAGAATCGCAGCCTTAAACCCTCTTCTGCCCCTAGTCCAAGCCCTCCTGCTCCACGAAACCTCCTCTGACTACTCCAGGGCTCAGTGAACTTTGAACTCCTACTAATTTTCATCTGCTCTGTCCATGTAGTTCTAATTATATTTTACCTATGACCTGTTGGTATTAAAAGGTTGTACCTTTGGGGATTTTTTTTTCACGTGTCCATATTTTCTCTCTACAACTACAGTTAATACTTTGTAGTATCTACCACAATGCGTAATACATGGCAAACATTTAGTAAATATTGGTTGAATAATAAGAATAATGCAAACTGTATTGACTCCTGTACATAGGCACGAGAAAAAGTACATTATATTACTTAATTCTCAAAACAAGGTAATTTCTACTATCCTTATTTTGGGTAAGAAAACTGAGTTAAATAAGTAACTTGTCTAAAATTCATACAGTCAGGGTGAAGCTAAGCCTTGAGCCCACATCTGTCTGACTCCAGAGCTTACACCCCTAGCCACTCTGCAAATGGACAGATAGAAGGAAAGGTTTCCTGCTTGAGATGTTCTTAAATGGTTTTCTCTAAATCGAGGCAGAAATCAGTTCTTCCAGTTTCATAAGTCAGAGGGAGATGCCCACAAATTCGTGACGGGAAGCCCACGGGGTGGCAAATACAGATCTAGTGTCTGAGCTTAATTTACTATACACCTAATCCGGCATCAGGACCACTCAAAAGTTGGCTTGAGCCATAACCATCCACATTTCCCAAACTAGCAGTCAAGGAAAGTTATTTTTAAAGTCCTAAATCTTTATAATCAACCGACTAGTATCTAATAGAAACCACATATTGCCATCTTGGTCTTCTGGATAAGATCAAGTGTATCTAATAGAAACTGTAAAGCAAAATGTTGTTGGAAAAAAAGAGATAAAAACATACATCTTGTGCTATTACCCTGGGTTAACAAGTGCTTCTGTGTTCAAAAGAGCTACGATTTTCTCTCCCTCCATATCTATGGTTGGCCTGTTTCCTGCCAGGGGATTCACTTGGCCAATAGCTCCCAGAACGCACTGGCTGGAAGGCCAGGGACTGAAGTGGCTGCTGCCCACGTCTCTGCTGCAGAGACAGCCCATGCTCGTGGGTGAAGGATCCACCCTTCCAGCGGGCAGGGAAGGCCAGCTGCATTTCAGGAGGGAAATAAAATCCAGATGTGGACAAACGGTTTCCAGCTGAGGGAGCAGGCCCCGCCGCCTGTTCAGTTGGCGGCAGAAGTAGGCATGCAACAGCTGCCCTCACCCTCGGCCTCCTCATTGGGCCTTGTCGGCCCCTGGTCCCACGGCAAGTCCAGGCTCTGACGATGGAATTTCCACTCTTTTCCACTCTGCAGGTTCCCACTTGCTGAAATGCAGACCTATTTCTACACCAAAATGAACCTTTGCGTGGAGGCTCATTTTCACTTCTTACCCACCTGGTGCAAAATCACCCAGGCTCGTAGCTCCGCTTGACAACCTGCAGGAGCTCCTCCTGGGATAGCCCAGGCCAGCCTCTGAAGGCCTTCCTAGCAGATCCCTGGCAAAATCAAATCAGCCCAATATGCATCGTCCATACAGCTAGAAACATCTATTCAGATAAATCCCAGCCTAAAAATGAAACGGATTCTTTTTAAACAAGGCAATAGGGACCAATTGGTTTTGGCTTCCTAACAATCATCTTCTAAGGAGCCAACTCTTCATCTGTATGCCAAAAGGTAACAGACTTCACCAGAGCAGGCCTGGTGACTCAGCTGGTCCGGCCAGATGGGAGACTAGCAGATGAAGCTCAGGATTCCACTCTGGAGGAATCAGATTCTGATTTGCAGAAAAATTCAATTGTGATTTCATCCCCCAGCAAAACATAATTAGAGGACTTTCATTATCTCCTCGCATACTTGAAGCTGTGGAGAGCGCCACGTTAATATTTTTTTTTTCCTTTAGAGGTAGCTTCAGGCAGCATTGATGCCATTATAGCACCTTTCATTTTATAACACAAAATGGTTGCTCAATTTTTTACTAATTACAGGACAGTTGCTATTAATCATGAAAGGGAGGCAGTATCGGAGCCTTTGTTCTTCAAATAAAAAAACCTGCAACACAATTCTTCAAATAAATAACCTAAAACACAGGTTCAGTGGCACAGCCACATACAAACATTTGCTCCCTGGAAACACTGGGTCTTTCCATTTTTCAAACTCCATTAAGTCTGGAATGTTCTCCGTCCCTTCCTTCTGCACCTTCTCACCTGGTTAACTGCTACTCATACTTCAGATCCCAATTTAAACATCTCTTTCCTTTAGTATATGCTCTCGTGCAACCGCATACCTATTTTACACAGCACTTACCAAAATTCAAACAATACGTTTTATTTTGGGGTTTATTGAACAGCATCTATCTCCTCCACCTACTACAGGCTTTCTGAGCGTGGGTCCTGGTCAGCTCTTGCCCATCACGGCATCCTGAACACCCGGGAAAGCGCCCCACGGGATCAGCTCGCGAACTGTGTGTTGCACAAGTGGATGGAGGCGCAGACAGGCTGGCCTGCTCTCTGCGTGGCACACAGCTTTGCACAGCAACCCTCCAGGCGCTGTTGTGATGCTCAACCAGAGTCATGCACCATTGTCCATCCTTGGTGTAAAAGTGGAAACAATCAAAAGCCGGGGTCACCTCCCTCAAGTAACACCTGCTGGTGGCTGGCCACTTTGTCACCGCTGCCATGACAAAGCCTTCATTAAATAGAAAAGATCAGTCTTTCTCCAAACATGAACACACAGTGTCTATGCATATAGACTAACACTATACTATCAAATCACAGAAAAATTAACCAGCTAAGTTTTCAGCTCTTAAGTAGTGTCTGCAGCCGTAATCCTCACCCACGGAAGAGCCGAGTCACACCAAGATAAAACAAGCACCCACCCAACTTCTCAACTGGGGGAGCGTCTCTGAGATTGGGCCTCGCGAATAGCAAGTGTGCCCTTACCTGTAGCTCTTAATTGCTTCGCTATCCAATGACCTCTAATGACAACAGGAGCCAGCCAAGTAAACAAGGGCTCTGTAGAAAATCCCCAGGAAGGATTTGTAGCAGGGGTATCAACGTGAAGACACCTATGAGCTGCTGCCTCCCCTTTGATGCAGACTTTCCTAGACACTGGGTAGGCCCAGCCCCTGCAATATTGAGAAGTAGGTAAAAGGTGAGTTATATCCCCTCCCATCTCCTAACAACCCTTCCCTCTCATCTTTTCACATCCTCTCTGAGCTCAGTGCTTGCCCCCCACCCCCCATGGTCAGAACCTCCTGCCTACACCATTCACTATCCTGCCTAACCTGCTCCTCTGGCCACTAACTAAACCTCGAGCTCTCTCGCTCTCTCTCCCTCCATCGCTGTCCAGGCATGAGGCCTAATCCTCTTCTATCCTTTCCTGTAACCCTCAACTGGTTCCTAGGAAACTAAGACAACCAAATGTCAATAATTAACAACAGGCAAAGTGGCACCCATGACTGCGTTGGAGTCACAAGCAGTATCACCCCCAAAAGGTAATTTTGCTAATTGTGCAATATCAGGCATCAGTTTTGAGATTGTAATGTACCCCCAAATTAGAACAAACCGAGACCTAATTTTCCTATACATAAAACCACCTCACCAGTCCCAGAGAAAAATGTTCTCTGGTATAACAAACTCCAAGAGGCTGGAATCAATCATCATTTTACTTCTGAAATTTCCAAGATTCTTTCTGCAGCTGTAGACTACCCTGAGAAGACCTACCAATGAAAAAACAAAACCAAAAAGCCTGCCTATTCCCCCTGCCACGGGATTTATCAGCTCAAACTATTTCAGAGCACAGTGGGGCCTTCTCATTTTTATCTCCTTAATATACTTCTGAACCCAACGGGTACAACATAACAAAAAAAGAGAATTGGCAGTCCGCATTACAACTTCTGGAAAAACAAAAGTCACTGCTGCTCTTTTGCTTGGGTGTGGTTCTTTAATCCGCCTCTGACATCTTTGAAGCTGAAGTCCATTTCAGACAACAGAGAACAGGGTTCACGCAAGGTCAGACGAATGGCTCCTCTCTGAGCCTGCCAGTAGTGGCTAGACATCCAGTGCTAACTGTCTCAGTGAGAGGGGCATCTGAGAGCACATCATTCCTCTTCCCATCCCTGGGGGCTCCCCATCCAGACTCTCATCTGCAGCAACCTCCTGGCCGATATCCTGCCCCAAGGCCGGGGCCTCTCCCACCAATTCTACTCACTCAAGATCAGTACGATATGTCTAAAAGCAGCACAGATGCCAGCACAGTAGAAGGTCTGAGTAAAGGTCTACTTGTTGAGAATAAATGGGAATGGGTAAAATCTTGCACCCAACCCCGAGCACTTTCTTGATCTGGGAGCATCCAACAGCTCAACAGAGATGTTGGAAGGAGGAGCTGCCATTTTGACCCAGACATTCGTGACAACAGCTCCATGTTTTTAAATCACCAAAATGGTATGCAAAACAAGTACCCCTCCAAGATAAGGTGAGATTCAGAGAAACTATGCAGCTAAAGCAGTGTGAGGCATGAGGTAGGGGTTCTGGGCTGGGGTGATGGTATCTGTTGTATCTATTACACAGACATTTTTTTAAAAACTTAGACAACACATTCTTACAGTTTAATTTTTTTTCAAAAAATGAAAAAGATTTACTTTGAAAAGTCTTCTCACCACCCTTGTCTTCTATCCACCTGTTTTCTACCATCTAAAAAAACTACTGTTATTGGTTTTTTGTATGTGAATTCCCAGAGTTTCTTTCTGTGTATGCCAAGAACATATATTATCCCCACCAAAACCTTTTTAAGCAAAAAGTAGCAAAGTATATATACTGTTCTGCACATCCATTTTAATAGTTGCACACTATTTTGTTGTATGGATGTACTATGAGTTACCATCCTCTATTGGTGAACATCCGTGTCACTTTCAATCTTTTGTTATTACAAATGGGGCTGCGATGAATACGCTTGTACAAAATTCATTTGACATCTGTGCAGGTATATCTGTAGGATGAATTCACAAAAGTACAATTGCTGTGTCCTTTTCTTTAAGCTACAAGCTTAACCACCTGCTTCTCGGGCATTAAAATACCCTTGGGTCAAGATGATGGCATCAAAAGAACCACATTGAGGTTGAAAAAAGACAAGAAAACCATTTTAACGGCCTTGGCCAAGGTTGGAAAAGAGGTTGGTCAATTTTCTGCTACTACCAATCCCTTTAAGTGTTAGAGGCATCCATTGGATTTTGGCCACTTAGAATCAAAATCCTTAAAAATGGCCTGAGTACCAAACCTTAATTGTGCATCTTCTGTTCACATTTCTCAAAAATTGATATGATCTTAGGCAAAAATTCTACACTAAATCATAGCAAGGGCTTCATGATTCCTGTTGATAGAGACTCATCATGAGTGAGGTAGGAGACATGGTGAAAAAGAAGGATGTTTGGAGGAAAAGTATGCAAATAAACACTGTAGGTGTAGACTTAGAGTATGAAACTCCTGGTGCCCCATTGCGAACATGCTCACCACCAGGCATTGGTGTGGGAGTGCTCTTTAATAACCAGGTTGTTCGATGTGTGCTATAAAAATCAAGGCAAACATATAAAAGAAATGTTCAATAAATGGAGAGACAGACGTTGTTATTAGATAAAAAGATAAAGAACATAACCAGCAATTCATCCCAGTCTCACTCCTGACCTCCTGATCTGTGAAATCTAACTTCCTACTCACCATCTTCATTCAACATTGAACTACTGATAGGCCACTCAAGAATCTGCTCTACCTACAGTATTCCCCATCACAGTTGATGACAAAGCCATTCTTCCAACCGCTCAAGCCTAAAAAGTTGGGAGTTCCTTTCAGACTCCTCTCTTTCTTCTATATCCAATATCTAGTACATGGAAACCACGTCACCATGTTGGCTCTAACTCAGAGATTATCCAGAGACCTAGCATCTCCTGCCATTGCCAGTGCCACTAGCCTGGTCATGTGGATCACTGTGTGAGCCTCCTACCTGGCCTCAATGGTTATATCCTTGCCCCCACAATCTGTTCTTTTATACAAGAGTAAGCCTTTAAAAATATAAAGCTAGGTTATCCCACACCTCTGATCATAACCCTCAAAGGGCTCCCCATTACCTCTCTAATCTCACCATTATCTACTCTCTCCCTTACCCACTCTCTTTCAGACACAAGGGACTTTGGTACAGGCCACTGCCTCTGCCTGAAACATCCTACTCATTGATGCCCCCAAAGACCTACTTCACTTCCTTCAAATCCCTGTTCTACTGTCTCTTCTCAAAAAGCCCTATCCCAACCACCCTTTCAAATTAGAAAAGCTGCCTCTTCCCCTGGCCCAATTCCCTTTCCTCCTTTCCCTATCCTGCTTTTTCTTTTTTCCCCATAGCACTCATCTTCTTCCAACATACCAGTTAGGTACTTTGCTCAGTTGTTATGTTTATTTTCTCTATCTCTCCTGCTGGAGTATAAGCACCTTAACGGCAGCTCTTTTTTGTCTGTTTTGCTCACTGTTGTATCCCAAGTGCCTAAACCATGTCTGCCACATAGTGGATACTTTTTTTTTTAAATAATACATTTATTTTTTATTGGTGTTCAATTTGCCAACATACAGAATAACACCCAGTGCTCATCCCGTCAAGTGCCCCCCTCAGTGCCCATCACCCATTCACCCCCCACCCCCCGCCCTCCTCCCCTTCCACCACCCCTAGTTCGTTTCCCAGAGTTAGGAGCCTTCATGTTCTGTCTCCCTTTCTGATATTTCCCACTCATTTCTTCTCCCTTCCCTTATATTCCCTTTCACTATTATTTATATTCCCCAAATGAATGAGACCATATAATGTTTGTCCTTCTCCGATTGACTCATTTCACTCAGCATAATACCCTCCAGTTCCATCCTCGTCAAAGCAAATGGTGGGTATTTGTCATTTCTAATGGCTGAGTAATATTCCATTGTATACATAAACCACATCTTCTTTATCCATTCATCTTTCGATGGACACCGAGGCTCCTTCCACAGTTTGGCTATTGTGGACACTGCTGCTAGAAACGCAGGGACACCTGCACTCCGATGTTTCTAGCAGATACTTTAAAAAAATATTTGTAGAACAGGGGCGCCTGGGTGGCTCAGTCGGTTAAGCATCTACCTTGGGCCCATCATGATCTCGGGGTCCTAGAATGGAGCCCTGTGCTGGACACCTTGCTCAGTGGGGAGTCTGCTTCTCCCTCTCCCTCTGTACTGCCCCCCCCCACTCATGTGCGTGCTCTATCTCTCTCAAATAAATAATATCTTTTAAAAATACTCATAGAAAAAAATAAATTAAAAAAATAAAAAATATTCATAGAACAAGTGAAGGAGTTTCTACTTTGTAAATTCCTTCAAATTAGCACATACCATTCCAACAATTAGAATGTTGGGGCAAGTGTAGGATTCGGTATTTTTCTCACCAATCAACTCCTTTCGAAGACTGATTAATCCAAGGGTTCTCTCCTTGAACTTAAATAGAATTAAATCCATGTCCTAACTTGATGCTACTACCCTTAAAATTTATCTGCAACTCCGGGTTGACCAGCTATCCCAATATCAAGATCTGTTTAGCTGATTTTTTCAGTCATTGGTGATTCCTTTCCAGCACTCATCACCAATATCCTCTTCACTCTGCTAAAGCTATTAGAGCAATGACAAAGACAAGCTTAACTAGTCTTTCAAATGCTCCTGAACAAGGTACCTGTGTGGGCCCCTTAAAATACTTTCTGTGTTCTACTTGGTGACGGACACAGAAAAACACTTTATATACACGGAGATCTTATGCTTCCCTCTACTACCAGATCTGTGCCAGCTAGCTTTTACCTCTTGGGTAGACAGCATCTTGCTACTACTAGCTAATTTCTAGAAGGTAGGATTTGGGCATTTAGCACGTTTCTTTGCTTTCCCCACCAGTAGTTCCAGTTGTTTCTCAGCTCACCAGCAGAACTGCGTTGGATTCATCCTGCTTTTGGTTATAGACAGAGTATTTCAGAGTAAATACCCGCTGCTATAAACCTCCAGACAGTGGCCTGAGTGGAGGAACTTGAGCCCCGACCCATAATCTCCATCAGGCACCCTAAACAAGTATATAATCTAAGTAATAGGTGGTATGATTGCAAATGAAAGGCAGGTTGGTAGAGAGTCGAGCACACAGATTTGAAGGAAGACTACACCAACGTGAGTCCTTCCTTTGCCACTTGCCTATGACCTTGGGCTAGTCACAGTGCCTCCAATGGAAATCAGAACAGCGAAACTAATAACAGAATACCTGCCATAGGATTGTTCTGAGGATTAAGTGAATCATGCCCGCCACAAAATAAATTTCTAATAAATGACACTTTAAGTTATCATGCAAGTTCTGCTGCAGAACAAGTTCACTAGCTGTCCCTCTTTGAACCAGATTGGGCCCCTAAGCCCCCTTTATGTAAAAAAGTTTGGGAGAACCCTTGATTTAGGCAGGATTTGCCAAGCATTTCCTGATTTTCCACAGTCACCTCTCTACCAGCTCTTAAAAGGAGACGTCTGTTTGCCCATGTTGTAAAATTAATCGACACAGAGACACCCTCAACTTGAGCTCAGTGAGCATTTAGTAAAAAAACAAATAAGCAGAAGAGCCCAGACCATGTTCCACTGAAGGAATACCCATTCTCTGGTCTGCAACAGTAAAGTTAGCATTTTCCGGTGGAATCTGGGAGTGAGAAGAAATCAGCCATTCTGAAGTCTCAGTTTCCACGACCAACTCATTCCCACATTTCTGCAACCCCAAATATTATTTTCTTCACTGTTGATACTTGATAAGACTCACCAGTCAAAGCATGTAAATGCAATTAAGACTTGAGGTATCTCCCATTTTCCATTTATTCAATGATATCAATGCCAAGCAACTTCTTGAAAAGTCAGAGTTTCCAGTACTCCGTGCCCAAATTTCAGACCAAGAGCTGGGAAGTGATGGAAACTCCATGCAATCCTAACCCCACACAATGTCTTTGGGTTTCTAATATTTAACTCAGTGATCTCACCTGGATGTCAGAAAAATTTTATTTGGTGCAAAACTGAATGATGTTCTAAATGGATTAAAGCAGAATTTGTTTTCTCTGCCATCCTTGCCCTCCAAGAATGCATCTCATTAAGAGAAAGCAGATTACAAGGCTGATATTCTGAGTGCACTGCCAAAATCCAAGAGACTAGGAGGGGACCTGCAGACACAAAGAAGCTATCCTACTTAGAAATGCCACACTGCAGGTTGCCAATTAAAAACCTTTGTCGCAATGCAGTCAGGCATGGAAGATGTTATGCGTTATGAGACGGTTTAGATGCACCTGTGCCCCTGTGGGTGGGTTTCTTCCAACAGTTTGGGCAGGGGTGGTATCCAGGCATCTGCTGGGAGGTGAGGAAGACCATTCTTGCCAATAACTCTTGGGACTCAAAGAAAGAGCTTGGAGAGAATGAAGAACACCAGGCTGAAACTCAGATTATCATCCTACTAACAATCCTATTATGAAACTGTCAGTTCTCTGGGTCTCAATTTATCTTCTTCCTAGTGAAGGATTTGAGCTGGAGGATCTCCCAAATCTGTAACTCCAACCACAGGATATGGAAGACTGCTCCTTTCCACGAAGGCTCTTGGTTGTAGGATTTCTAGACCCCAGCAAACACAATCTTTAGAAATTAGCATTTTATTGATTTTGACATGTGCTGTCATTGACACTTCTGTTTTATGTTTTTTAATTAAATGTTATTATTTGCCACTGTGTCCCGAGGCCATGTGTTGGGAGTGGGTGAGATTTCATAAATCAGGCCTGGAGTTCTGTGTTGGGAGTCCATTGACTCTTCTCATGATGTCATTGTAATGATTTCCCTTCGATCAATAGAGAAGCTTTGATGTCCTCTTTACAGCTGAGAGAAGGCTTCTTTCCATTTATCTCCCACCTTTTGAAAATGCACAAAGCCCTTCTCCAAAAGCCGCCCTTCACTGATATAAAAATGAGCATTCGGTTTTGTTGTCAATGTGCTGCTATTATTAGACGCTACCGTCTCACTCAGAGCCACCCCCCTTGGAGCCGGTGAGCCTGTTTTACTCTGTGGGATGCAGTCCTGACCTAAGACTGTGCTTTTCTGTCTGTTTCTCTCTCTGCCCCATTGTGGCTCCCCCTTTGGTCCCTCCACAATTTGCTGTAGGCTCTGGACTACCATTAATTTGGAACTTCCTCTAGATCCTTACATCATCAGGAACATCATTGTCACCCTCTCTACACCTTCCATGTCTGCCTTGCACAACATCAGTGCTCAATGCACATTGCTTGAATTTAATCAAGGGAAGAGAGTAGGGAATTCGCATTTCTTCCAAGTAGAATCATCCTAGAGACAGTTTAGATTCACTTCAGAGCCTGTACCCCCAACCAAGACCTTGGCTAGAGGGGAAAAGGCTATGGTGTTTGTTTTTTAAGAGAATCCTTGTATATGCTAAATCCAAAAAAAAATATGAATGTTCTAAAAAATCCCATTATATATAGTGAATTCTTGCAATACTGTGGGTGGTGGGGGATGGAGGGAGGGGAGAGATTGTCAACTGTTTTCCTCATGCTCGAAAAAACCTTTCTTGAATATATATCTACATAGAAACTAGGGACCAGAGCAAATACGAGCATTCTCTCCTACTCCCCCGTCTCCCTCAATCTAAACCCAATCAATCCAACCCAGGCTCCTCTAAGAAACATGGCCTTTCCCAACACTAACATTTTCATTTTTTCCAAATTTCTAAAGTCATGGGTTTTTGCTGAATAACACTTTCATCTATTTGACAATTACTTGTAGAGCACTGTGTGCCAGGGGCTACATACCAAGCATACCACATTCATTAATTCGTTTATCCTCAAAGCAATCACATCAGGTGGGCATTATTATTATTATTCAACCTACTGATGAGGAAACTGAGGCATAAAAGAACTAAATAACTTGGCCAAGGTCACACAGCCAGTGGGTACCAGGGTCAAGAGTGAAACCCAGGCAGTTAAGCCCCAGAGTGTATCTTTTAACCACTATTTTAACCATGGCTGTCCCCCACGTTGGCCATGGATTGACCATCATATGTTTCAGGTCAGCCTGGGCTCTCCAGTTGTACTAGGAGCTTCCTGATGGGTGAGACCACGCCTCCTACTGCTTTTATCTTATCTTCCCACCATATTCATCTAATAAATATTTATTAGGCACCTTCTCTGTGTTGGAATGTTCCAGGTTCTAAGAATATAGCAATGAACCAGACTGTCAGGATCCCCATCTCATAGAGCTTACATTCTAATAGAAGGGAAAACATAAATACCCAGGTAAACAAGCTAGCTAACCCAACTGAGAAGATGGAGATCATCACAAGGGCAATGAAGAAAATGAAATAGAGTGATGGGATAAGAATGACCTGAAGCAGAGGAGCCTTTTAGATCACATGCCAAGAAAGGGTTCTCCAAGGAGATCATATCTATACTACACTACCTTGAAGAAACACAGCCAGCCCTGTGAGGATTTGAGGGAAGGGAACGCCAGGCAGAAGGTCAGCAAGTGCAAAGACCCTGAGGTTGAAACGGGTTTAGCGAATTACAGAAAAAGAAAGATGCCTAAAGAGTAGCAATCAAGTGGGAGCAGAGAGAGAAGCAGAGCTCAGATGGTGCAGGTTTCAGAAGTTTGAATCCTGTGTGCCAGGATGCAAGAAACTACATGATGTGACTCAGTACTGAATCCCACACCTGTACACCCCTGTGCTGTCAGCAAACTAGCTACCTGCACCCCCTGAGCACTGCCTCCGGGATGCCCAGTTATCACCCACAGTCACTGGTTCATTAGGCCCAGTGGTCCAACATGCAGACGTGGAATCATATTTCTGGGCTCTATCTCTGCTCTCCTGCTCACTAGTTGAGTGACTTAGGGCAAATTATTGAATTTAAGCTTCAATTTTCTGGCCCGAAGAACAGAATGATAAAGCATGTATTCCATAAGATTGCCGTGAGGATTAAATGACATGATAAGTGTCACGTGCTCTGCACCCATGGTAGTATGCAGGAAGCAAAAGCAATGTTTATGTCATCATGGTTATTTTTATTAATCTTGGTAGGAAATCAGCCCTGAAGTGTAAACTGTCTGGTAGAAAGTGCTGGAATCTCTTGCAGCAGGTATATTGGTCTGAGCTAACAACAGCAGATATAGTAACAAAGATTAAAAAGAAAAAAAAAAGTAGTAGAATCCAAAACATCTACTATTTTCCAAATAACATGACCTCTGCTATTTCTTTTTCATGCAACATACTGGAAGGTTCTAATCTTATTCATTTAAAATCCTTCTCCAAGGACAAACATTAAATGGTCTCATTCATTTGGGGAATATAAAAAATAGTGAAAGGGAATAAAGGGGAAAGGAGAAAAAATGAGTGGGAAATATCAGAAAGTGAGACAGAACATGAGAGACTCCTAACTCTGGGAAACGAACTAGGGTGGTGGAAGGGGAGGTGGGCGATGGGTGGGGGTGACTGGGTGATGGGCACTGAGGTGGGTACTTAATGGGATGAGCACTGGGTGTTATTCTATATGTTGGCAAATTGAACACGAATAAAAAATAAATTTATTTATAAATAAATAAATAAATAAATAAATAAAATAAAATCCTTCTCCAAGCTCGATTCTGTTTTATGTTAGTGAATGTACCAAGACAACACCAGAAGCAGCAAGACCCGATGATGGAGAATCTCTAACTGAAAATGTAGGGCACCATGACAAGAAACAGCAATTCTTTGCCAGATGAAAAGAGACAAGCATTTAACCCCAGGAACGCTAGGGCCAGGATTTCTGTCCAGATTTCCTGAGAAAGAAAGGTTTTTGTCAAAATACAGACTAGAGAAAGCACATTCTTTTCTTTGGTAGGCCGAGATCCATTAAGAACCAAGCCCTGGCGCCATCTCCTGGCATCTCCAAAACTGGAAAACAGACTCTTACCACAAGGGACCCCACCCCCTCCTCGACAGAAATGAAGCTCAGGAGAAAAAAATTGGTAATTTCATAGCAACTTCAATGTTTTCAACCCCCTGTTAAATAACTGAATCAAGATGAGCAGATGGTAACAGTCTCAGCCGCTTGCGGTCCCCACAAGGGACAGTCCCTTTTGGGCCACCACTTCCTTTGTTTCTGTAAGAGCCTATCCCCCCACAAGGAACCCAGAGATTAGAGGTCGCACAGGGACAGACTCACCAGTATCTGGCCCCGCTCCCATCAGTGCACCCAACCTTACAAGAGGATAATCTTCTACCCAAATATATATCTTCCAGTAAGTCCACTCACAGTAGAAGCTTTGCATGAAGAAACCATGCTTGGGATCCGCCCTCAAAGAGCTGGGCTCCCAGCTCCCTGCAGAACTGCAAGTCCGAGTTTACCTCAGCACCCAGAAGCTCGTGGTAAGGTTCAGTGTGGGGTCTTGCTCTCCCTAGAGAAAGAAAGGTCAGCCACCCTTGTCGTCATGGCCATGGCACCTCCCAAGGACTCGGTGAGGGCAGACGGCTTCTGGCCCTGGGCAGCTTCAACAGTTCACACCTGGCTCTACGCTGACCTCCAACCAGGTAACTTGCATCAGCGGGCACAGAGCCTGAAGCGACTAAGAACAATAATTCTGCAGGGTTGTTGACAGAGGAGTGAACTAATATCCCAAAGAATTCAGGCTCATTTCTCTGAGCGGGAGAGTTGAGAGAAGGATAAGCAGGATAGTTCAGGAGGACAGGAAAGTTACTGGCTGGACTGGTTCCTCCCTTCTTTACGTAAGTATATGTATTTACTGATTTAAATGCTTTGAGCTCTTCCTGTTTGTCAGATACCATGATAAACACTCCACCTCCAGATCCTCACTTAATCTCAACAACGACTGATGCAATTGCTACCATTTTTGTTTCCATTTAGCAGAGAAGAAAACACACATAGAGCTTAAACAACTTGGCCCGAATCCTAGAGCAAGTCAACGGTAGAGGCAGGATTCAAACTACATACCCTCATCCCTCTTGACCACTAACATAAAGCATGTTTCAGAAACCCAAGACGTAGGCCTTTCTCAGGCACTGCAGAAAACACAGCCACTCCTTCTACCTGCAGGATGACTGGACAGGAGCAATTCTCCACAGATAAAGGTGCTCCTCAGAGCCCTCCGGAGTAAATGTGTGTGTGGCCAGAAGAAATGCATCAGCATCAGGCACCACCGACTCATCCGCCTTCTTGAACAGCACAAACCCAGTAAAAATCCTTCGTGCACTTGATGCACGTGATGCACTTACTGACCTGTAGTCCCGATCCCAGCCAGTTTCTTAGGGCACTGACGGGAATTTTCTCACACCATCCATGCCTGACAATTGATTTCTCATGGTTATTTGCAAAAGCACAACTACAAATGCTATTAACTGGTAATAAAACTAGCCAGCCATTTCTAAAACCCGGTTCTGGCAACCGCTCTGTGATCCCTGGGGACCCTTGGTTTACCAGATCTTGCTAAAGCAGATACTTATTTTTGATGCTAAAATGCCAAGGGAGGAAATTTACCTTTTGCTCTTCCCAACATTTGTAGAATGATGAAGGTCAGGAGTAAAGAGACAGTCTATTAAGAATCATAGAAAGCTCTCAGGATTCCTGATTCTATCCCATCAGCCTCAATAGATAAATTTCATACTTTTTCCAAATAACATTGGTTTTTTTTTGTTTTTTGGTTGGTTTCTTTTTTCCTTTGGGAAAAAAATGTAGGCCTTTAAAAGCATTCTTTAACCTTCTTTTGGGTTCCTGACACTCGTGACACACTGTGAATACCAATATGGGTCACTTGTGCCCTCCTTCATGGTGCTTATAATCTAGTTACAGAGACATGACCTATACATGTAGTACCTCAAGAATAAGGCAAGGCAAGACACGGTCAGTTGTGAGATGGAGAAGTAAAGACAGTGAAGCAATCATGCTCAGAAATGGAAATGGTCAGCCTAGTGGGAGCCATCAGAGGAGAAGCCTGCCCATCCTCCCACTCACCAGCGCCTGACCGTTTTCACCTCCATGGGCCTGGGTGATCAGATCTGTAAAATGGCAGCACTCAGCCTCTCCTACAACAAATTCCTTTTGAGCACTGGCTATAAGCCAGACATTATTTGTGGTTCTGGTGATACAGTGTTGAACAAGATCATGGCTCCACTCCAATGGATTTTATGGTTTGGTGGAGGGACAGTGGAAGGCAGAGAGATGAATGGATAAATGTATAGCCTGGAAGGTAATGACAAGGGCTGTAAAGAATGGTAAATCAAGGTAAAGTGATACAGAGGCAGGGGGCAAAAGGGAAACTAGGGGGATCTCACCCACCAAATAACGTTGGAATACAGATATAGAAGATGTGAGGGAGCAACTCAAACCATCACCTGCAGGGAAAGCATTCCTGGAAAAAGGAACAGTAAGGTGAAGCCCTGACGTAGAAATGACTCAAAATGTCTGAGGAACAGCACAGACACCAGTGTGGCTGGATCACTACGGGTGTTTGGAGAATGGGAAATGAAGAGCAGTCAGGAGCCAGATCCTGAAAATAATAGGCCAGGGTAGGCCAGGGTAAGGAGTTGAGGTGAGAAGGAGGCAGGGTAAGGAGTTGAGGTGGGAAGCCCTAGGAGGCTGAAGAATGTATCCCAGAGCATCCAGACTACTTCTGATTTGAGGAGGTAGGACCCAAGCAAGATGGTCATGAATGAGTAGGATCTAGAATAGAATCCAAATGCCAAGTATTCACATTGAGATATGGACTCCTTTGCAGTTGGGGAATGATTTAATTAAGAAAGTAACCAAACTAAGAAGAAAAAGTATCAGGGGGAAGAAGTCTGGAGACCAAGATGAATCTTAGGCAAATTTCATGAGCAAATTATAAAATACATGGTGCCTCTGACCATTGTTAAGCAGCCAGTGACCTGGTGCCGTCCCTCTTCTGTTCAAAGAGTCCCAATGTGGTGCCCTATTAGGGCCTCTCAAAGATTCATCCCTCTAAACATCAACTGGCCATTCAAAATTCACTCGTCCTATGTTTCATGGCCACTATTATCTCTACTCTAGGCAACAGGTGGGTGCCAGTGTTGAGTAAAACCACGCTAATTGGTTAGTGCTTGTCAAATTTCCTTCTCTCTATTTACTATTTCTTCCTAAGGCAGGAGAGAGAAAAATACATGGCCCCAGAATTTCTGGAAGATATAAAGTAAAGCAGCCCATTGCAAGCAAAACATTAATTGAAGGTTAGCGTTTTTATCTTAAAATTCATGTGAACATTGCATTCTATTCCAGATTTGCTTGTAAGAACTCAACGGCAATGTTTTATACTACCTAAGGAGCAAATACGACCCTGGAAGCAGATACGCCACATTTGCACCATGCTTTACCCAATGCCTAGCGCTCCATATCATATCCCTAGAGCTGGGCAAGCTCACCTTGAAAAGAATAGCTCAACCCAATTAAACTCTACTATCTTGGAGGAGAACCCCAAGCCGTTGCTACTCTCTGGGATTTCAAGGATCATAACTCCATACTGGGGGCAATGCAGGAGACAGAGGGCTCCTACAGCCGACCTAAATGTCTTCTTCAATAACATCCCTAATGCCAGCTTTATTCTACTGTTGTTTATCTTACAAAAGCACATTAACACAAGTTGGAAATACTCTGCATCTGAACCATCTCTGAACCCCAGCAGGTGATAATGTGAAGAGCGTGGCAATATAGCCATTCCATAGCCATTACCAAGTCTAAGTAAATGCCTTCAATTGCCACCTGCTCTTAGGAAGTGACGTGGTCGTTGCAATGAGTAAGGAAGCACTCATGAAGAGACTGGCACCTGTCCTATTACCTAAATGGTAGTTTTTAGCATCTCGGGGTGGGGGCGAAGGAAGGCTAGGCTTCTCATATTGTGTTTGTTTAATATTTGACAATATCTTGGCTCACACTGTGCTGGGTTTGAGATAAAATGATTACTTGGATATACACAGTTGCCCACACAGATGGGAGGAAATGTTTATTTGGAAGGGGAAAAAAAGAAATTAGAAGGAAGAAAACACCCCTCCATGATACATGCATCAATACTACTGTGATTACACAATGCTATATTAACAATATTTTGAGGGAGTTACTCTAAATAGCCATCCTTCCTTCCAACTCGGAATCCACATAATTACAGCTTTCTGGCGACCAGAAAAGGAAAGGATGCCATGTTGAGTGCGGCCCACGCTTGGGGGTTGAGCGGGCTGCTGCTGTCACCTAGGGGGCACTACTGAAATGACAGCCACGGGAAGCTTCACCTACTTCCAGCCAAAGAGAAAATCTATTTACCTTTGGTGCAATTCCCATATTTCAGTTCTCTCACAGTAACAGAGATTACAATAAATAACAAACACAGAATGACTTATGTAATTCTATTTTCTCTGTACGGTACAAAACGTACTGAGGATAAAGTAAATAAATAAATATTTCATTCCCTAAATATCAAGTTTGTTGTGTTTGCAGTATAGAATACTTTCTTTTAAATTGAGGTATGGTCTGTAGCTTTTAAGCTGAATACAAATGAACATCCCAAATCCAAAGAAATTGGTGTTTTTGCTCCATGGTCCAAAAACATTCGATCTGATGACAATTTTTGTTCTTTTTTGATTAAGCTAAGCATTGACTTAGGTAGAATCCTCCAACCTAAAGATTTTAAGAATCCTTATAAATTAGGGAATTCATTGCTTAACACATAAATGAGTTTTACATTGTAAATGATATTACAAGAATATCCTAAATGATGGACTTCACAAATGAACAGAGAAAGATTCAAGAGTGGATTAGCTTTCCAAGAAACCAATCAACAAGTGGTGCCAAAACATCAAGGAAACTAACAAAATGGGAAAAACTGAATTTATGGAATCTCTGTTTTACATAGAGTACCATATCTAATCTGAAAGGAATATTTGTGATAAATCTTTTGAATTTGGGAGGAACAACCCCTCTGCCTAGTAGAATGATAAAACTGCCTTTAAGAAAACAGTTTAAAAAAAAGAAAAAAAAGAAAACAGTTTAAGATATTTAGTAAACTGAGAATAGAAGGTTATTCTCTTAATTTGATAAAAGGCCAAATTTTTAAATCTTTTATCAAAGATATTCAGCCATTATGATATTAAATGGTGAAATTTGGGACGCCTGAGTAGCTCACCGGTTGAACGCCTGCCTTTGGCCCAGGGTGTGATCCTAGAGTCCCGGGATCGAGTCCCACATCGGGCTCCCTGCAAGGAGCCTGCTTCTCCCTCTGCCTCTCTCTGTGTGTCTCTCATGAGTAAGTAAATAAAATATTTTTTAAAAATTAAGTTAAATTTAAAAATAATAAATGGTGAGATATTAGAAGCAATTAAACAATGTTTGTAATAGTGAAAAACGTGAAAAAATTTAGTATCCACCAATCAGAGAATGAGTCAATAAATTGTGGTTATTTCACAATAGAAAACTAAATAGTGCTTAAAATTAATTAAGCATGTGGACCTGTGTGGATAGTCCTTGAAAATACAACACTAGTGGGAAAACCCTGTTTCAGAACATTAAATGAAGGACGCCATTATTCATATAAGTGTCAAAAATGCACAGCATCATTCCAAATTGTTCACAGATTCATAAAAGTATATATGTATAAACTAGATTCAAACCAAATTCATGATAGCACTGCCTCTGGGCAGAGTGAGGGGAAATGGGCCTTCACCTTTATGTATAATGTTTTATTCTATTAAAAAAAAGAGGGAGAGAGAAGGGGAAAAAGCTATGAAGCAAATGTGACCAAATATTAAACATTTGTTTATTTCATATGATGGTTACGTAAGTGTTTTTCACATTATCCTTTCCTTATTCTGTTAAAAAGCAAAAGGGACCAATCAAGTTCATTATAAGATCTTTGTTATACTGTGTATAATGTGTAAGTCTGGGGCCAGAGCTAAAAAAAAATTTTTTTAAAGGAGGGGGAGTCCTAAGTGTCCTCCTTATTCCACAAAGTGCTCAGACTTTCCTCTAAATAAATTCAGATCAAATATTTCAAGAATATTGGTTTAAAGGTGCGTCAGATTCTCCCCAGGGCACTTTCAAGCCTCCTCCAGCCCTTACATGGAAACCAAGTAGTGGCACAACAAGTAGTGCCAACATCAAGTAGTGCAACAAGTAATCTCAAAACCTCATCATCAGGTGTTTTGGTCCAGAGCAGCTTGTTGGTATCTTGAAACTCCTAAGTTAAAAACTGAAATATTCCAGTGATAAATTTTCAGAGATAAAATAAAAAATGAACTAGAAGGGCAAATGTTTCCAACTAATATATGTACTACACTCACACCCATATATTCATACATAATCCTCCTCTGTAAGTAGAAAAGACACGATGAGAATTTGGAGGACAAAACTTGTCCCTAAATTTAGGGGCTCCTGGGTGGCTCAGCAGTTGAGCATCTGCCTTTGGCTCAGGGTGTGATCCCAGCCCAGGGTCCTGGGATCGAGTCCCACATCGGGCTCCCTGCATGGAGCCTGCCTCTCCCTCTGCCTGTGTCTCTGCCTTTCTCTGTGCGTCTCTCACGAATTTAAAAAACAACAACAACAAACCACACACACACACTTCCTTAGCCATATAACCATTGCCTGAAATTCACTAAATTGCTAAACTCCCATTCTGACTTCAATGTCCGGTCATTGGAAAAAAAAAAAAAAAAACTAGGAAAAATCACTGAAAATCTTTATTTTTATTTGAATTATAATTGTACATTTTAGTGAACAGAAAAATTCCTAATTTGTGCTCTTGTACTAACTCCCTAGAGATATAACAAAAATAGATCTATAGACTCCTATCACTTCTAAACATAGCAGATGTATTAAGAATAGGAACTTGACGCACAATGATGGAGGAAATTTTAATTTAATTCACTACCATAAATTGCCATAATGTGTTCATGCACTAGAAGCTCACTAGAGGGAATATTTCTTCAGAAATAGAAAGAAGATATGATTTAAGAGAAATGTATTTTAGGTTATTATTTCCCTACATAAGAAGCTAAAGCTTGTCCCAAAATAAATTTTGTAGTCTAGACTACAATCTACTGAGAAGTTAAGACTGTAATCGGCTTATTCCTCTTGCTTTCACCATAGAACCACTCGCAGTTGTAATGAGAATCATTCCCAAATTACAAGGCATAAAAACTGGCAGTGCCTCACATATTATTAATCTATTTGCAGATGGCACCACATTTTACAACATGATCCTATTACAAGAAATGCTGATTCTGCAAATGCTCTGCTTGTGAGCAAGAACGGAACAGTGAGAAGTCACAGCAGTATTGGTTTTTTTTTAAGATTTCCACAATGTACATTAAAGGAAAAGTCCTTGAAGGTTGTAGGAAACAACTCTATCCTCCTCAAACCATTGCAAATCTTTTTAGACCAAGTGTGGATATAAACCAGTAAATATCTTTGTTGTTCCCTAATTTAATCAAAAAAGTACACAGAGGGGCGCCTGGGTGACTCAATTGATTAAGTATCTGACTCTTTATTTCAGCTCATGTCATAATCACAAGGTTATGAGATCAAACCCTGTGTCAGACTCTGGGCTGGATGTTAAGTCAGCTTGAGATTCTCTCTCCGCCTGTCCCTCTGCCCCTCCCTGTGCTCTCTCTCCCCTTCTAAAAGAACAAAAGAAAAGGGAAAAAAGAAAGAAGTATACATAATTATTTCATGGAGTGGGAACTTAAAATTGGCTAATATGTTGAAAAATTAGCAAAACATAACCAGCAAAACTTTTATTAAGATTCCTCTAGCATAGGGATCCCTGGGTGGCGCAGCGGTTTGGCGCCTGCCTTTGGCCCAGGGCGCGATCCTGGAGACCCGGGATCAAATCCCACGTCAGGCTCCCTATATGGAGCCTGCTTCTCCCTCTGCCTGTGTTGTGTCTCTGTCTCTCTCTGTCTCTCTCTCTCTCTCTCTCTCTATCATGAATAAATAAATAAAATCTTTAAAAAAATACTAGCATAAAATAAAAAATACTGACTATGGAGTTGCCAAATCCAAAAATAGGCAATCTTACTGACAACAGCAAGGCTGTTGGCAGATAATAGGAGATTCATTCCAAAAAGAGAAAGATTGAGGATTCCAATCCTTAGGTCTTTTTCTCACATCTCATATGTATGAGCTACAGTAAGTCTACAAGTTTAATGTGAACATCAAAGTGACCAGTCAATTCCTTATATTTATACTTAATGTTTAGACAGATGGAAAGCTGTCATCTTTGATTCAACATACAGCTACCGAGGACCAGCTGTTTGCACAATGCTTTGTGGTAAGAAATGTATCTGGATGAATCTTACCACAATTCCATCACCTCCCCCAGTAAGTCTTTCTAACTGTACACTAACATTTTGTCTTATTTGTTTTTAATTTAATTTTTTATCGATATCATGTAATACATGCTCATCACAAGAAACATGGAAAATACAGGAAAATAGGATAAGGGGGGATGCCATTCACAGTCGCACTAGGGTATACGTAATTATTAAAATCCATGGATTCCCTCAGAATATCTTTTCTCATTCTATGGAGATTTATCATTTCCAAATCACAGTGAAAGGAGCTTGAGTAATTTACCAATTCTGTTTTCTGTTATGTGCCTTAAAGATACCTCACTAAAAACTGGGAACTGACACAATGGAATAACATCTGCAGAATGTAATATTGTGGTGACACTACAGAGGTTGATTGTCACAGACATATTAAACTCTTTAAAAAAAAAAGATTTTATTTATTTGAGACACACAGAGAGAGCATGAGCAGGGGGAGGGGCAAGAAGAGACATCTCCTGAGTTCAATCCCTCGGGCTCAATCCCAGGACCTGAGATCATGACCTAAGCCGAAGGCAGATGCTTAACTGACTGAGCCACCCAGGTTCCGCTAAATTCTTTGAGTATTAAGTGGTTACATCCTATTTATATAGAACATTGATCCAATAACAAAAATAGAGAACAGCAGCTAGAAATTTATCTCATTCAATGTTCAGAAATAAAAGGGTTAACCATTCATTCCATTATTTTCTGCACATAGGTCCTTTTTCATACCGAAATCTGATGATGACTAAATTCTTATATTTTTCCAAACTACTGTGTGAAGAGGATGCCGAAGGCTATCACTACACAGCATACTGCCACATAAAAATGCTTCTGTTCACCAATTTTGGCACACTTCTGAAATATATCAAACAATCCAGTCTTATTTCTGTCCAGGAGGCTGAGCGTCAAGGATTAGATATAAACCCAGATACATATAAGCAGCAAGATTATAGTCAACAGATTCTGAAAGCAGACATAGTGAGGCTGGCAAAGCCCCAGGCATATCCCCCTCAGAATATTTTGTTGAGGATTTTTATATAATTCCAATCACGTAATATATCTAAGATTATACAAGCTGACTTTATATAGTGATATATAACATCATAAAGCAGCTGGACCTATCAGAACACTTTAAGAACACTTTACCCGACAGTAAAAAACATACAATCTTCTCATGTGCACATGGAAATTCTCCAGAATATGTCATATGTTGTTATAAAATGAACCTCAGGAAATCTACAAGATTGAAAGTAGACATATTGCTCTCCAACCACAATGGAATGAAATGGAAATTGACAGCCCAAGGAAATTGGAAGAATTCCTAAGTGTGGAAATTAAATAACACACTCTTAAATAACCAATGGACCAAAAAGAAATTACCACAAAGGAAATTAGAAAAAGCTTTAAGATGAGTGAAAATAAAAACACAGCATACAAAAATTTATGGAGTGGAGCTAAAGCAGTACTTTGAGGGAAATTTATAGCAGTAAATGCCTATATTCAAATTTTTAAAATTTCTGTTTAATAGTCTAACCTTCCATTGTAAGAAACTAAAAATGAAGGGAAAACTAAACCTAAAGCAAATAGAAAGAGGAAATAATAATATTATTAACAAGAGAAGAGAAAGACAAGAGAGAAAATCAATGAAATTGAAAGCTGCTTCTTCAAAAAGATCAACAAACTAACAAACATTTAAATAGACTAACCAAGAAAAAGAAAGAGAGAAGCTCAAATTACTAAAACCAGGAATGAAATGAGTAATATAAATACTGACCTCATAAAAATGAAACGACTATAAAGAAATACAATGAACAACAGTAGAGAAACAAATAATGTAAACTAAGTGAAATGGACAAATGCCTAGAAACACTTGAATGAAACGGAGTCAAGAAAAAAGAAAAAAACAATCTGAGTAGACCCATAACAAGTCAAGAGATTGAATGTCGAATCAAAAAAATACTAGCAAAATGACGCCCAGGATCAAATGGCTACAACAGTGAATTCTACACTATGTTGAAAGAAGAATTAGCACAAATGTTTCACAAACTCTTCTAAAATTTTGCAGAGGAAAAAACCCTCCCTAACTCATTTTAGGAGACCAGCCCTGCTCTGATACCAAAACCATAGACATTACCTGCTCAACAAAGCCCAGAGGATTTGAGCACCGCATTCCAAGAACCCACCGCGCAGGTCAGTAACCTTCCTGAGAGGACTTCGGCCCTGAGGGCCAAGCAAAGTCCACTGGCCCCCAGTCTAGAAGCTGTCCCCGAGTCCAAGAACAGTGAGAATTGTAGGGTCCAATAGAAGCAATCCTGTGTGTCAGGACCCTGGAAGATGGTAGTATTTGACCAGAAGACCATGTTCCTGCAGGAGCTTTGGTTTCCTCAGGGAGCACGTTATCAGTGGGAAGAAAATATTTCCTTATAAATCTAAATATATTTTACCCTTTAGCTCTCCCATGTCTAAGTATTGGAAAAGTTTGGAAGCACTGATCACCAACTCATCACTTAGTATAAATGGCACTGTATAAAGCTTTTTGGTAATGTTGCACTTAAATGGCAGGCACTATGTAATGACTTGTGTTTATATGTGGATTTTGCCCTGAGAGAATCCAAAATACATCCTCTACTTCCAGTGAGCAGCTCCCAGGAAGATATAAACTTCTGCTTTATGATATTTCCTATGTGTAGAGCTAGGCAGGAAATAATTTTAGATCACGAATTTCTGGGGCAGCCAGGGTGGCTCAGTGGTTTAGCACCACCTTCGGCCCAGGACCTGATCCTGGGGACCTGGGATCGAGTCCCACCTTGGGCTCCCTGCATGGAGCCTGCTTCTCCCTTTGCCTGTGTCTCTACCTCTCTCTGTGTGTGTTTCTCATGAATAGATAAATAAAAATTTTTTTTAAAAATTAAAATAATAAAAATAAAAGAATTTCTTTGAGCCAAGAGTAAAATGAAGGAAGATCATGCACACATATACACATGTGGATGTACATATGGGGGTGAGTTCATCCTTATCTTCCAGTGTGTTTTCTAAATGTTTGCCGATAGAACCTGCTCAGACTTGTGTGTGGGGGTGATGGGAGTTGTGTGTTTATTTCCAGTGGGCCTGCTTGCAGGTACCTCAAAGATGTAGTATATCAAGTTTTCTGTCATCGTACTGTTTCTTCCTAAGACCAGTTTGTTACCATTCTTTTAATATGTGTTCTCATAAGTAAGTGAGCTTGTGTTAAAATAGGGCATTTGTTTCCTAATTTTAAAAAATCACTTTTGTGTTCTGTAAAAAACAAAACAAAACAAAAAAACAGACATTACAAAAACAGCACTAAAGACCAACATCTCTTATGAATATAGATGCAAAAATTCAACAAAATACTAACAAACTGAATCCAGTAACATATAAAAGGGATTATACACCATTACCAAGTGGGAGTCATTCTAAAAATGCAAGGTTGGTTTAATATCAGATAATCAACCAATGCAATACACTATGTTAATACAGTAAGAAAAAGGAAACCACTTGATTATGTCAATACATACAGAAAAGACATTTGACAATGAGGGTGATGGATATATTTAGAACACAGATTGTGGTGATAGTTCCATAGGTGTATACTTATCTTCAAATTCACTAGGTTGTACACACTAAATAGGTATAGGTTTCTGTATATCAATCATACCTCAATAAAGTGGGTTTTTTAAAAAATGTTGATGAAAGCCAAAGGGTGTTTCATGATATTAAAAAATGAAAAATAAAAGGGAACCTCTTCAACCCGAGAAAAAGCATCTTTAAAAAAACCTACACAGACATCACCCTTGGTAGTGAAAGACTGAATGCTTTCCCCTATAATTAATAAAAAGACAGATGTCCACTATGACCACTTCTATTTAGTGTTGTTCTAGAGGCAAATACGTCTGGGCAAAAATAAATAAATAAATAAACAGCATCAAGACTTAAAGGAAGAAGTAGAACTATATTTAGAGATAACATGATCTCATATATAGAAAAACCTAAGGCATGCAAAAAAAACCTATTAGAACTAATTAACATATATAGCAAGATTCAGAATATAAAATCTATATACAAAAACAAGTTGTATATCCATAGACAACAATGAACAATCCAGAAATGAAATTAAGAAAGCCATTCTATTCACAATAGCCCTAAAAAGAATAAAATCCTTCAGAATAAATTTAACAAAAAAGTGTAAGACTTGTATGCTGAAAACTACAAAAAAAAATCATTGAAAGAAATTTAAGAACATCAAAATAAATAGATATTCCATGTTCATGGATTGGGAGACTTAATATTGTTAAGATGCCAATACTTCCCAAATTGATCTACAGATTCAAGGCAATCCCTATCAAAATTCACCAGGTTTCTCTGCACAAATTGACAAGCTGATCCTAAAATTCATATGGAGGTGCAAGAAACCCAAAATAGCCAAACACTCTTGAAAAATAAAAATAAAGTTGGGGAACTCACATTTCCCAAACTTATCACCACACTATAGTAATCAAGACAGTATAGTACCAACATAAAGGTAGATGTATAGATCAATGGGATTTAATCGACAGTCCAGAAATAAGGCCGTGTCTATGGTAAACTGACTTTTGACAAAGGTGTCAAGATAACTGGATGGGGAAAGAATAGTCTTTTCAATAGATGATGCTGAGACAACAAGATATACGCACACACAAAAAAAAAGAAAAAACGAAGTTTGACCCCTACTTGATATAATACGTAAAAGTTCACTCAAAATGAATCAAAGATCTAAATTTAAGAGCTCAAACTATAAAATTTCTTAAAAAAAATATAGGATAAATTTTCATGACCTAGGATTAGGTAATGGTTTCTTAGGTACAAAACAGAAAGCACAGCCAAAAAATTAAAAAAAAAAAATTAACTGGATTGCATCAAAATTAAAATAATTGTGTTGCAAAATACCATCAAGAGAGTGAACGTAACTCAGAATGGGAGAAAATATTTTCAAATCACATATCTGCTAAGGGACTTCTATCTAGAATATAAAGCCACACAGTAATACAAATAATTCCATTTTTTAACAAGGGATTTTAAAAGATATTTATTCAAAGAAATACAAATGACCAAATGAGCATTAAGGAATATTCAACCTTGAAAATCTAAAAAAATCTCAACATTGCAAGTTATTGGGGAGAGGCAAAGTAAAACCACTTCTTACACACCAGGGCAGCTAAAATTTAAAAAACAAAAAACAAAAACAACCAAAAAACAGAAAACAACAAGTGTTGACAAAGGTGTGGAGAAATTAGAATCCTCATGCGCTCTGTGAGGTATTATAATCTAGTACAACTGTTTTTGGAAAATGGTTTGGCAGTTTCCAAAAATGTTAAACATGGATTTACCCACATGGCTCAGCAATTCTGCCCAAGGTATACAAAAGAGGAAAACAGAATTGAAAACAGGGGTAACCTGGTTGGCTCACCTAGAGGAAAATGCAACTCTGGATCTCAGGGTCATGAGCTCAAGGCTCATATTGAGTGAAGAGATTATTTAAATAAACAAAATTTTAAAAAAAGAAGAATTGAAAACACACACCCACACCAAAACTTGTTCTTGAATGTTCATAACAGCAAAAATGTGGAAACAATTCAAATGCCAATCAACTCATGAAGAGAAAAACAAAAGTGGTATGTCTGTACAATGGAGTATTACTTGTCTATAAAATGAATTAAATACTGACCCGTCATGCTGCAACACAAATAAACCTTGAAAATATTATGCTGATTGAAAGAAGCTAGACACAAAAGATCATACAATTTGTATGATCATGTTTATGAAGTTCCGTAATAGACAAATCCATAGAAGCAGAGGTAGATTAGCAATTGGATTACGTGAGGAGAGAACAGAGAACGATGGCGAAGGAATATGGGGTTTCTCTAGGGAGTAAAGACAATGGCCTGTAACTTTAGAGTAGTGGTGGTTGCTTAAGTTCAAATATAATTTTAAAAAAATCACTGAAATGCAGATTTTTAAAGGGCAACTTTTATGGGATGTGAATTAGTTAAAAACATTCAACATGTAATAATTTTTACACACTCAACATGGGAACCATCATAGATCACAAGAGACAACACATAGAGGGATTCCATAGCTCATCTCTCCCTGGATCCTGTATTCATCTTCCTCAATTAAAAAATACTAGAGTCATTCAGGATGAGTTATCTTTATTATTTATGTTATTAGTTTTTCGAAGTGAAAAAGCAATATATACTTTTATTGCCTTTTATTACTCCCCAAAAAATAATCCTAGAGTTATCAAATAAAAATGCAGCAGTATTCCTTTTACCTATGACCTTCACTCCAACCACCACCTCTCTTTGAAGGCAATAAATGTTAATAATGTCCACATTCTTCCTTATGTGCAGACCAAAGCACACAAATGAAACTATTCACAACAATGAAAGGTTTTTTCCTCTGATTTTTCAACATACATTTCTCTCCAACCTGCTTCGTGGCGGCCTTTTCTATCAGTCAGCGCAGATAAATCTAACTTCTCCTTTTTAACAGCCACACAACATTCCAGAAATATGGACATACACAGTTTATCCAACCACACTCTAGTGATAGCATTCAAGTTACTTTTGTTTTCACTCAATATATATCTTTACACATATACATATGAACCAATTCCCTATTTCTGTTTGGTCACACTGTTCAATCCAGGTTTTAAAGATGCAGAGAACATGACTGTGCTTAGCAAGAAAAAAAAAGGTCATTATGCTGCGCTAAGCATCCTGTTCGGTGGAAACGGGGAAATGTATTTATTTCTCAGTTCTGAGTCACAACCCTGTGAATAGGTTAGGTTTTGTTTGCAAATACGTAAACAAAATACAAATTACAAGAGCTCACCAAACTAGGCATCTGTCAGAGGCCAAGGGGTGTGTCACGAGAAACACATTTCCTGGTACAGGAAAATGAGCAGCAGAGGAAGGAGGCGGCTCAGGGAAGCACTGCTGGACCAAGCTTTCTGCTTTGACTGCAAGATTCCCTGGACAACAAAGACTCCAACAGGGTTCCCTGGTTCAGGGTTCAGCTTAGGTTTGGGTTGGGCTCAGGTTAGAACCGTGAGTCATTTAGACTCATTTAATGCTCTGCTTTCCCCTCATTTAGTGCTCCACTTTGATCCTTTTCTTGGTTGACTGGAACATCTTTTTTTCAAGAAGGGAAAGTGGATGCCCTGATCCCTGCACCCTTCCTTACACATAAAAAAAATAGCTTTCTTTTTTTTTTTTTTTTTTTAAGATTTATTTATTCATCTTGGAGAGAGAGAGAGAGCCCAAGGGGAGGGGCAGAGGGAGAGGGAGAGGGAGTGAGACTCCTAGGCAGACCCTTGCTGACTGCACAGAGCCCCACCCAGAGGAACATGCAACTCTGGATCTCAGGTCATGACCTGAGCTGAGATCAAGAGGGGCACGCTCAACCGCTGCACCGCTTGGCGCCCCTAAAAGTAGCTTTCTATCACCCTCACATGCAAAAGACAACATGACTTAGTGTAATGCTTGGGTCACAGCCTTTTCTTCTCCCAAATCCTGTACATACTGCAGGTTTAGGAGTCTTCGAGCTTGCACTGATTCTGGAGACAGCTGATTTTGGTTTCTTTGCTGGTGTCATTAGAGAAGACATAGAAATCCTCAAAGTCAGGTGTGCAAGCATACAGAGTATATGGTAAACCAAACACACACTCTCTGTCATTAAATGGCCAGCAGGTAAACGGTCTCATCTGATACATTCTCAGCTTACCCAGGTGATAAGACAAGGAAAGAACTTCCCATAAACTATGCCTCCAGGAGCATGACCTTGACGTCAGGAACTGTGAGTCCTGAAGTCACCAGACACTAAGGTCACAGCAAGTTAGCCCAAGGTGATAACTTAAAGATTTGATTTGATTATTCTCTAGCCCTACAACATTCAGTGCCACCACCAAGAGCCGCCCTACCCTACCCCCAGTGTTCCAGAACACTCCATACCCTTTACTTTTTGGCAACAGCTGCTCAATTTGTCAGAGCGCCACCCACTAGTGCACTCGGGGAGCATAATCACTTTGCTCTCGTTGACTGGGGATTGTTGGGTCCTGCAATGTGAAAGGGAATATTACCACCTTCTTCCTCATTCTGGCAGGTTCCCTAGCCACCCCCTTACCCCCAACCCTCCCCCTCACACACACAAACACACACACACACACACATACTGGATCTTCTCTTCCCTTAGGGTCTCTTGCCAAGTGCCACAAAAGTGACATTTATGGAAAGGTTATAGGGGAACTCAGAACCTAAAGGGAGTTTCACCAAGAGGCTTGAAAAGCCAGAAGTAGAGCCACTCCTGAAATTTCAGTTGCAGGAACTGACGGTGGGCATCAAGGCCCTGCACGTGGAGTTAATGAGCAGAAGAAACTGGCATCTGTCTTTGTGCTACTCTATTAAAGTCTCAGCTCCAGAGACCTTGCTCTATCAGCCTCGGCTCACATGCATACTCGTTGGCAGGAAAGGATGAAGATTCTGGACTGACATCTTGTCATGCTGACTCTCATGGGGAAGAGAAATTCCTCCAAATAGCATCAGGGTGCTGTGAGCCAAACAATGCTCAATATGTCTCTCCAATTTGTAGTTATATTGCCTTTTCCAGGAGGACGTTTGTAGAATTTTTTTTTAAACTTGTGTAATTCCAACTTGTGTAACTCCACGCCTCGGTGGCTCAGTGGTTGAGCGTCTGCCTTTGTCCCATATCACTGTCTCACTGTGTGAGAGTCCCACATCAGGCTCCCTGCATGGAGCCTGCTTCTCCCTCTGCCTCTGTCTCTGCCTCTCCTCTCTGTGTATTCTCATGAATAAATAAATAAAATCTTAAAAAAATAAATAAACCTGTGTAATTCCAAATTTTTCTCTTTGGATATATCTACCTATGGATCTCTTCTGTTTTTATCTGAAACACAGTGAGCAGCTTCAGCCTGGGTACTTGGATTTTATTCCATCCTTTGTTCTTACTTTTAACTCCAAATTATGCTATCTTCCCTGGGAACACTAAGTATTCATATATTAGACCTTTGCTCTCACTTTCATTTACTGTTTCCTTTTGCTGGTGCTTTTTCCCTGCATCCTGGAAGAGCTTCTCAGATCTGAATCACATAACTGATTCTGATTTACATACAACCAATCACGTGCCAGTTGTGTTTTCACACCCTCATTTTACTTCAAAGTCTTCCATATTGTGTTACTAGAGATTCTAAACAATGTCCTATAATTTTCTTCTGGATCCTTTGGGCTCTTCAAAGACAGAAAAACTTCTTTGAATATCCAGGACATTATCCCTTAACCCTCACTCTGCAGTCATTTTTAATGGACCCATATTTTGTGTTTACTCATTCTCAAATCAGGGAGTATCTTTCCAGACTCATTGGGAGCTAACAGGGAGCCATTTGCTCCTGACCCCATTCTCTGTCTACTTAGATGTCAATAGAATGATTTACCGAAATCTGTAACTAAAGGAGAGACCAATGTGCCCAGTTCAAAGCTTATTTCCCGGAGAACCAACTTGGGCAACAATCTGCTAGTCAAGTAGTATCTTTCCCCACTACCACTGTCCGGTTCTCTGAAGCTTCATTGTGATATAATACCATACCTCCCAGCAGTACCACCTAGTATCGGGGCCCTGTGTTTTAGAAAACCCCATGCTGGTCCTCTTTGGTTGTCCCCCTCCTCACCAGTAAGAGAATCTGCAAGACCAAGGGCATGTGCACACCTAGAGCCTTACTGGACTGTGTTTATATATTGAGGACCCTGGAATTACCTACCTGAACAGCCCAAGCCTGTTTGGAGAGCTTGGGCTCTTTAGGCCTTTATCCTCTGGTCCACCCTTCTGAGGGTAAACCATGCCACAAGTATGTACCCTTCCAGGCCAGATGAACAGCCGAGGACAGCTGTTTGCAGAGGCTCTGGACATCCTGGCTGGGGCCTCCACAAGCATGTGCTCAAGGCTGCTTACAAAGCAAGAGGCAGTGGGGAGAAAGATGGGGGCCAAGCTAGGGGCTAATGGATCCGAGGCTAACTTTCTACCAATCACCTATATTTCAGCATGGGATCCAAAGAGTTTTAAAACTATACTTGAACCTGGCATTCTAGATTATTCTGAAAGTATATTTGTCAAGGTAAAGGACAGAATTTATTCGATGTCGATTTACAATTTTTTAAAATAATTTCAAACATGTGGCACACAGGCTTGCATTTCTATTCCTCGCTTCAGAGCCTTCAAATATTAGGGATGGCCTAATAATTGGCTTCCAAGGCTCCTCCTGCCTCTACGCCACCCACACAGAGGCAGCTCTATTTAGAAACAGGCTAGGGATCCCTGGGTGGCGCAGCGGTTTGGCGCCTGCCTTTGGCCCAGGGCGCGATCCTGGAGACCCGGGATCGAATCCCACATCGGGCTCCCAGTGCATGGAGCCTGCTTCTCCCTCTGCCTGTGTCTCTGCCTCTCTCTCTCTCTCTCTCTGTGACTATCATAAATAAATAAAAATTTAAAAAAAAAATAGAAACAGGCTAGTTCCAGAGACTCTAAGCCGTCAGTAACTAAAAAGTAACCAAGAAGGACACAGCAGCCCTCAGACGGATTACCACTGTTCTGTAATAGCTACTCTCCTCACACCCCCGACATTCTATCAGGCGTCTTTTTTCTAAAACTGAATTGTGCATTATACACCTACACTGAAAATTGGTTTAGGCAGGTTTCACGGCCCTCCCCACAACGTCCTCACTTCCCTGTTACTTCTTCATTTCCTGTTCATTATTGTCCACTGCAAACACATGATGCTGTAGACATTTTGTATGATTTGCTCCTTGTCCATCAAAAACACCCTCTCATTCAACAATTATCTCATACTTACATACAGAACCTGTCTTCTCTCACCATTTCAAGTGTATAAAATTATCTTGATTTTCATTTTCATCATAATCATTTGCCTCTTCTCACCAGAAAACTGAATGCTCTCTTGGCTTTTGTGCTTTCAGACATGACTGTACAACAATTTTTATAAAACATCTCTACAATCAGCAAACATGGCCTATAATCGACATGGTTGGTTGTGTCTGTAGAGATTCTTAATATAGTGAAGTAGCAGTTAATTCATGGTGCGATTTGGATTTGATAAAAAACATCTAATTTCTTTACTTTTATCTATTTCTTTACTCTCATCTATAATCAATCTGGTCTTCCTACCATAATTTCCCACGACGTGTTAGGAGAAGAAAATTAATCAAATGCCTAATTTAAAGTTTAGTTCCATCCAATAAGTTACGTTGTCCCATTAGGTAGTGTCAACCTCTTTAATAAAACAAGCAAACACTCGGTCGCTCAGATGGCTTTCCCTGTCGTTGGCTCTCCTTAGCTGCCGTCCAGATCGATAGGGGAAAGGATCTTTGTTTGCCTTACTTTGCTTACTTGGAATTCAAATATCTTTCTAAAAATAATCCAAATTTTCATTAAGCCACAAAAAAAATTTCTTTGTGAATTGGGAAGATGTGCATTTGAATGCCCAACAGGCATTGTGTCGCAGCTATACAAACATCTACGGTTGGTATTAAAAATAACAGAACAAAAAAAAAAATAACAGAACACATTTAACCCAAGCATTTCCATCTAGGGATGAAGGAATTGCATCTCCATGATGTCCCCTCCACCTATGGATGAGGAGATTATATCCCCATGATGTAACTTTTATTTAACGTTTCCTATGTCTTTCTTTACCTCTCAGTGTGTGGCCTGGCACAGCAAACTCTACCAGAAACTAGCACTTTTTCTTTGCTTTGCTTTTTAAGGCAAAGGGTGACACTGATACGACTTTCTTACAAATGTTGCTTGTAACTAAAATAATGTCTTCTAAGAAAATATGGTTATATCATGGGACGCCTGGGTGGCTCAGCGGTTGAGTGTCTGCGTTTGGCCCAGGGCGTGATCCTGGGGACCTGGGATAGAGTCCCATGTCGGGCTCCCTGCATGGAGCCTGTTTCTCCCTCTGCCTGTGTCTCTGCCTCTCTCTCTCTCTGTCTCTCGTGAATAAATAAATAAATAATCTTTAAATATATCTCTCTATATATATATAGTTATATCAAAGTTAGTTTATGAAGGATCTGTTCTTATTCACTTGTGTATAAATATTCAGCCTCTGACCTAATGCCTTAGTACTTTTTTAAATATCTTTTTTCCTTATTTTATCAAAGAAACATTACGTGTGATTTTTTTATGAAATTAAATGAAAAGCAATAATATCCTACCCTTCATCTGTTTTTCAACCATTTCTGTGTTTGACGACTCTGGTAATCACTTTCCTATCTCTAAATAATATGCTTGTCTCATGGTTTCTTGATTTATTAATGTGATTTGCAATCTATTGATTCACCACCATGAAAAATGAATATTTCACTATTTCACATTACCTCGTGCCCATCCCTCTCCTCCCCATTTTTCATATTTCAGTTTAGGTCTTCTACTGACACTCTATTCCTTTAAATAATAAATTTAAACCTTTAGCCCTTGTTTCATACACTGTAGATGTATCTCTTAACACCCTACCAGGTAGAGATATTAGCAGCTCTACTCTTCCCCTCCTCCTCTACCATTCCACCTCCTACCTTTGGTCAACCATGTATTTTGCTTTTAATGGTCAATTATATCTGAAATTCATATGATTTTTGATTGTGCAATTATATTTAAGGATAGGAGAGTGGATAGCCACCAAAAGTTTTGCCTACTGTACTATGTGTAGTTCTGTTCCCCTCTTAGGTCTCTTGCACCAATAGGACAGCTCACTGGAAACTCTGTGTGGGTCAGTGGAGCCCAACAACTGGTTGACCTTACTTTAGTGCAGACAGTTAGGGTGTGTGCCAAATGCCAGTTGGGATTTAGATGGTAAATTCTTTGATTGTTGTAGTAATAAAACCCATGATATATACAAGGCATCGTGATGTCAGACCAGCAGTGCTTGATACCCCACTTTCTGATGTCCTATAAAATATGCACCAAAAAGAAAAGGACTTCACTGCCAATAGTACTTATGATTAATCATAAAAATAAAAGTTTCACGAAAGTATAGATGCACCGTCAGAAGAGACGAACTGAGAAACGAAATGCTGTGCTTCAGCAGGTCTCTGTGGTCTCTCACAGAAAGCAGAAGGAGGCTCTGTCTCTCTCTACTGTCAGGCCTAGAAAGACTCCACTGACCACAAAATAATAGATATCCCATTGCTATGCACAAATTATCTGTTTGAACTGGTGGGTACTAGGTCCTTCCATTTCCCATCAGCCATGTACACTCTCATACTTGTTGATCAACTGTAGCCACTATCAAGGTTAAGGAAGGTAACACTTCTACCGATACTAAGCCAAGCCAAGTGACCAACATCACCTGTCCGTATCACCAAAACACATCCTATAATCTGCACGCACTTAAGATGGTCCTGAAACACCATCCCGTGTACACGGTCAGGGATAAAGCAGATGAAGAGAGAGACCCAGTTGTCATGGGCACGATACTTACTTAAGAGTCTTTAATGAAGTGACTGTTTAGTCAGTTCAGTCTATTATAACAAACGACCACAGGCTGAGTGGCTTACGTAAAACAGAAATTTAGATTTATCACAGTTCTGGAAGCTGGAAGTCTAGAGGTCAGGGTGCCAGCTCTTCTCCAGGTAGCAAGCTGCTGCCTTCTAGTTGTATCCTCACATGGCAGAGGGGCAGGAGAGCTCTCAGGAACCTCTTTTATAAGGACCATGTTCCCATTCTTGGAGGCTTCACCCTCAGGACCTAATTACCTCACAGAGGCCCCACTTCCTGATATCATCACATGGGATTAGAGTTTCCACATATGAATTTTGAGGGGACACATTTAGTCCACTGCAGTAATCATGCATGATGTACAAAAGAATTAGAATAGTAGAACTAGAAAAAGCAAAGACATTCTAATAACAAAAATCACCAGCTGAAACATCTGTATGAGAAGTTGAAAACCATCAAAGCCTCTTGGCTTTGAGAGATCCATCCTAAGAACAGTCGTGGCCTCAAAAAGAAAAGCCCCCCAGACAACATGCAGTGTCCTCATTTCTTCTGCAGAGGGCAGGGCAGGACCAGTTTCTTCATGCCAGCTATAGGACTTGAAGAGAACAGGACCACTCAAACCATCCCACTGTTTCCAGGCCACTGTCCAAAGTGATGACTCTCTGCCACAGCAGGTTGATGGTGACGTTAAAAACTTCTGTGACCCCAAAGACTGGGCCTGTTTCCCTGTGCTTCCTATATGAGTCAGACTTTATGAGCAAGAATTGGTGAAATAAATGTAATCAAGGCCTGCCAAGCTCTCTAATTCTGGAAGTGATGAATCTGAAGGCTCTTGAGGGAGAGGGACCTGTCAGGCCCCATGATATGAAGGGGAGTTTTCCTGCTTCCTGCCTGTGGCACAACCTTCTTCATTCACATCCAAGAGTGACTAACTTTATTCCCTTCTGTACAGACAAGATTTTAGCCATAGTCTCTTTCCATAGAATATCTCTGAAGGGGCTCAGAGCATGCGTCCCCCAAATATGCCACTCTGGTATGAGGATTATTTTGAGTTGAAGGCAATGGAGAAGAAACTGACACAAGAAAAACTCTGCACTCCCCGTACCTACCAGGAAGGGCAGACTGATTCTTAATCACCAGAGACAACTTAGACTCTAACAATCCAGAGACGGCACCCAAAGAATCTACCTAACCAACTTGCTAAAAACAACCCTTATCTTCCATAGTTTCCCCTATATATTTACCTTCCCAGAATTGGCCTTTCCTAGAGGATCAAAGTCCCCTTGAGCTTGTTGCTTTCTCTTGTTACTTCACTACAAATTCATTGCTCTTTTGTTAAGATGCTCTGTAAGCCCATGTCCTTACCATCCCTTTGAGGTATTCATCAGCGAGCTTTCCCATGTGTATGCTCAGATGCATGCATTAGTGAACTTCTGGCTGTTTTTCTTCTTTACGTTTTTAAGAATGTATTTATTTACTTCAGAGAAAGAAAGCACAAGAGGAGAAAGAAAGGAGCAGAGGCAGAGGGAGAAGCAGCCTCCCCGCTGAACAGGATCCCAACATAGGGCTCGATCCCAGGACCCCAGGATCATGACCTGAGCTGAAGGCAGACACTTAGCCCACTGAGTCACCCAGGCGTCCCTGTTTTTCTCCTTTAATCTCCCTTTGGTCAGGCTAATTTGCAGAACCCTACTCAATGAACCTGGAATCGGAGAGGAAGTTTTTTCCTTCCCTACATCTCCCTCCCATCTTTCATGTCCCTCATGTTAAACAGAATTGATCATTATCATTGTCTCACTAACTTTACAGCCCAGAACTGGCAGCCCTGCATGGTGTCAGTGGCACCCAGGTCATCTGTTTGAGGCTGGCTGCACAGGTGGAAGTAGAATATAGTCCACAGTACTGGGGATTTCTTCATGTTGGGTTTTTTAAATCCATCTCTTTCATTTTATTTACTTTCCTTTGAAAAAATGTTAATTAGGGACGCCTGGGTGGCTCAGCGGTTGAACCTCTGCCTTCAGCCCAGGGCGTGACCCCGGAGACCCAGGATCAAGTCTCCCATTGGGCTCCCCGAAGGGGGCCTGCTTCTCCTTCTGCCTGTGTCTCTGCCTCTCTGTGTATCTCTCATGAATAAATAAATAAAATCTTATTTTTAAATGTTATTTACTTTTAATTACACAAGTGAGCACAAATACATTCCCACAGTGAAAATATTAAGTGTTGGGTTGGGGGATAGGAGGGAAAAAAAAAAAAAAATATATATATATATATATATATAAAATGTTACACATAGTCTGTGCTTTCCCAGAACCGCCAATCCTGGTCCCCCTGCAGTGGAAGCCACCATTACCAGTTTGTCTTGAACACTTCTGGCCACATTTCCATACCCAGAAACTCATATAGTCCTACTTATCAAAATACATAGTTTCCTTTTGTTGTTCATTGTTACTTTACGGAAGTGACATCCAACAATACTTAAGGATCTGTGACTTTCTATTGTTTACTCAATAATAGGTTTCAAAAATAATAATAATAATAGGTTTCAGATACAGCTCATGCAAGTTCATAGACCGATAGATCTGCCTCACACTCTGTCCCTGCTGTATAACATTACTGTGTGTTCCCATCGTCTCTGTAAGCATCCCCTTATTACAGGCTATTTAGGTTATTTCTAATTTTTTATTATTATAAATAGTGGAACAGAATAGCTAGGTATCAATAAGCAGTTTGCTATAATAAATTCTAAGAAGTAACATTTCTAGGCAAAAGATACACATATTCAGAAGTTTAATATGGGTTTACACCTCTCTCATCCTGGCTTGGGGAATGATGAGTAAGGAGCAGCAAAATGACAAGGGTCTAAGGTGGCCAGCTGTGACAGGCCTAGGACAACTCCGCTGCCACGGTAGTCAGAGCCTATTCCCTCAAGGGTATCTGAGGTGGGCTACTCAATGGATTTTTGAAAACCATCAGTGGACAAAGGCTACTCAAAACCTGATTTGATAGATTTGGACATGGCCGTAGAAGTCATCAGTAAAGATGCTACTAGTCACTGGCAGCAACAAACTCACCTCCACCCTGGGATCCATTCTGATGTGGCACCAACAGCTCCTTCCCTGAGTGATAAAGGCAATCCTGGGGAAATAGATGTGGATACCTCCTAAGTCCTGCAGAGGAGAAAATAAGGATTTTTTTCAGTCTTTCACTCAAGAAATAGCTGATTCATGGACAATGTGCAATAATCTGAGCACAGTGAGTACGAACTGCTAAGCTCCTTGAGACACTAGATGAAAGTATGTAGACCCCATGCACACAGCTTGATGGAGCTCATCCAATTAATGTCCAGTGCTTGACTGACCTCTCACAGGTAATGAGACATGTCATTGCAAAACTAGTGAAACTGTCAAAACGATGCATAAGCCATCAAATGGTATTTAGTCCCTGATTATGACACAAATGTGGACTTTTTAGACAAGGTGGGAAGGGCTCCTCACCTATAACTTTTTTTTTTTTCCAAATGCACACCCTCCACACCTACTGCTGGGTTCCACTCATGGAAGCACAGCAAGCACAAACAAGTAAGTGAACAAATTGTGGAATAGCATCCTATTCACACAAAGGTACGTGATTTGGGCAAAAGGCAAGTTTTCATGTAAGGTCGACAGGAGCTTTTATCCAAGATCAATGAGATGGCAGGTGTGGAAGGTTAACCACCTGCAACTTCACAGTTAAAGAGCACCGGGGGCCATTCCCACCTCCTGATGTTGGCTGGTCATGTGATGAAGCTTACAGATTGGGCTCAAGAACATCCTCCCACTCCACAGCATGAAGAAAAGAACACAGAAAAGCTTCTTGGCTCCTCTTTACCTACTTGGCATACAATCCTATTGTTTTTTAATTAGTGTGAGTCAAGTTAGAAAGGATTCCAGCTCCACAGATTAAATACAGACACACTCAGAAATTCAACACTTGTCCCAGGAAGGTCTCCCATCCTTCCTTTAGCTGCACCATCTGAAAGACAGTTCAAGGTTCAGACCGATCTTTTGTGTTTGTTGTTTGTTTGTTTAAAGTACAGATAGTTCTGAAGAAGACGGTGGCTTGGAAGTCTTTGGGTAAAACCCTAAAGCTTGCATTCCACCAGTCTTCATAATAGTTTATGAATGAAAGAAAGTGATAGGCCCTCAGGCCCCTGGCCGTGATCTGCACACTGCCTTGTACACACAGACCCTCAGTGTATGTATCAGAGCCTGGGACTCCCAGCAGCCATCATCATCAGCCTGCTTCATGGGTTGCCGTGAGAAAATAAGCTGGAGGATGTGTGTGCCAACTGTGTCTGGTATTTTACCATCGAGAACCATCACCATGTCCACGATTTTTGCCAAAAGCATTTTTGCCACCAATAGTTTCGCTGTAACTAACTGGTCATAAGGCAATTTTGGCATAAAAGATGAGGGGTTTGACAGTTTGGTTTCATTTCTCCATCAGCAAATCAACTGCCTTTGGCAGAGTTAATATATTGAAGCTAGTTTCATTTCTCTACTGATAGAGTCTCCAATTTTTTATTACGTAAACTGCATCTAGCCTTCATAATTGTCTCCGCAGTGACAAGTAGATGTGGCCATCTCAAAATCGTGATGACAATTACATATATATGGCCTTGGTAGAAAACATGTAGTGTGGAATAAGAGTGTGAAGCCAGAGTACGTACTATGCTAGAAAATTACATACCAGCTGCAATGATAACATAGCCCAGTGACAAGTGAATTACAGCATTAGCACTGAAATATTTCCCATGGAACTTTGGAAATGTCTAACAATAGACGTATATAAAAAAAATAAAATAAAATAAAATAAAAATAAATAAAAATAAAATAAACAATAGACGTATAACGACAAGCCAAAAAGGAGCAAGTGTAGAAAGGCTTTCACGACACAATACAAAGTTCAGTTACAAACAAGCATGCCAGTATTTGGTAAACTGATCTCTCTCCTAATGAAAGACTTAATAGAAGTTAAAATAAGTTAATAACTAAGTTTGTTCATTTTTTCATGTTTTGTTATGTCCTCTTTATTTTTTTTAATTTTATTTATTTATTCATGAGAAACACACAGAGAGAGAGAGAGAGAGAGAGAGGCAGAGACACAGGCAGAGGAGAAGCAAGCTCCATGCAGGGAGCCCAACGTGGGACCCAATCCCAGATCTCCAGGATCACGCCCCAGGCCGAAGGCGGCGCTAAACCACTGGGCCACTGGGGCTGCTCTGTTATGTCCTCTTTTTTTTTTTTTTTTTTTTTTTAATTTATTTATGATAGTCACACACACAGAGAGAGAGAGAGGCAGAGACACAGGCAGAGGGAGAAGCAGGCTCCATGCACTGGGAGCCCGAAGTGGGATTCGATCCCGGGTCTCCAGGATCACGCCCTGGGCCAAAGGCAGGCGCCAAACCGCTGCGCCACCCAGGGATCCCTGTTACTTCCTCTTTAATGTCCCTCTTTTTTCATTATGTTTTCTTCTAGGGCAAAATTGCCTTATACCCAATTAGTGATGCACTAAAAATGCAGCAAAGATGTCTATGGCAAAGATTTTTACAGGAAAACCACCTAGAACCTATACAACAACCAAAAATGTAACATTTAGTCAGTCGAGCAAGGCAAACTCTGAACTCACTCAAACAAGGAAGCTGTACACTGTTGAAATTAAGAGATAGTGCTGTTTCGACTCTTCCTTCACACCAAAAGAAGGACGAGGCAGCATGAAGTTACAGGGTTTTATTTAGTTTTTTGTTTGTTTTGTTTTGACCACTGTGTCAGGATATACAACCTTTCTGTTGAATTGACTGGCTTTCTCTCTTCAGAACTGAGCCAATGGCTTAGAATAAGGCCACCAGTGTTGGACATAACTGGCTATTTCCAGGATAATTCTAGCTGTGGATACCACGGGTATGGACCTGTGGTGGAACATGAGACCATAACTACTAGCCTGATGCTGACGAGCCAGCTACTTGGCTGCCAGATTCGGGACATGGGTAGGACGTAATGGATGGGCTCCCCCACGTGACCACCAACAGTTGTCTTAGTTTGATACTGACCAATGAAGTATCCCTAGGAATGACAACACAAATAGATTGGGGTTGAACTACAAGGGGAAAAAATGCACAAGAATGGGTCATAAGACGGGATTTTTAAAACTCTAGCTTTTAACAAAATAATAATTTTTAAATATTTATAATGGAAGTGACTTTACTTGCTTTGAAGTGGCTCCTTAATTTTTGTTTGGAATAATGCTTAGTTTTTAAGTTACAGTAATTTAATATAGTTACCATATTTTAAGTGACTTAAAAGAGTGAAGCAGCAATTTCTCTTTTTTAAGAAACAAGTAATAATTTGGCAGAGAGTTTGGTAAACTAAGGCCTGTAGACTGAATGTAGCCCATCACCTGTTTGGGTTTTATTATTATTATTATTATTATTATTATTATTATTATTATTATTTCAGAGAGAGGGGAGGGTGAGAGGGAGTGGGAGAGAGAGAATCTCAAGCAGACTCAAGTTTCCTGTTTACTGTGACAAGGGGCATCTTATCACATTTCCTGGTCATGTTTATTTCTTATCCTGTTAATTGTCTATTAATATCTTTGGCTTATTGAAAAAAAAAGATCTTATTATCTTTGAATTCATATTTCCCTGATTAGTAAAAAAAAAAAAAAAAAAGTTAAGCATTTTTAAATGCTCACTGGTCATTTTTTTTACTTCAGTATTTCATATTGCCAGTTGATATCTTTTGCCAGTTTTTCTACCGTGTTGTGTGTCTTGTTCTTATTAATATTGAATTCTTAAGATTTACTATTGTTTAGGGGTCTCAAAGTGCAGTCAGCTTTCAGAAAGCAAACATAATCTGATGCAAAAATCTAAATTAAAGTCATGTCCAATCCGGTCTAAGGGTTAGCGCATTGCCCCTTGTCTGTGTTGTACACCTACAATAGAGCACAGAAAACTGCCAGATGATAAATGAGTTATCTTCTCCAGCAAATGCCACATGCCTCTTCTTTCCTCCTCTAAATAAACTGTTCAAAGAGAGAAGGAAATTGATTGTTAAAAATAGCTGTTGGTTTTATCAGCAGCACTCAATAGTCAAAATCAGTTCGAGGCTCAGATAGCAACAGCATGTATCGAACATCCTCTGTGTGTGCAGTAACGCTGGTGATTCCTTAACAATATAGCAGAGGACTTTCTGGACCCTCCAAAGAGTTGCGGGGGGTGGGTGGAGCACTGGTGCTAAGCAAGACCAGATCAGCCTGCCAAGGAAAAGATCCTAGAAGGGGTTTAAGTGGAAGCCTTTAGAGACTGTCACGGTCAATCCAAGAAAGGAGACACAGGTGACAAGTCTAAAGGTAGGAGACAAGCTAAGAACTAGGGCATGGATGGACCTGGAAAGAATAGAGAGGAGGGACTGAAGCAACATAAGCCCAGAAATCTTTCTGTTCTAGAGAGGAAGGTCCCAACCAGCTGGAAGAGTCAAGAGACACCTCCCCTGAGTCCTCAGATGGAACAGCGTGCAGGAGCTAAGCTTTAACTCTTACTGTGCAACCCAGGGAAGCCTGGGCCCCTCCTCTGGAGACAGATTCGTTGGCAGAGGGTAGAGCTCAGGCATCAGTATTTTTTAAAACCTCTCAGTAATTTTTAACCTAGAGCAAGGTTTAAGAACCACAGGCTTAAAGAATCAAACCTCTGGAGTCAAAGAATGAGATGTAGCCCCAGTCTTATATATGTTATTAACTTCTGTGCTCAGAAGCCCATTCTGGGTGGAGAGCAGTCCTGGGCCACCCAAGGACAGACCTGCGAAGGATATCAAACACAAATGCCCCAAAGGAAGAGTCTTACACCTAGAAGAACTATGGTGCCATTAATTAATCTAGGAAATATAGCCCAAGTGGCTGGTTTGAGCAGACAATAATGTGTTCCGGGTGAGAGCCCCATGAGTTTGTAGGTTACATACATGCCAATGTATCTGTTAGAAATATAGATGAATTGCTCAGAAGGGAACTCTGAGCCAAGGATGTGCATTACGAAATCACCAAGAGGGGCACCTGGGTGGCTCAGTTGGTTAAGCATCTGACTCCTGATTTCAGATCAGGTCATGATCTCAGAGCTATGAGATCAAGCTCCTCCTTGGGCACTGCCCTGGGCATGCAATCTACTTAAGATTCTCTCTTTTCTTCTCCCCCTCCCACCACCCTTCCTTTCTCTCTCTAAAAAAAAAAAAGAAAGAAAGAAAGAAGGAAGGAAAAGGAAAAAGAAATCACTAAGAGATGCTATGAACTGAATTTTTTCCCCTAAAGTTCATATTTTGAAACTCTAACCCACAATTGTTTGGATTTGGGGATGGGGCCTTTGGGAGATAATTAGGTTGAGATGGAGTAACAAAGATGAGGCTCTCATGATGGCATTAGTATTCTTTTAAGAAGAGACACCAGACAGTGTGCTTGCCCACCCTATGTGAAGTCACAGAAAAAAAAGGCATCTGTCTATAAGCCAGGAAGAAAGTCCTCACCAGAAACCAACCACACTGGCACCCTGATCTCAGACTTCTAGCCTCCAGAAGTGTGAGAATATAAATTTCTACAGTTTAGCCAATATTTTGTTATGGTGTTTTGTCACAGCAGGCAGAGCTGACAAGAGGCATGGGAATGGACCAGATTACACAAAGGGAGGGCAGAGAGTGAGAGAGAAATCCTTCTCTTAGTAGAACCTCAGAGAATCCTACACTGAAGGCAGGACATAGTGAAGGGATCCAGAGAAGATGCAAACAAGCCACCAGAGAAACAGAGAGAAAACTAGGAAATGTGCCAAGAGAGAAGAGACTTGAAGACCGGGGCGCTGTGCCAAGTAACTAGAGAGAAGCCCTTCAGATCTTCAGCGGTGAAGTCATTGGTGACCTCAGAGAGACAATTTCAAGGGAGAGAAGCAGACAACAGACTGCAGGAGAGACTTCTTTTTCCTTGTTGTAGTGCTCGCTGCATAAGCCTGATTAGCCAAGCGAGGGCCCTACACGTTCTGGGATACATTAGAAGCTCCTTCCACACCAGCTGGTCATCAGAATGGTCTGATGCTTGTGTCTGGAGTCCACAGAAGAGGCAAACAGTGCTCGCTTCATCCCCGAAACACGTTATCAGCCTACCTGGTCGGTCTTTTGCCCATGTCCTACGCTACTAGATGTAACCCTGTTGCTGCTGGAGGCCACCTTCCTGCTCCATCCCAATGAAATGGGGGCCTGGACCCCTTCCGCTATCTCCTGCTCCCCTTCTTGGAGCTAGCTCTTACTCCTCTGTATTAGTTTAGGTAAACCTTGGACACTGAGATGCAACCAAGAGCGACAGCCATCTCTTAGCAGCTCCGATTTCCTGCTATCTTAGGCCGACAGCAAGGTCAGAAATGTCCATGTGTCCCCTTGCATTGGGGGTTTGTGGCTGCCGTCTCATTGGTCCCCATCAGTCCCCTTCCCTATCCCACCGAAGGCCTCATGCCAGTTTACTCTTTCCCCTGTCCCCTGTCCTTCTGCTGTAGCAGCCCTACCTGCCCAGAAGTTGTGGCCCCGGCACTGAAAACACATGCCACTCACACTCTGCTCTGAGGGGCTGTCCTACGTGGCCTGAGTGCCTCGAGACCTCTGCCAGTGTAGGACTACTTCCATCACACTTTTTTTTAACACTGTGAACAGATCTATCAATCCATTTGTCTCAATCACAAGTCAACAGGAAAAAAAAATCCAACACTTAACAGAGTAAAAAGGAAGTCTGTCTCCAGGCTGCAATAATCCTCTTGCTAGAACACAGACATAACAAAGCTCTCATCTCCCTCCCACCACATCCTCCCACAGAGCCAATCGCCTGTCACTCCTAGACCCTGATGATCCCACCAATGAATAAACAATTATCTGAAGCAAGTTTCCGGACCAAGCTGAGCCCACGCTGCCTGTGGCCTGATCTGTGATGAATTATCAGGGAACTTAGCAATTGCTGTGCGTCATAAATCACCCAGGGAACAATTTCATGGTGTCAACTTTTTAAAAAGTGATTTCCAAGAGGGCTTGAAGAAAAAAAAAGTCCACGAGCCATTGCCACACTCCTTTAGTTTTATCGAATCCTTTGATGTGCTCAGATGAAAGACACAGTGCTGTGTAATTAACTGGAGCCTCTGGACGGTCCCCTCGGGTCAGATGGGTATTGGACCGAGCCTGGTGGGTGGTGGGCAGAGGGGAGGAGCACAGGTGTCCCAGCCCTGTTTGCAGCCCACCCCAAGGAGAGTGAAATGAGCCCTGTGTGTCTTGTCACCTCTCCCCCACAATCAGGGCAGAAATGAAATCTAAACCAGGGCCTCACCAAATATCTGAATAGAAAGAAGGGATATGATCATCCCTGGTTCTGGCAAAACTACTAACCAGCCTCAGTTTCTCCACTGGGTTTAAGGATGGATACAGCTTGGAGCAGATGCAGTCTATTTTTATACCAATACTATTCTACGCAGATGTGCACCTTTGCTTCCACTCCGGCTCCCTTCCTCTTGCCCTTGACCATTCCATCCCAATGAAATGGCCAGGAATTGTCAGCCCATTGATCTCGATAGAAGTACCTCCAAGAAACCACATTGGGCCTCCTTCCTCAAAACTTGGAAACTGCTAACTACGTCCAGTGGTCAGATTATCATTTTTTCTTCAGGTCCCAGGTATTGATCTTTTATTGTCACATCTACTTTTCTTGGCCTATCTCATATTCCTCGGGTGGGGGTGGATGGTAAAAGGTAGAACAACATTATACTCATATATAGATAATGGGGCTCAAGTAGTCTCCTTCCTAAACTATACAGACATCTGTTCTTATCATCTCAGTAAGTTCAGCTTTGGGGCCAAGGACATGCCAATCACTTTCTGAGTTGCTTGGGCCAGAGGCTCATTAGTGGGGAAAGGAATGTGAGCGGTGGCAGAGAACAGTCGTCCCTGCCCGCAGGCGAGTGCTGACAAGTGTCAGAACAGACCAGTAAAAGGTAGTGGGAGCCTGGAGTCCCATCCTGACTTTGCCCCAGAGTCCTGAGACTCCGTTCTCCCTCTGTCCCCCACCGTCTTCCTCTGTGGGATGAGAACACTGGCTGCGTCTCAGGGAGGGACAGGTTCAAGAGACCCTAACGAGGGACCTGCTCGCCGTGAACAGCCATCCTGTGTGGAACAGCACGTCCCTGTTGGTCCACGTCACCTGCCTCCCCTCAGAGACCTGGGCAGGCAGTTCCAGGAATACAGGCACCCGCAGAACCTGCCGGGTCCGGAGTCCTCCTGGGTGGCCCAGAGGCCACTCATGCTGTCACTGCTCTTAACAATACACTGCGTGTGCTTCTGTTTCCTCGGATGCTCATTTACTTAGGAAACTTAATAAAAGCCAGGCATCGTTGCCTCATTCCTGGCTCATCAAACGCAGTGAGATTCACCCCACTCACAGGACTAAGGTTTTGTGGGGAGTTTGGCTTCGGTTCAGGGGGCTAGAGGGAGGCTTAAGGCCAAGAGAAGTGAGTGGAGTGAGTGGTCCGCAAAGACTTTTGTCTGCACAAAGGGTGGGAAAACTTGAGCTCCAGGCCAGTCTTTTAACTTGCATCTCTACATAGTCCTTGTGCTTGAGTCACTTAAAAGGAGTTCTCTCGCTTGGGTAAAATTGGGCCTGTCCGGGTTCACAAAGCAATATTCTTGGACATCACTATGGAACCTGCGTCAAGCCTCCAGGAATAGAGGACGTCCTGAGTACGAGAACCTCACCCCCGACGGCTCGCCAGCTCCCTCCTCTTTTCTTTCCCAGTTCCTTCTTCAAGGGTAGCAGGGGCAGCCACTCAGGGCTGGGACCCCGATGATGAGTTCTTACTCCACAGTGACTTCCTGGAGGAAGGTGATGCTGTTTTCACTACGTTCGTAGTCATATGGTCAGAAACCCTAGAACGGCAAATCCTGCCCTGCAATGGCACCTGCCCCCCTAGCAGCAAGATTCTAGGAAAATAAACACAATATGCAATAGCAGGATGAAAGTTAAAAACCAATTAATGAGTAGTTCTCAAATGCCTGACATTCTGTAAAGAGCTCTGTGAAAAATGCCGTCAGAACAGGTAAATTCCGCTTGAGACCTTAACAGGACTCACTACTCCCTCCCCCCTCCCTAATTTGAATCTAGGGAGTAATAAACTCAGAGCCGCTTCTGGAGAGGGATAAAGAGATGAACGACACTCGGAGCCCCCAGGGATCAACATCCAACTGCTTAGATTCAACAGGAAAGAGGAAGAAGTTTACCAATTCCACAGAATAAGGTGAGTGACCAAGAACAAGACAGGTGGGGACCCAAAGAAGGCGTCTTTCAAGGCACACTGGCCCACCCGCCGGGAATTGGGATTCTGTTCATCATCAGATTAGCAAGTCTGCAGCCCTTGAGGAGGTGGGCAGAGTTCAGGGCTCTTGAGTGGGGTAAGGAGGGAACAGTGTCCCTTCCCCTACAACTTGCATCATTACTGTTTGTATCAACAAGCCTAGACAAACCCCCACGTGTATGCAGCCATTCCAGGGAACTGCTGCTTATTTACTACACTTCTCCTATGCGCGAGGCATGGCGCAGCACACTCAACCATCCAAGGAGAGCCCTCGTCCCCGGCTAGAGCTGAAGACAAGCTATTAACGTAGCCATCATTTCAGGATGCACCTGGGGTTGGGAGGGGACATTGAAACTGAGTGGAGAAGTCCCAAAGGCAAGCCCAGGCCCCAGGGATAGAGCTGCCTACACACTAGAACAGGCACTTGGCTTCCGGTTATGGGGGAAACTCTAGCTAAGAAATTTATTCTGGTACTTAGAGGGTGAGTAACCTAAAGGTGCACCACAAGTCACACGTGTGTCCTCCAAGGAGACAGGCAGGCAAAGCCCACCAGGACTGAAAGGAGGTGGTAAAAGGGAAGGAAGAAGGTAGAATGGGTGAAAAAAGTATTTAACATAAAATTGGAAGGTGACCAGTCGTGTTTTTTTTTTCCAAGTTGAGGATAAGTGGGGAATTGACCAGGAAAGACTGTTTCAGGCACACGCAACAGTGTGTGTGAAAGATGAGAGATGACAGGCTGTACTTAGCAGTGAAGTATCTCAAACTTGAGAAAGCAATAGAAACTTGGGAGAAAAGAGAATTTTATTTCTCTCTTAAGTAAAAGTTCAAAAGTAAATACTTCTGAGTTAATATGTCAGTTAATATGACCTGGACTTCTATCTTGCTACCCCACCATATGGTCATAGAGCTACTTGACCTCTGGCCTTGGCATCTGCATCAAGGAGAATTACATGACCAGATTTGCCATTTTGGACAATTGCTATACCTGCAACATGAAGAGGGATTTGGAGGATGTAATATCTGTGCCTGTCAGTCAACCACCAAGTAATTCAAGCAAAAGATAATTGAGATCTGAGCTATGCTAAGCTGTGACAAGGCTAACTCAGGTTGTAACTAGCTTTTGCCAGAATTAGTTCAACAGAGGAAAATACTAATGACATATTAAGTGACAACATGGAATATAAAACTAAATAAAGAATTAAGACTTCTCCTGGACGCCTGGGTGGCTCAATGGTGGAACATCTGCCTTCGGCCCAGGGTGTGATCCTGAGGTCCTGGGATCAAGTCCCACATCAGGACCCCACACGGAGCCTGCTTCTCCCTCTGCCTGTGTCTCTGCCTCTCTCTCTCTGTGTCTCATGAATAAATACATAAAATATTTGTTGAAAAAAAGAATGAAGACTTCTACCTACACCCACTTGGTAGATTAACATTCTGAGGATATTCCCTTCGGAGAACAACTAGATCCCAGATGAATGAATGACTTTCTTATGCTGTTATACAAAGAAATATAGAAGGTCTCCAAGTACACACACACACACACACACACACACGCACACACAAGCGAACGCAAACACGAGATCTGTGTGCAAACTTGAGAATCGTGAAGAGTGGCCGTGCAGGCCATGAAGAGTGGTCACAGCTTAGCATAGCTCAGATCTCAATTATCTTTTGTTTGAATTACTTGGTGGTTGACTGACAGGCACAGATATTACGTCCTCCAAATCTCTCTTCATGTTGCAGGTATAGCAATTGTCCAAAATGGCAAATCTGGTCATGTAATTCTCCTTGATGCAGATGCCAAAGCCAGAGGTCAAGTAGCTCTATGACCATATGGTGGGGTAGCAAGATAGAAGTCCAGGTCATACTAACTGACATATTAACTCAGAAGAGCAGGGTGCTACCTACAGCAGATGGCCACAAAGATACTGAGCCCTGGGCCAAGATTGAGGTGGGGCAATGGCGCCTGAAACTGCTGTCTATTGAGCACAGATACTTGGGGAAGTGCAAAGTTATGCCAACTGTGATGTTTAAGCCAACTGTGAGGTCAGAGGACAGTGGGACTGTCTGACATCACAGTGCCCACAGAAGACTACCCTCACTTCTGATTCCAATGGCAAGGACTCAGGGTTTCCAAAACTAACCTGGATTTCAATAATTCCCCAGAAAGACTGAGAGAACTTACTGAAAACTGTTATATTCAGTTATGTTTTATTAAAGGAAAAGGATTCCAGTTATAATAAGCCAAGGGAAAAAGCCCACAGGGCAGAGCCCAGGAAAGGTACCAGTTGTGGAGCTTCCATGGTGTGCTCCCCATCGGAGTCATGGATGCACTAGTTCCTGGCATTAATGTGCAGCATTACCTACTGAGTATTGCCATCCAGGAAAGTCCATCTAAGATTTTAGCATCTGGAGTTTTTCTTTGGTCTCAAGCACAGATAGCCCATGTGGCTACCTTTAGTCTCCATTGCGTCTCAGAGGTCAGGCTGATATTTTTAGTCTCCGTCCCTTCAAGAGGCAACAATGATACCATGTGGCCCAAAGCTCCCATTATACATCACACTGTTAGACCACCTGCTGGCCGAAGCCCGAGGCAAACACACACACTCCTATCCAGCAGGACATTACAAAGGCCCAGAGGTCGCTGCCAGTAGCTGATAGAAAAGGCCAGCTGTCTCTTTAGGTTAATTCTTCACTACACAGGAAGGTTAAAGGAGTCCCATTTCAGTGGCAGCCCTTGGCCCCCAGCATCTTCAATTTAGGGCAGCAAATTAAGGTCAAGCAATAAGCTCGCAATTAAAGTTAGCCAAGCACTCGAGAAATTAAGCAACCATGTGTGAGAGCCAATAGAAACAAGTAATAGATTTAGATCTGTAAAGCCTACAAGTACTGGCACTGTCAAAATAAGAATACACACACAGAAAATATGTAAATAAACATAAGAATGCATGAATGAACTCAAACTAGAAACAAGGAACAAGACACTATTAACACTAGCAGGCACAGTTGAAAAAGAACTAGTAAAAATAAAAAGGGAATTGGTAAACCGGAAAGCAGACGTGAAGAATTTGTCCAGACCGCAGCACAGAGAGGGGAGTGTATGAAAATATGAATGAGACGAGGAGAGCTGCGCAGGATAGATTAGGAAGATCCAGGGGTTCTAAAATACACCTGGGACCTGTTTTAATCAGGTATGGTACGAATGCAGGCTCAGAAATGCACGTCACGAAGGAGGAAGTTGTTGATCTCACAGGTCCCTAGAAACTGGAGGCTCAGCACACCGCTCAGGACCAGGGGTGGTCTGGAAGCAGAGGGAGCGAGGGGAAAACATGGGCTAGAGCCTCCCCTGTAGTTACATGGAAAGAAACCCACAAGGCAGGGTAAGCAGGTGTAGCACTGGCCACTTTGAATGATGCCATTGGGCTCTGGAGGTAGGTAGGTAGGTGCTGACTCTCATCTGGGACCTAATCCTGGGGTGATGAGGGCAGGGCGGGGTTTGTTCCTGAGTATAAGGCGCAGAAGGGTGTGGGCTCTGGATTGGCTGGTTTGCTCATGAACGGTAAACTGCAGGTGAGTCACTTACTATCTCTGGGAATCAACTGAGCCCTCTCTAGAGTCAGTGTCAGCCCCACAATGTCAAAGCATCGGGAAATTAGAAAACAAAACAAGGCAAACCATGATCAATACACTCACCTATGTCTAACAGGAGTCTGAAGAAAAAGAGTAGAGAAGATCCAGGGGCGCCTGCGTGGCTCCATCGGTTGTGTCCAAGCCTTGTCATCAGCTCAAGCTGTGACCCCAGGGTCATGAGATCAGGCCCTGCACCAGGCTCCACACTTAACACAGTCTGCTTCTCCCTCTCCCCCTCCTTGTGTATGTGTCTCTCTAATAAATAAATCTTTAAAAAAAGAAAAAAGAATAGACTGAAAAGAGGTATTTGAAGAGGTAATGACTGAAAACTTTCCCAAACTAGTAATAATCAGGAATCCACAACTCCAACATAGCATATCCCAAAAAGGACAAAGAAAAAAGAAATCCACACTGAAATACATTATGGTAATTAATAGATAGATAGATAGATAGATAGATGATAGATAGAAGCCGGAGAACTGATACATCACTTTCATGGTCTGAGAGCCAACTCCTCAATCGTGACAGTGCGTAGTTAAAGGACAGAGACAAGTGACAACCAGCTTAGAGCTGGACTCCCAGCAAAACTGTTTGCGGATGAGTGGGGTCCAGGCTCCAGACAAGAGAGAGTAACATATCTGCTCCGTTGCTCTCACCGGGGCAAGTCTGAGCCACGTGAGAGGGCGGGCACAGAGAGTCTGAGAACCTAAAAAGTAGCGGGGGGCTTACGGGGGCTCCGGGGGGAGGTCAGGATGTTAAGAACCAGATGGTAGTGAGTTTCCCATCCCTCTGCTCTCTCCCAGCACCTGGCCTGCACCCAACAGCGGCACCCTCTCCCGCTGGCTTGAGGACAGGGGAAGGGGAACTCTCAAAGTCAGAGAGGATGGGGGAGTCACAGGCTTCAGGCCTCCTTGCCATGCTTTCTCCTCCCAGCCCTCGGGGGTGCTGGGGACACGCACCCCATCGCACGCCGTGGGGCCCCAGGAGCGGGTCACCTGCTCTGTGAAGGTATCCCAGGTACGGCTTTTGTTGTGAACAGTAAGTCGGGTTTGTGTCTCACCCGGCAGACAGGGGGCGCCTGTCACCGTGTGTGTGTGTGTGTGTGTGTGTGTGTGTGTGTGTGTGTGTGTGTCTGTGTAGGCCTCCCAGCTTCTCATTTAACAATGATCTTCAATGTTTCTACTAGAAGATTAAAAGATAAAAAGGCTAACAATCTATAAGCTAAGCATTTAATGTAAAAAAATAGAAAATAGCAAAATGAACCCAAATAGAACAAAGGACATAACATATTTCCCTTGGTTTAGGATGCTACTATGTACGCATTGCTGTTTTGTACACCAGTTAGGAAGAGAAAAATTACCCTTAGACTCACTTAGTCACATGTCATTCAATTATTTTCCCATATGTCACTCAACTCCTGGTCATCAACGTCTGTGATGTTCCCACGTGGTATTGTTTTCCGTGAGATCAAGAATACGAGCAACACAGCCATTTGTTAAGAGAGGGGCCAGCATTGCCTTGGGGACACCGTGCAGGCCTCCAAGTCCTGATGCACACGAAGAGGAATGACAAGTGTGGTGTAACGGCTCCCTGTCCCACAACAACTAGAAGCCACACCCATGTGTCAGTTATGTTGAAATAAGAAAAACTATGTATCTCAGAGTCAATAAAACATGGAAGTAAAGAGAAAATCAGAAAAGGACACAGGCACTTGGGTGGCTCAGTCTAAGTGTCTGACTTTTGGTTTCAGCTCAGGTCAGGATCTCAAGGCTGTGGGAGCCCCATGTCGGGCTTTGTGCTCAGTAAGGAGTCTGCTTGGGATTTTCTCTCCTTTTCTCTCTTTCTCTTTCAAATAAATAAATAAATCTCTTTTTTAAAAAAGATTTTATTTATTTATTTATGAGAGACAGAGAGAGGTAGAGACACAGGCAGAGGGAGAAGCAGGCTCCATGTGGGGAGCCCCATGCGGGACTTGATCCCGGGACCCCAGGACTGTGCCCTGAGCCGAAGGCAGACGCTCAACCATTGAGCCACCCAGGCATCCCAAATAAATAAATCTTTAATAAAAAAATAAATATTAAAAAATGGAGAAGAAGAGACCGCATAAGCAAAGCTAAAAATGAATTCTTTGAAAGGATTAGTAACAAACCCCTGGAGAAACTGATCTAAAACAAAATTGAAGTTCAGCATTAGTAACAAGAAAGTGAACATAACTGCACATGTGGCAGAGAGAACACAGTGAAAAGCTGCATGGTAATATGTTTTGGATTTTAGAGGAAGCAAACAACACATAAAAAAGAAAATTACTACCCTCGAATCGACAAGAAATTTAAACCCTGAATATTTCCATAAATGTTAAAGCTTTTAAATCAGCAATTAAACGTCTTCCCACAGAGAAGTCCCCAAGTCAGGTCACTTATGAGAAAGTCCTATCAAATCTCCAGGAAACAGATCATTATTATATCTCAAGCTCTTCTAGATCGTAGAGAGAGCGAGCGAACACTCCTCCATTTCAATTGGCAGGCCCAGTTATAATATGAAAACCAGGTAAGACTGGTACAAGAAAGAAAAATTATAAGCCGATCATCTTCATGAACATTTGTACAAACATGCCAAACAAAATGTTAGCAAGTGAAGTCTAGAATTAAAGAAATAAAACATTAAACCTAAGCTGGACATGTGCGGGGGACGCAAGAGTGTATTCATGCTAAGAAGATCTAAAACCATGATTCATCTTTTATGAGATTTTTTTAAATTCCAGGATAATGAACAGACGATATTAGTCTGAGGCATTCAATAAAAATCATCCAACAATTATATACAATTACTCAGTGCTTGTCCTGATGAGCGTATTTGTAATTCCCCTCACCTATTTCACCCACGCCCCACTCCCCTCCCCAGTTTGTTCTCTGTAGTTAAGAAGCTGGGGGGGGGGTCTTTTTCTTTCTTACATTCCATGACTCAACTCCATGACTGATTTCACCCAGTGTGATACTCTCTAGCTCCATTCACGTTGATGTAAATGGTAAGATTTCATTCTTTTTATGGCTGAGTAATATCCCAAGCCTATTCATCTGCGGATGCACAGGTGGGCTGCTTCCGTATCTCGGCTATTATAAATAATGCTGAGACAAACTTAGGGGTGTGTGTATCTTTTTAGATTAGTGTTTTCCTTTTCTTTGGGTAAACACCCAGTAGGGGAATCACTGGTAATTCCATGCGGTACCCTGGAATTATACATGGCATTTCTGTTTTCAGTTTTTTGAGGAACGTCCACACTGTTTTCTGGAGCGGCTGAACCAGGTTGCATTCCCACCAACAACGGTGCACAAGGGTTTTTCTCCACATCCTCACCGACACTTGTTTCTTGTGGATTTTAGTCATTCTGATAGGTGTGAGGTGATATCACATTGCAGTTTTGATTTGCATTTCCCTTATGATGAATAACGTGAGACATCTCTTAATGTGTCTGTTGGCCGCCTGTACGTCTTCTTTGGGAAAATGTCTATCCAGTCTATTTTTTTTTATTGAATTATTTGGTTGTTTGGTGTTGACTTGTGCAAGTCCCTTACATATTTTCAATATCAACTCCATGTCAGATGTACGATTTGCAAATATCTTCTCTCATTAAATTGTTTTTTAGTTTGTTGATGGTTTCCTTTTCCCATGCAAAAGCTTTTTACTTTGATGTAGTCTCAGTAGTTTAATTTTGATTTTATTTCCTTTGCCAAAGGAGGTAGATCTAGAAAAATGTTTGTATGGCATATGTCTGTTTTCTTTTAGGAATTTTATGGTTCCAGATCCCACAGTTTGGTCTTTAACCCATTTTGAGTTCATTTTGTATATAGTGTAAGAAAGAGGTCCCGTTTGTCTGGTCTTCCCAAAACCATTTGTTGAAGAGACTGTCTTTTTCCCATTATATGTTCTTGCCTTCTTTGTCCTGGATTAACTGACCACCTACTCATGGGCTTATTTCTGGACTCTAATCTGTTCCATTGATCTCTGTGGCTATTTTTGTGCCAGTATCATACTGCTTTTGGTTACTATATCTTTGTAGAGCTATACCTTTGTAGGGTTCTTGAAATATGGGACTGTGATACCTTCAGTTCAGTTCTTCTTTTTCTAGAGTGCATGGCTATATGGGGCCTTTGGTGGTTCCATACAAATCTTAGGATTATTTGTTCTAGTTCTGTGAAAAATGCTATTGGTATTTTTATAGGAATCACATTAAATCTATAGATTGTTTTGGGTAGTATGGATGCTGTAACAATATTTTTTTCTTCCAATCCGTGAGCATGCGATATCTTTTCATTTGTTTGGTGACATCTTCAATTTCTTACATCAGTGTTTTTGGTGTACAGGACTTTCATCTCCTTGGTTAAGTTTATTCCTAGGTATTTTATTATTTTTTGGTAAAATTGTAAATGAGATTGTTTCCTTCATTTCTCTTTCTGCTACTTCTGATTAATCATATTAACAGATTGAATTAAAAAGAAACCATTTCAGTAGGTTCAGGAAAAGCATTTGACAAAAGTCCATATGTATTTACAACCTATGTATGTATTCATTTATTTATTGAGAGAGCGCAAACACACATGGCATATGTGCACGTGCATAAGCCGGGGTGGGGGTGGGGGAACAGAGGGAAAAGGAGAGAGGGAATCTTAAGTAGGCTCCACACTCAGCATAGAGCCCTGGTCGGAATTCAATCTCATGACCCGGAGATGATGATCTAAGCAGAAATCAAGAGTTAGATGCTCAACTGACTGAGCCACCTAAGGACCCCATCAATGCTAAAATTTACATAGAAAAAACAAAGATTTAAGAATAACCAAGACACTCCTGAAGACAATAAGGTTGGGGAGAACTGACCCAGTAGATACCAAGGGTTTACTAAAAACGTTAGCTACTAAGACCAGTTTAGGGGCCCCTGGGTGGTCAGTCAGTCATCTGCCTTCAGCTCAGGTCATGATCCCAGGGTTCTGGGATCCAGCTCCACGTCAGGCTCCCTGTTCAGCAGGGAGTCTGCTTATCTCTCTCCCTCTTCCTCTGCTTGTGCTCATTTTCTCGCTCTGTGTGTCAAATCAATCAATCTTTAAAAAAAAAAGATCAGTTTGGCATCAGCGCAGAAACATAACCAATAAAATGAAACAGAGACCCTAGAGACAGATCTGTGAATATGTGGAATCTCTAGTATATTACAAAGATGGCATTGTAGGTCATGAGAAATAGATTCCTTTTGTCTAAATTAGAGTAAAACAGTTGCTTAGTCATGGCAGAGCATGTGCAGGTGGGGGTGAAACAGGATTTCTACCTCTGTAATCCACCAATTTCACATAGATTAAGGACTTGCATCTGAAAGGTCAAACTTGGGGGCAGCCCTGTGGCTCAGCAGTTTAGCACCGCCTTCAGCCCAAGGCCTGATCCTGGAGACCCAGGATCCAGTCCCATGTCGGGCTCCCTGCATGGAGCCTACTTCTCCCTCTGCCTGTGTCTCTGCCTCTCTCTCTCTCTCTCTCTCTCTCTCTGTCTCTCATGCATAAATAAGAGTCTTTAAAAAAAAAAAAAATGAAAGGTCGAACTTTAAAACTATTGGAAAAAAGTCAGGAACATATCTTCCCAACCTTGAGATATAAAAACTTTTTCAAACAAGACATAAAAAGTAGTAACAAAGAAAAGAGACCTGGCTACATTAAAATCAAGAGTTTCTTTTCATTAAAAGAAACATTAAAAGATGAAAAGACGGGCCACAAACTCGAAGAGCATATTTTGAACACATATTTTGAGGCAAAGATTGTATTTGGAATGTGTTTTTTAATTTCTTCAATAAAAGACAAGAATCTAATTTTTAAAAATGGACAAATAGCACAAATAGGTATTTCACAAAAGAGAAAATACAAACACACATATGAATGGACATATGAAAAACATTCTAGCTAATAACTAAAGAAATGCAGATTAAAACCACAATGATCATTTTACACCTTTTGGATTAGCAAAAAGTATGAAGTTTAGCAACTCCCAGTGTGAGGAGAGGAGTATAAATCCACGAGAACTCTCATACACTAGAAGTGGAAGAGTAGATTGATGTAAAGATTTTGAAAAACATTCTGTCGTTATTTTATACATCAGTATTTAAATTTTCTAGTAGTCATGTTTAAAAGGTAAAAAGAAAAAATAAAGTAACTACTGATAGTCCATTGCCAAAAAAAAAAAAGTACTTATAGTCTATTGCCAAAAATAAAAAATAAAAACAAATGAAAGGAAATGAAAGGAAAGGAAAGGAAAGGAAAGGAAAGGAAAGGAAAGGAAAGGAAAGGAAAGGAAAGGAAAGGAAAGGAAAGGAAAGGAAAGGAAAGGAAAAAAGAAACAAGGATGCCTGGCTGGCTTAGTTGGTAGAGCATGTAACTCTTGATCTCAAGGTTATGAGTTCAAGCCCCAGGTTGGGTTTAGAGCCTACTTTAAAAGAAAAAGGTGGGGGGAGGAGGTAAAAAGAAACAAATAAAACTAATTTTAATAATATATTGTATTTTACTCACTATATCCAAAATATTATCATTTCAACATGGAATCACTATAGAAAGAATTATTAACAAGACATCTTATATTCTTTTTTCATTATGAAGGAGATCAGAATATACCACTCTAGGAGCACCTGGCTGGCTCAGCTGGTGAAGCAAGCAACTTGTGACCTTGGGGTTATGAGTTCGAGCCCATCTTGGATGTAGAGATTACTTTAAAAGAATATATATACCACTCTAAAACATGCCACTTGGGCAAAGAATTATTTTTTAGCTGAAGAGAAGTAAGAAACAGTAGACTAAAAGAAAGTTCTCTTCTCTCCCCATTTCTGCTTAAAAGTAGGGCATAAATTTCCCTGTGTAAAGGTTACATAAAGTTCTGTTTGTATAGGAGCCTACCTCCCCACGTCCTGCACCACAAAAAGGAGAGCCATTCTTATCTCAGGAGACATCTTAAGATTGCATAACAAATATGACTCAACAACCCTTCTCTAGGATGTATTTTCTAGTCATCTTTCCACAATTTACCACCCCTCGTAGCCCAAACTCCTTTTGCCTTTATCTGGTCATTTCACCATAATTTTTCACCCTTTGTTACAAAGTTATACAAGCCCCTGGGTCTAACTATCACTTTGGGGTTTTGCTTCTTTCCCATGCATGTAAAAATATTAACATCAGAAAACTTTTATGTGTTTCCTCTTGTAAATCTGTCTTGTGAATTTAATTCACAGGTCTCAAATCATACACTTTAGGAGGTAGAAGTATTTTTCCTCCTCTACTGTAAGTCTTCAAAATTCATTAGGTATTGTACACACAGCGCATTTCAATCCAGAAGCTGAACTTGGAAATATTTGATCTCTATTTATATTTCATAAAGTTAATAGTTGAAAAGGGAGATTCACAGACCAAAATTGTTCCAATCGTATTTAAAAGCCATCCAATAACTCCATTGATTTTCATGTTTACATTAAATGTTTTAGTTCCTCATTCATGCTAGCTGCATTTCAAGTGCTCAGTCGCTACATGTGGGTATAGTATTGAATAATCATAGTCTTACAAAATAGAACATTCATAGACCCCTTGACTCAGTAAGCCTACTCCTAAATAAATTCCCCTGAGTAGTGGTTCTCAAACTGCAAGCAACAGAATGCTTGGAGGGCTGGTTAAAATACAGACTTCTGGGGCCCATCCCAGAGTCTCTGATTCAGCAGGTCTGGAATGAGGTTCAAGAATTTGCATTTCAGTAAATTGAACACCAATAAAAAATAAATTAAAAAAAAAAAAAAGAATTTGCATTTCCAACCATTTCCCAGGGAATAACTGACACCACCCTGTGTGATGTACACCAGAAAGTCCCCTGCAACTCTGTCTTAGCAAAAACTAGAAACAAATGGGATGCCTGGGTGGCTCAGCGGTTGACCATCTACCTTCAGCTCAGGGCGTGATCCTGGAGTTGAGGGATCAAGTCCCACATTGGGCTCCCTGCATGGAGCCTGCTTCTCTCTCTGCCTGTGTCTCTGCCTCTGTGTGTGTGTGTGTGTGTGTGTGTGTGTGTGTGTGTGTGTCTCATGAATAAATAAATAAGATCTTAAAAAAAAAAAAAAAAGAAACAACCTAGGTATCCATCAATGGAAAAATGGATTTCTGTAAAGTATGGTATAAGCCCATAATAGAATACTATACAAAACTGAAAATGATGTGTTATTGTCAAATGAAACAATAGGGATCAAACTATATCCATCTATAGAAATAGAATGTTGATCTTTTTAATAAAGCAATTTTAAGAACCCCACAGACATGCGAAACACTATTTTTATAAAACTCAGAACAAACAATATATTATTAGGACATAATTAATAGAACCATTCTTATTTTAAAAGCAAGGAAATGGGGATCCCTGGGTGGCTCAGCGGTTTAAATCTTTTTTTTTTTTTTTAAACATTTTTATTTATTTATGATAGTCAGAGAGAGAGAGAGAGAGAGAGGCAGAGACACAGGCAGAGGGAGAAGCAGGCTCCATGCACCGGGAGCCCGACGTGGGATTCGATCCCGGGTCTCCAGGATCGCGCCCTGGGCCAAAGGCAGGCACTAAACCGCTGCGCCACCCAGGGATCCCGGCTCAGCAGTTTAGAGCCACCTTCAGCCCAGGGCGTGATCTTGGAGACACAGGATGGAGTCCCACGTTGGGCTCCCTGCATGGAGCCTGCTTCTCCCTCTGCCTGTGTCTCTGCCTCTCTCTCTCTCTCTGTGTGACTATCATAAATAAATAAAAATTTAAAAATAAATAAATAAATAAATAAAAATAAAAGCAAGGAAATGAAAAACAAAATTTGGGATAGTGGTTACTTCAGGGGCTAGAGAGGAGGCATAAGAAAATATTCACAAGTGTTCATATTATTATGTCTTATTAATTAAATACATGTCTTATTTTTTTTAAAGATTTTATTTATTCATTCATGACAGACACAGAGAAAGAGAGATGCAGAGACACAGGCAGAGGGAGAAGCAGGCTCCATGCAGGGAGCCTGACATGGGACTCGATCCCTGGTCCCCAGGATCACACCCCGGGCTGAAGGCAGCACTAAACCACTGGGCCACTGGGGCTGCCCAAATACATGTCTTATTATGCCATTTTCATGTATAATATATATATATATATATATATTTTTTTTTTTTTTTTTTAAGATTGTATTTATCTATTCATGAGAGACACAGAGAGAGGCAAAGACACAGGCAGAGGGAGAAGCAGGCTCCATGCAGGTAGCCTGATGGAGGACTCCATCCCTGGTCTCCAGGATCAGGCCCCAGGCTGAAGGCGGCGCTAAACCACTGAGCCACCTGAGCTGCCCCATATATTTTAAAACATTATAAAAAAAAAGATAATTAAAAAAAAAAGATAATTTAAATAACACTGTATAGCACATAATCCCAAAAATGTTTACAAAAATACATGTATTTATAGATGCAAGGGAAGAAAAGTCTGGAAGAAAAAAAATGTCACAATGTTAATAATGGCTATTTCTGGGTTGTAGAGTTTGGATATGTTTTTTCCTTTTGTATAATTGTATGTTCTCTACAATGAACATGCAATGATTTATAATTAAACAAGTTTCTTTGTATCTTCAACACATAAGGGATTCAACTTGCTGTACTCAGTTACTCTCCAAACCCTCCGTTCACTTCTGCACTAGCAGTACAAACCTGAAGAAGGACCCATTTCTGTTTGCTATAATAAATATCTCAGATGCCTTTACATGCTCTTATTAATAATAGTAGCAATGATAGCTGACGTGGATTAAGCACCTGCCATGTGCTCTCATGTTCTAAATATTAAATAAACTTTGGCTGAGCCTTACAAAAATTCAAGACCTAGGTGCAATTGGTTTTCTCATTTTACAAACGTACAAAAGGAGGTAAAGTGCTTACTTCAGTAGCTTGGATAAATCGCCCAAATCTGCGTAGCGCAGAAGGCGGTTTTCCATCAATATCAGCAAAGAGGAAAGCAAAAGTTGGCATTTCATAACTAAGTTCCGTTGTAGGACTCATTTTCTCAGAAGTAACTTGGTGAGATTTGTCTACGTATCAACAAAAAGTGGGGAGAGGACTCATGGAAAGTGTATTAGATTTCCTGATCTAATAAATTTGAGAAAGCAATTGTAATTACTGCTGATGACAGAACTTCCTGGCCAAAATCACTATCTGTCTCAATGAGCAGAGCTTGGCTATTCTTAGTCTAATCAAAACAAGCAGAAACCTGGATGACATCAGCAGTGGTCTGAATCAAAAGAGCCCTCAGTCTCCTCGGGCCTTGGGACTCCTGCCATTGGACTCACCTTCCAAAGAACCCAGAGAGCATCTGCCATGCATGTTATCGAGTGCTAGACAAAGTCTCAGTGACTAGTTCCCTCGCTCTCCATGTCAGACATATTTCATCTTTCACGCTGAGATTATCAATCATCATACTTGCCAAATACAATAGAAAATAGGTGCTATTAAAAAAAAAAGAAAATAGGTACTATTGATTTCTCTTGACATCATGCTGGGATTCTGAGACCATATTAGTCCAAAAATATTGCTTTTAACCAAAAGTGTCCTGAATCATCACCAATGAGCTTGTTTAATTTTATTCTAAAAAACAAAAAAAAAAAAACAAAAAAAAAAATTCTTCACTTCCTTTACCAAACCCACTGTGAAGGCCTCTTGGGAGCTTTCTATTTCTGTCTTCTTTTCTCTCTTTCCACCTTCCTCATACCTCAAGGATAACTTAGAATGTTTAAAAGCCCCAACTTCTGTCCTAAATAGGCAAAAAATTCTATTCAGTTTCATTTTAAGTTTTACCTTATTGGAAAGCCCAAGATCTTAAACCCACAATGGCAGCAAAAGTTGGGTGTATTTGTAGAGGCAGGACTAGGCAACCCAAACTGGGGTCTGACCAGGCCTAGAGTGACCATGGAAGCTGACAGCTTGAGCCAGCTGCCAGGAGGGACAGAGCCACACCACAGTCCAGAAGCTGAGGACAGAGGATAGCCTAGGCAGAGAAACAACACCCAATGGGTTCAATGTTATCACAAGGGCCCTTAAAAGTGGAAGTCAAGGGATCCCTGGGTGGCGCAGCGGTTTGGCGCCTGCCTTTGGCCCGGGGCGCGATCCTGGAGACCCGGGATCGAATCCCACGTCGGGCTCCCGGTGCATGGAGCCTGCTTCTCCCTCTGCCTGTGTCTCTGCCTCTCTCTCTCTCTGTGACTATCATGAATAAATAAATAAAATCTTAAAAAAAAAAAAAAAAAAAAAAAAAAGTGGAAGTCAAGGAGCTCCTGGGTGATGCAGTCAGTTAAATAACCAATTCTTGGTTTTGGCTCACATCGTGATCTCAGGGTTGTGAGATCAAGCCCCAGGTCAGGCCCTGCATTCAGTGTGGAGATTCTCTTGGGATTCTATTTGGGATTCTTTCTCCCTTACCCTTTGCCCCTCACCGTGCTCTCTTTCTGTCTGTCTCTCTCTCTAATAAATAAATCTTTTTTTAAAAGTGGAAGACCAAATTGGAAGAGGAAACAAAAGGATGGCAGCATAATATTGGCCTTACAGATAGAGGAAAGGAGCTATAAGCCAAAGAAAGTGAGTGGTCTCTAGAAGCTGGAAAAGGTAACAAAATTGATTTAATTGACCATTAAACTCTACCTACATACATTATCCGCACTGTCTTGTGAGTCGTGTACACGGCCCCTTATAACAAGCATTTCCCATAATCCCATTTCCTGTTCTTAGCATGTACTGATAGCCAGACCAACAAAAAGGTCTTGGTCTAGCTGTTGGTACATGCTAAGCCTGTCCCCAAGGAACAGAGAAGCACAACATATCCTTGGCCACGTGCTGGACTCCAAAATGCTACAGTTCCTCAACTACCTTATTTCTCTGACTTTGAAGAACCATTTTAAAGTATCCTCCCTTATAACAAACCAATGGCATTTCTCTTTATGCTCTGGACTTTGTGCCTATCTCTGGGCATCCAATGATGAGCAAAGTAGACGTTGTTCTTGTCCTTAGGAAGCTAATGAAAGAAATAGTAAATTATCATGTAAAAAAATAAAATAAAATACTTAGGCACTGTTTTAAGTACTTAACACACACTAACATTTTAGTTTCCCAATGATCCTGGACACTGTGATTATGTTCTATTCAAAAATGATAAAAATGAAGTTCACAGAAGTTAACCAGCTTGGCCAAGACTATCCATCTAAATAGAAATGCAGCTAGGATTCAATCCTAGGCCATCAGTGTCCAGATTTTGTGTTCTCGGCCTTTCTAATATATCACCTCTTCTTAATTCTAAGAATACAAATATTGCCTGTACTACCCATTTTTCTTTTACAGCAAGAACCATTTTATCTAGAGTGATAGACCAGAAATAAGATCACTAAGAGCAGAACAAGGGGAAAAAAATAAAAATCAGCATCAAATGCTTAACACCAAACCTAGAAGCCCAGTCTTGTTTCAGAAGAATCTGTTGTACCAGAAATGAACACCAGTGTTGTATCATCAAAACTCTGTACCATTTGCCTTACCCCAGAGAAGTATGAATCCTTTGCAGGTAACAGTGCTGGATATGCCTGCTGTAACCCAAAAGGGATCCCTGACCAGATTCCATATATCACATTTTCTCCTAGTGCAAAAGCTTGGATCTATACTATAGACTTAACTCACAAGAAAATGCATCTGCATTTACAGTATGAGATCATTAAGAAACCTGCTTTCAGCCAAAGACTATTTCCTCTCCTCTCAAAACCCAAATATGACCAGCACTGTGGTGGACATTGCCCAAGAGCATCAGCTGCACGTGAGGTTTTAAGTATCACTGTGAGGGGGCTCTTCCAGTGTAGAAGCCCTACTCTGTGGAGGACTTCTCCCCTGAGAACATACTCAGCTCTGTCTCCAGAATACACCAGAGTGTGACTCAGGAGGAAAGCAATAGAAAAAAAGTGTATAAGACCCTTAAATTCTCCAGCATCTGCCTGCCAAGGCCCGAGAAACCTCCACCTAGTCTCCTGTAAAACAAAGAAACATACAGGATAAAGCTAAGGCAGGATTACCAGATAGAGCTTTGACCCCAACCTCCTCTGAGAAACCCTGGTTGGACAGACTGGGCATATTTCAGAGGGTCTTGCTTCGACTGGTCTACATTGGCCTAAGCAGCCAGAATCAAAACCCTTTTGAGTGGCTTCCTTGTTCCATTGCTGTTAGATATGCTCTTTTAGTCTTAAAGAGCTCATCAGGGGTAAGAAGAGACAAGGAAAGAAAGACCTGCAGAAAACACATGCTAAAGGGGAGTCTTTCCCCTCAAGTCCCCAGGATTGGCCTCAAGCTACCTACACTGAGATCTTCCTAGAGCAGAGAGGAAGAGGAGAGACCTCCTAAGAGACAGAAGGCTCTACCTTCCATATTTAGAAAGGGAGCATTCCAAAGCATTCCAAAGCAGACATTCCAGCTGGAATAGGGAAAGTTCAGGAAGGAAAAAAAAAAAAAAAATCAAAGACTTGAACAATAATCAGAAGTGGTAACTTTCTTCCCATTTTCTCCTTTACTCCATTTTTGTGAAAAATACTAATAAAGTTAGAAACAAAAATCTTTTTAAAAAGGAAAGAAAATTTCAGCACCCAGGACACAGCTCACAGAACAATTTGTTGATTGAATGCAGGCTCACTTCTCCCCCACACAAGATAAGTGGCCAGGCTTCCAGAACAGATTCAGGATCCTATGCCTACACTGGATCAAACAAAAAGCTAGTAAAACTTTGGGTGCATTTAGCGTTAAACGCCTTCTTTGTTTTAATAGGGGGCACCGTATGTGAGACTCTACTTCCAGACACTTGATCCTTTTTGCTAAGGGGACAGGAGCAATCTGACAGTCGCTCAGCTGTAATAATGATGCTCCTTTGTTATTTCCCACAATGTCTGGAAACAAATCCTATAGAGACAAGTCACAAACACACAGAGCCTAGGAAATAATGCAGACTTTTCTTTATTCTCTGTCTTGTCTAACCTTTATTGAATACTTATTGGGTTCAGGTACTGTTCATACAATTTGTCTCATTTAGTCCTCGGGTCAACAAGACAGATCAAATCGGAAAAAAACTGCCCTCGTAGTTACCAAGAGTCATGATCTGAACAGGTAATCCATGGCTATAGGAGACAATTTCATTTGAGAGGATGTCCAGTTCTTGGTGTCACATTTTAAGAAAGTCTCCACCTGTACTAAGAACACATCTCAGTAAAAGTGACCCCATCTCCTGGCTGAAAGAATAGACCGGCTAAATCAGAGCCACATTAGCAGCACATTGATTCTAATATTCAAACAGAATTTTTACCTGCCTTATTTTATCTGATTATGCCTACTTCTACCTCCACTATCTCTGCAAAAGAAGAGTTCAAAAACATTCAAGACAAAACGCCCACCCCCGGTTTATTTATGAAATATGGTCTGTCTCCACTGAGCCTGTATTGGAGGAGGAATTACTTTTCCCTTTTCCTGAGGGACGTCATTAGCATAGTGATAATTAATGAAAGGCAGCAGCCAGAGTTTGGTAAATTATTAATGGTTTCAATCATCCGAAGAGCAGACAGCCTCTGTGTGCAGTTGTCCTTGGTGATAGCACGAGAGTACTCTGGGGAAACAGGGACAATGGACAGAAAACCAGAGCCGCGTGTTGTGTAGCTCTGCATGTATAGGTTCAGACTTTTTCATCCAAATGGAATGGGTTTTCATGCAAAAGTATTCATAGATTAAAACTGGGGGCAGATCCCTTTGGCACATGAATATTATTAGATTCTCCTTATAGAAGAGCTAAACAGAAATTAGGTCTGGACCCAAGGAGCTGTTGAAAACTTCAGAGGAAGAAAGTAGTGGGTTTTTACAGCAACCACAGAGCTTGCAGATTAGAGGGTAAAATTGAGAATTCATTAAGAGATCAATGACAAAGCGTAGTTGGAGAACGTATGCCAAAATAGGTTATTAGAGCCAAAGTGTTGGAAACAAATGTTAGAAGCTAAGATACACAAACAAAAGGAATCATAGGCAACCTGGAAAAATGAGTGATGATGCTCTTCACAGATTTCCAGGGAAGGGAGATTCAAAGCCAGTGTAGGAATCTTTCCCTTTCTGTAAGTTTACTTAAGATCCCACTTAAACAAAGCCTTCTTGTCACCTAAGATCATAAGCTCCTTGAGGGTGGCAGTTTTGACTGTTTTCTTCTCTGATGTATCACTAGAGCCTAGGACAATGCTAGACATAGAGTTAGTACTCAGAAATATTTGTTGAGTAATGAATAAGGGGATGAATAAGTGGATACAGCTATTTTACCATGCTAGATATTGGATAAAAAAGAAGTATTGAGGCCATTTCTTTCATCTTCAGTCTCTGCACCTTTTGCAGAACTTCCAACAGCACTATGTGGGGACTGAACACAATCCCCACAGGAGGTTCACAATCTTGGTGGGCCATAGGAGCTACTGCAAGAAGGCCTGGGGAAGAATGTGCCATTTTCAGTGGAAAACAAGTGGCAGTTACTAGTTATGATGACTATGTACTTGGATCTAGATTTGCTATACCTTTATTTTTTTTATAGTAAAACACCAACTCCTTGAGAAATAAGGATGTTTTCATTAATCCATTAAACAGATGTGAAAAGCAGCATTGCAAGAGAGGTGCAATCTCTTTGAAAAGTGGATCAAACTCTTGAATTCAACATACTCGATATGTCTGTAAATAAACTTATGGCATGAAAAAAAAATACTGATAAGCATTTTTCCAAAAAACCACATCAATCGTTACTTTGAGTAACAAAGAATGTACTGCCCAATTCAATGGAGATCAGAAAGAGAGTAGGAAAACATACAGTGGATTTATAAATGTGAATTCGGTCGGTGGTCATGATAAAAAGTAGTTTTAACAGAGGGTTAAGAATATAAGTCAAACTGTGGTAAGTTTAAGAATGAATGGGGGTGTGTACTTTCAGGACAACTGGTGCCTTAAGTTCATACTAGTAAGTAATCCCACAAGAAGGACAGAGAAAATGGAAAAAGAAAAAAAATTAAACGATAAAGCCAGCCTCAAAAAGGAAGCTAAATGTCCCAATGGAGCAAAATGCAATGTCATAAAAAGACCAACGCTGAGAAGTTGCTTGACTCAGGGTTCAGAAGCTGGCAGGGGCAGCTAAGAGTTTGGTTCCTATCGGGTTAAAGGACTAAAACTGTTCCAAAGCAGGGTTTGAAGCAGAGCTCTTCCAATCATGAAAACAAGCTAAATTTGTTTTAATTGCTGCTGATGACTGCTGGGTCTATAGCTGATAGAAAGTCATAAATTCAGGGAAGGAGAACAGGTCTATGGCCTTGGAAACAGGAATTAGACACACCACTGGCTGAACCCGAATCATTGCTTGGAAAAGAAGTACCAAGAAAGTTGCCCAACCGTCTGACTCTCTCTGATCCCCACGGGTCAGGAGACCCAAACCAACACTGTAAAACCTGGTTCTGGACTACAAGCCCAAGGCACTCAGGGGAGACAACACAAAAGATTACCCAAGTGCTACTTTGATTTTTAAATTTAGCCTTTAATTAATTAAAATTACAAATTCAAAAACTTAGCTGGGGACGCCTGGGTGGGTCAGTGGTTGAGCGTCTGCCTTTGGCTCAGGGGGTGACCCCGAGGTCCTGGCATCAAGTCCGTGGGGAGCCCACTTCACCCTCTGCCTATGTCTCTGCCTCTCTCTCTGTGTCTCTCATAAACAAATAAATTTTTAAAATCTATTTTTAAAAAGCAACTTAGCTCTTCCTTGTCCTATTCTTAGATCTTTTTTTTATCCTTCCTACCTAGATTTACAGTAAGCCCAACCAGGGGTGCCAGAGTGGTTCAGTCGTTTAAGCATCTGACTCTTGGTTTGGGCTCAGGTGATGATCTCAGGGTTGTGAGACTGAGATGGGGCTCAAAGGAACCCCATGTCAGGCTCCACACTCTGCGGAGTCTGCATGAGATTCTTTCACCCTCTGCCCCTCCGACTCATGCACTCTCTCTCAAATAAATAAATAATCTTTAATTAATTAAGCCCAACTGGAATCTTTCATGTCTCATCTTTCTCCAGTCACAGTTCTGAGGTCATTTAAAAATCATTAAAGAAATTGAGTTAATAATAAAAATTTCCCACTGATGAAAGAGTTGACCAGACGTCCACAGATAATCCTTCCTTACGAACTGTTTCAAAGGACCAGGAAAGTAGAGGGGAAGCAAATTCTTTAATGTACTTTTTGAGGGGACTTAGCCAAAATCAGACCAACAAGACAAGAAAACAAAATTACAAACCAATCTCTCTTAGAAATACATAAAAGACATAAAAGTTTTAGTTTTCTATGTTAACAAATCAAAGCCAAAATGTGTTACAAAATATGTCATAACTAAGTAGAGTTTATTCCATAATAGGGAAAACACCATTAGAAAATCTATCAATAAATTTGTTATGTCAAGCAGACAGGGCAAATGACCAAGTAGCACGAACAGTGTTTGGGGAGTAACTTGTAGTGGGAAGAGGAGCTGGAGCAGGTGTGTTCTCCACTGCATGCCCAGGGTAGAGAAGGATCAGATGTTAGGTCCTTGAGCTATGGGAAGGGTCAGCCAGCCACACACTTGGTGGTGCAGAGGCTACAGATGTAGGACATGGTGAAAGCTTGGACTCCAGCCCTGACCTTCCACTTCAGCACTCCACCAAGACTGATTTCTCAACCACTAGCATGTATCCATAGTGCTCTGTAGGAGGGTGACTACTTCTCCAGGATGTGCATTAAGTCAGATTATTAATAGATGAAGGAAGAAAAATAGAATTATTACCTATGAACGCAAAAAAAAGTTCTACAAAATTCAACACTCATGTTTGCAAAAAAATAAAAAGCTTATCAAGCCAACAATAAAAGGAAAATTCTTCAACCTAAGAAAGAGCATGTATTTTTAAAATTTACCAAACAAAAATAAATTTCTATGAAACTTCAGAAGCATTGTCACTGAAGTCAGGAATATGAATGTCTGCCTTCACCCCTATACCACTGACATACTGACAGACCTATTCAAAGTAATAAAATATGTTAAAGTATAAGAATTTGAAAGGAAGAGAAAACTATCCTTATTTTCAGATAACACAATTGTCTACGTGGAAAATCCCAAAGAATATGTCAGAATATTTAGAACAAATAAGAAAACTACTTGGAACACTACAGAATATCAATATATAAACACGGTATATAGCATTCCTATCTATCAAAAAACCAATTATAAAATATAATAGAATTAAAAAGCATACATACCATCAGCAACAAAAAATTGGAATCCAAATAACAAATCTAAAACTTAAAAAAAGTCTAAAAATGATACTAAGGTAAAAAGTCACACATTAGGAGATATTTGCAACACTATCCAGCCAATAAGGAAGTAGTATTCGAGATACATATGAAGAACTTCTACAAGTTGATTAGGAAAAGGCAACCCAACTGAAAAATAGGCAGAGTACATGAAAAGACAATTCACAAAAGATATAAATATATGCTCATCCTTAGTAGTCAAAGGAATACAAATTAAAATAACCATGAGATACCATTGGTAAAAATGGTATCAGATTGGCCAAAAAAAATTTAAGATTTTTTTTTTCATAAATAATCTCTACACACAATGGGAGGCCCAAACTCACAACCCCAAGATCAAGAGTCACATGCTCTTCTGACTGAGCCAGCCAGGTGTACCAGGCTGGCCAACATTTTAAAGATAACCACTCTAAGCATAGATGAGGCTCTGGAATACACCACTAGTAGGAACATAAATGGGTAAAATCATTCTAGAGAGCAAACTGGCATTATCTGGTAAAGTTGAAAATAAGCATATTGTATAACTTACCCCACAATTCCACTACTAGACCCTAGATAAACCTATACAATGCAATAAAGAGAGAGAAACCTGTGCAGGTAAGGAAGTAAGGAGAGAGAACGGGAAAAAAAGAACAAGACAGAGGAAATGATTCCTACGAGCTCTGGGCATCTGCTTCCTTACTGCACATCTATATTTCCTGCCCTCTGATCACCTTATAATAAATTCCCCCTTTAGACATAAATTCATTAGGATTGGCTTATCTATTTTTTATCACTAAATGACATCTCAGATAACTTGAGTCAAAAAGGAAATCAGATTTTAAAATTGAGTAAAAGGAGATCGGAAGATAAATAAAATGTAATCAAGGAGGGTTCAACTTCCACCCGGAACACGTGTCAAGGCAGTCTCCCCAGTGAAGGCAGCTTGTGTTAAGAGGGATTCTATTGGATAAATGTCCTCTGACTTACCAAATCTATATTGATTGCTTCGCTGAATTTTCACTTGGCCAGAGGAATGGACAAGTCACTTTACCATTAAGGCTTCTATTTCTTCATTTATAAAATGAGATTTAGGGATCCCTGGGTGGCGCAGCGGTTTAGCGCCTGCCTTTGGCCCAGGGCGCGATCCTGGAGACCCGGGATCGAATCCCACATCGGGCTCCTGGTGCATGGAGCCTGCTTCTCCCTCTGCCTATGTCTCTGCCTCTCTCTCTCTCTGTGTGTGACTATCATAAATAAATAAAAAATAATAATAATAATAATAAAATAAAATGAGATTTAATTAAGTGACCTCAAAGTTTCCTTTCAATTCTGAAATTCTGTGACCAACTCCCAAATTTTTATTTATTTGTTTGTTTGTTTGTTTATTTATTTATTTATTTATTTTATTTATTTATTTATTTATTTATTTATGACAGACGTAGAGAAAGAGAGAGAGGCAGAGACACAGGAGGAGGGAGAAGCAGGCTCCATGCCAGGAGCCCGACATGGGACTCGATCCCGGGACTCCAGGATCACGCCCGGGCCAAAGGCAAGCGCTAAACCACTGAGCCACCCAAGGATCCCCAACCCCAAAATTATGACAATGGATAAAGTAGGACACTGTGAGAATCTCAGCAAACTCCTAATAAACCCACAAAACCCAACTGCTCTAGAACCTTAAGGTTGATGTTATAAATCATGAAAGGCGATGGAATGCATAAAGTAGCAGCTCAGCTGAGGCATGGGAGCTCAATCCATTGGAAGTGTGGCTTCAAAACTTTACAGCCTTCAAAGTATTTGCCGTCATAAAGCTCTTAAGGGATGCTGAGTGGCTCAGTTGTTAAGCATCTGACTTCCACTCAGGATATGATCCTGGGGTCCTGGGATCGAGCCCTGCATTGGGCTCCCTGCTCAGCTAGAAGTCTGCTTGTCGCTCTGCCCCTCCTTGCCATTCATGCTCACTCGCTCTCTCTCTCAATAAATAAATAGATAAATAAATAAAAACTTAAAAAAAAAAGAAAACAATTAGAAACTGAATATATTTAGCTCTGGTCTCTATCCTCCCATGCCATTTTAACCATAGTTGAGGGAAAACACCATCACACATCAGGAGAGTTTGGGAAAACTACTGCTTCAGACTCTTCCTGGACAATGTCTCTAGCATCCTTCTTGTCCATCCACACCGCCCTTATCCATCCAGGCTTTCCTCACTTCTTTTCTGGCTCACGCAGTATATTCCTGCCTATGCTTTCTGTGTCCCCCTCTCTGATGCCTCCTTTGATGTGGTGTCAGAATGACCTTCCTATAACACAGCCCCGGTCATGCCCTATGAAGCCTTGGCCCTTTCACCCACAGTCATATCTGCACTTAACTTCTTGTTCACCATTTTGCACCCCACAGACTCAGTCCTCAGGCTCTTTCTAACTGCATTTTTTACACACTTTTTAAAAATATTTTATTTTTAAGTAATCTCTACACCTAACATGGGGCTCTAACACACAACCCTGAGAACAAGAGTTGCCTGCTCTACCAACTAGCCAAGCAGGTGTCCCTCCTTGCACACTTTCATTCACACTATTTCCCACATCTTAAACAAAATTTCCCCAATCTTCACATTTTGAAATATTACACATTCTTCAAAGAATACTCAAATACCACTTCCGTCTATAAGCCTTGATAATTCACCTCTGTGCCCTCTAAATTTATCCTACTCTGTCTAGTACCTAACATATCATGTCTTAAAATAAATCTGCCACATTATAGTAGAGATTAGGCTATCATCAGTTTCTATACTGCATATATATACAATTATTAAATAGATAATTTGCTTCACTTTCTTCTCAGCAGATAAGTTCATATCCTACTTCCCTTAGAAAACAGAAATAAAATAACTACCCACAACCTCTGCCAACACACATATTAAAGTCCCTTATATCTTTACATACCATACGCTCTCCTTTCTTCCCAAAGCTGTCTTTTTCCTAGCTCTGAATCCCATTCCCCCATTCCTGACAAGAGCTTCACTTCATCAATTACCTCCTCTTCCTTCTAAATGTTTGATCTCTTTCTTTTTTGCTGATTCCTCTTCTCAGTAGTTCAGGGAACATCAGTTAGAAATATCTGCATAAACTATTCTCAAGCCAAAACAGTTGTGCCGATAGACCCTCTAGACTAGAGATCCTGAACAGAGCACCTACATCTACAAAGGCAAAGGAAACAAATTAGAAACACGCATTAGCCAGGCAAGAGAGAATTATATTTAGCCAACCATCCATCAGTGAAATAAAGGACACTGAAAGCTGATGCCAGAATCACCACCCTCCCTACTCTCAGCCTTGCTTTCCCTTGAGATATTCCCGATCTATAAACATCTGCAGATTCCACTTGGTCAAGGCAAAAATGTACCTGATGGGGCCCAAAGGCGTATTTACAGAGAAAGCCACTTGACCATTCTTTATCTGGTATTCATTTTTTTCTTTTTTCTTTTTTTTAAGATTTTATTTATTTATTTGAGAAAGAGCACAAACAGGGGAAGCAGCAGAGGTAAAAGGAGAAGCAGACTCCCCACTGAGTAGGGACCCCCTGATGTGGGGCTCCTTTCCAGGACCCCGGGATCATGATCTGAGCCAAAGGCGGACACTTAACTGACTGAGCCACCCAGGCACCTCTGGTATTCATTTTCTAAGAGCCCATGGCCTCATCATGTCAACATAAATTCATAGAATTCATAAGTAGATAAAGTCATAGAATTTATTATGGCTTATATTTTTTGTTTCTTATTTATTCTCACCAAAAGACTATAAATCATTTGATTGTAAACTCAAGAACGAGGATTATGTCTGTCTTATCATTATGTTCTCAATACCCAGCACATGGAAGGCACTCAAAAAAGTGTAGAATGAATAAGACTAGCCAAAAACAAGTTCAGTAGTTCCTGTTCAGTAGTTCCTAGTAGTTCTAGGGTAGGAAGCTTCACAAAACAGTCTGAGGATATTATTTAAACTACACAATCCCAGGCAGCCTGGGTGGCTCAGCGGTTTAGGGCTCCCTTCAGCCCAGGGCCTGATCCCAGAGACCTGGGATCGAGTCCCACATCAGGCTCCCTGCAAGGAGCCTGCTTCTCCCTCTGCCTGTGTCTCTGCCTCTCTCTCTGTGTCTCTATGAATAAATAAATAAAAAATCTTTACTAAAAAATAAAAAAATAAATAAACTACACAATCCCAAATAGTCTTACCTAGTTGTCAAAGAAAAACCAGAGCTGGACCGTCATTATAACCATAGAAATAGATTTTGTTCAAGTCTACTGCAATATGGGAAAAGAGACTTCAGTACAGAACAAGGCTCAGTTCCTAATTTAGCATGGGCAAGTAAGAATTTATAGCCAAGAATTAGATGGGAAATTACTAATGGGATACATCAGGGGTCAAGGAAATTCCAGAGAAACCAACCTGACAGGATCTTTGCTAAAGACAGGCTAAAGTGCTCAGATGTCACCTGGGTGATGGTGGGAGACGAGAAGGATGGGGGGACTGTTAATAAATTGATTCAGCAGGGTGCTTGCTTCGATAGCACATATAATAAATTGATTTAGCAGTGTTCTTGCTAAAACTGGATTTTGTAAGGGAGTGCACAGAAGGAGGTCCAAGAGCCTGACTCAAGTCTGGTCAAGAAAGAATATTTTTCAATAACCAGAGTCAGATGAACCATCATCAAGCTTGTGAAGGGCATCTGGGTACCTCACTACAGCATGTGTCCCTCACAGGCCTCTGGATTCTAGCAGAGAGTGAGGGGTGAAACACCAGCAATTACCGCAGGGAAGGCAGTGGGTGCGTGTCGTTGAGAAAAGTCCTCTGGTAACTTCCACCCATCACCTCTAGACCCTGTGAGAAGCATTGCTCTAGAAACATCATTCCTATGCCTGTAATGTTCTTCAGATCTTTAGATGTAGACACTTGGTCAACTCTCAGAGCCCTGATCCTTCAGCCAATCTCAGAAGATCTCTGGGGCTCTTACACAACTGACCGCTCATGGATAACTACTCTTTTTTTTTTTTTTTTTTTAACATTTAACATTCCTATCCTCTACCACAGAGACCTTCAGTCATTAAACATAGTAAGGCATTCTATTTGAAGAGGAAGTCTAACTGATAAAATGAGAAGGCAAAGTTACGTCCCCCAAACCACTTCAGATGAAATGTTGCTATCATTAGTACAGACTGTCATTACCACCGTGAACTTGAAATTTGGATCTCCAGACAAAACTTTTGGAAAAAGCCCGCACACTGATTCCTCATTACCAGTGCCCCATAAGTCCATATCCTTCAGTCAAATGAAACAGAGAATGGGGTGACATAGAAGTAGGGGTGAAAGAGTTAAAGGGGTTCAGAACAGAATTATTTTTTGTATTAACCATTTTTTTTAAATTTTAATTAAATTCACCAACATATAGTATAATACCCAGTGCTCATCTCATCATGTGCCCTCCTCAGTGCCCGTCACCCAAAACAGATTCTTATTCCTGTCTTTTGAACCTCAAAGTCCTCCAGGAAGAGGGTCTTTTCCTCTTTGGGGAAATATTCCAGGCTGCAATAGGAAGCACCTCTCAGTGTTATCCCTCAGGGTCCTGCCTGTACACTAATCAATGATTAAAGCAATTTCCTGATCTTATTTATTTAGGACTGTCGTGAACGAGAACAGTTAAAGGACTCAAGATGAAGATTAGGATTTTAAATATTTTCTGGAAAAGTAGCAGACAATGAAACCATTAAAGAACTATTGGCAGTTTCTCAGGATTAAAATGTAAACCCATTTCAATCATAACTAAGCCTGTCAAAGAGGAATTCAAATAGCAACATGACCCCCCAAAATACATCGGCACCCGAGTGAGCTAATTTCTATTAAAGAAAGAAATGCTGGGATCCCTGGGTGGCGCAGCGGTTTAGCGCCTGCCTTTGGCCCAGGGCGCGATCCTGGAGACCCGGGATCGAATCCCACGTCGGGCTCCCGGTGCATGGAGCCTGCTTCTCCCTCTGCCTGTGTCTCTGCCTCTCTCTGTCTGTGACTATCATAAATAAATAAAAATTTAAAAAAAATACTAAAAAAAAAAAAGAAAGAAAGAAGTGCTTTCTGGGGAATTTGGGAGTCCAAACAACCTGTTCAACTGCCCAGAGTGATAGGGAAGCAAAAGGCAAATAAATCTTGGGAGGCAGAGGGATTAGAGCTGAAATCATGATTTAGGATTATGTGACCTGACCAAGATGATTTCCATCATCTCTCTTGGCCTCTGCTTCCTTCTCTGAAAAATAGTAAGAATATGTATCTTGGAAGACTATTAAGGGAATGAGCCATGCTAATAACAACAATAAGAATATTGCAGATAGCAATTATGTGTGAGAATATTTTCTCTTAGCATACTCTATTTCCCCAGGAAGCAGGGGAGGGATTTTTCTTTTTTAATGCTAATATTATGCAAGTGCCTCTTGAGTTTGCATTGTGAAGCCAGAAGCACCTGTTTGTCTCACGGTGCTGCTTCTTACATGTTATTTACTCTGACTTAAACTTAGAAATGTGACCTCAGGCAAACATTCAAAAACATTTAAAGGCTACTAACCTTTACATTTAAGATTTCTATATTTCTTGAGTTGCATCTACCACCTATCATTTGTTTCCCACCCCCCCCCCCTCGAAACTATTCACTAAAATGACTATTTTTCCTTTGAAGGGATAAATTTTCCAAGATTATCTATCAAGTAGTGGGAATGATTGGGACTCATACCCTTAAAGCACCTAATACAGCCATTTCTCTTCCTTTGGACATACAATAAGCCCCAAAGAATCCATTTTCTATCAATGAATATTTTCTAATAAAAGAGTAGCCAAAACAAAAATCCCCTTTTTTTTTCAAACTGCTTTCTTTTTTTTTTCTTTTTTTTTTTTTAAGTTTTTATTTATTTATGATAGTCACAGAGAGAGAGAGAGAGAGGCAGAGACACAGGCAGAGGGAGAAGCAGGCTCCATGCACCGGGAGCCCGACGTGGGATTCGATCCCCGATCTCCAGGATTGCGCCCTGGGCCAAAGGCAGGCACCAAACCGCTGCGCCACCCAGGGATCCCTCAAACTGCTTTCAAAGGGGCTATAGTTTGAAACAATTCATCTTTTATTATTCTCACTGTGAAAATTAAGGATTCTACTAGAGATTTTAATAAACGATATCACATCAGCTCAACTCCAACCATCTCCAATTAACACACACACACACACACACACACCTCCCCACTACCATCACCACCCCACACACCACTGCAATAAAAAAAAAAAAAAATAGAGTACACCAAAGCCTGTGTGGCAAACTCCCAATTAATGATGAAAACTCCTTGGAGCCAAGGTGCTGTTCTCCCAATAGACTGTTATTTTTAAAATATTTCTCTTTGAAAACAAAAGCATGATTAATTCTACCGTTCTTACTGAAATTACTTATGACATAGAAACAACAACACAGAATGAGCAATTATTAAAAACACTTTATTATGTATAATTTGTACATGCTGCAATTTGTGTCATTGAGGGTCATCTTCCAGGTTGTGACATCACCTACCAAGATTAACTAAGTCTAATTTTTATCCTGCCACACCACATACAAAAATACAATTTTCAAAGTGAAGTTCCCCTTCTTTACACAAAGATACGTAAGAGTTTGTCAGGTGGACGAGGAAAGAATACTTTGCACATGTATCAACACCATAAAAGGCATTATCTTTCACACAGTAACATCTAATGTGTTCTTTTATTTGTGAACAGCAGGAAAAGGGCCTCTTAACCCTCAGAGGGAAATGCAAACTTTGTTGCTACAGCTGAACCCCAGGGATGAAGGTGTGGTCCTCTCGGGGAAGTAGGGGTAGTGGGGATTTATGTAGGCGGGTGGACACCTCACAAACACTTCAAAAGGAAAGAATTGCAGGTGGTTCCTCTGGGACAGTCGCACAGCTTCCCAATCCTCGCTCCTTTTCTCACCGCACACCGTTCCCCAGCGTGGCACTGCAAATGATACAGTGTGTGGTCTCCCCAAATAAGCAAACCCAGGCTCCCAACAGGCCCACCTCCCCATCAACACAACGTCTGCCTCTTGGGTGAGATAGATGGAACCTATCACCATCACCAGAGGTGTAAGTACAGTCAGACCTGAAACACAGAGAGCTTTAACATTTCAGTGAGAGAACATAAAAAGGAAAAAAAAAAAAAGTGATTATTGAGCCCCTCCTATTTTATTCCACTCTTTATTTTTTCAGGGATATGGTACATTATTCTGGCTCTCTGAGCTGTTTATCAAAAAGACAAATAATCAACCGGACATTTTTCTAAGAAATAAACAATAGACCTGTATTTTCTCACAACCTCTGCTCCCTGCTTTCAAGTCTCCTCATACCAATGAAGGTGTGTGTGTGTGTGTGTGTCTGTGTGTGACAGAGAGAGAGAGAGAGAGAGAGAGAAAAAACACAAGTGTGCATGTGTGTAGTTCCCCAAGGAAAGTGACAAGCCAGAAACCAATAATTTTGACCTTAAAACATAGATCAGAAAAACTGGCAGTGCTCTAGCTGGCAAGAAGAAAACTGGAGGAACAAGCACCGAGTAGATTTAAGGGCTCCTCCAATTCAGAGAATTTTTCATGAGATGAGGAAAAGCTCATCCACAAGAAATGCTCCTTTTCACACAGACCCAAGAGCTGGTTCCTGGCACCAGCTCTTGGATCTCCCGAATGGCCCTTCCGCTCTCTGTCCTTAGAGACCAAGGGGCATGGTCTGGCGGCAGAAAACACAAGGCAGCCCGCAGAACTCTGTCAACCCATTACCTGATTTACCCACATCCTAGGGCGAAGGTCATATATCAGACTCAAGCTGGCATATCTCCTCTTGGGAAAACAGGAAGAGGGTGACCCCAAACCCTTACCATGGGGACTTGGCCGTACTTCTTCTCATAGATCGGAATACTTTTAGTCTTGAGCTTCTTCAGGACTTCCTGGAGCGCTTCGATCTGCAACACATTGCCCCCCCCGCCCCGGAGCCCGAAGCTGCCGCACTGGCCGCAAGCCCAGCCCAGGTGCTCACCCCCAGCCCTAGCTACGAAGCTCCCCGCACCACACTCGGCCCGGGACTCCAAGGACGGCTTGGGTGGGTGTTCACCCAACCAGCACTGCTTCCCACACTGACCGCAACTCCCTCAGCTGCTGCGGCTCCTGTTGCTCCGAGGGCCCGGGACAAGGGATTCACTATACAAACTGCCTGAAGCAGTGGGCTCCAGACGATTTCCAGATGCAAACCAGGGCTTTACTGGTTTTTTATCTGCCTGCACCCCGGCTCTGGCAACAGGGGTGGGGAGGGAAGGAGGGAGAGAGGGAGGACGGCCACAAAGGAAAGGACCAGGCGCAGACAGTCCGGGAGGGGGGTCCGGGGGATACCCACCAGCTCCTTCTCATGGGAGGCGTCGTCCACGGCGGAGTAGATGTCCAGGGCTCGGGGCTGGAGCTCAGCATCGTCCTGGGCGCGGGCACCCAGCAGAGGCAGCAGCAAGAGCAGGGCGGCACCCAGGAGGGTCAGCGGCCGGAGGCGGGGGCTCTCCATGGTGCTGAAGTCGGTGCCGCCGAGGCACCCTGCGCTCTCGCCTTTTATAGAGAGCCCGAGCCGAGGGGGGGCGGGCGCCGAAGGAAGTGGGTGTGGAGGAGGGTCCAGGTCAGCCGTCGGTAGGCAGTGCCCCGCCACCGCTTGACATCAGTGCCCGCTGGACACCGGGCGCCCGCGAACCAAGCTCTGCGCACAGAGCCAGAGCGCGGAGAACAGAGACCCGCTCCCAGGGCTGTCAGCCCCGCAGCAAGGGATGCTCCCCCAAAGGGGCCAGAGCTGAAACGGGGGGGGGGGGGGGGGCGACAGCTGAGGGATGGAGGAGGAGGAAGAGGGGGGCGGCTAGGAAATGGAAAATGCCTTCGAGCCAAGGCACAGCAGAGCCAAGGCACAGCAGCCGAGTCGCTCCTCATTCCCGAGCAGCAGGAGCAGCAGCAGCAGCAGCAGCAAAGCAATCCACCCCGCCAGTCCTGTCACCCCAGCCCCTTAGGCGGCAGCAAGTACCGAGTGTCGCCTCTGGGCAGGCACGTTTGGTGAACGTTTTACCAGGGCACTATGTGGGGTGGGGGTGGGGAAACATAGTAAATATAACAAAGAGGAAATCATGGCCTTCCCCAGGATGAGCTCTTGATGGAACCTATGTGGTGATGAGAAAAGCAGGAAAACAGACCAACTCCAATTCGGGGGCAATGTGGCCAGCACAGAGAGCCCCATTCTGATTCCAGTCCTGGCTTCACCACTTACAAGCTGTGTGACTTTGAGCAAAATAAAGAACCTACGTGAGTGTGTGTGTCTCCTGTAAAATTGGTATTTAAATATGTGCCTCACAAGGAGGGAATGAGTTTTAAGGTGTAAAACTTCCAGCCTGTAGCACAATAAGCGCTAAGCCTCCCTGCCTCTCCTTTTTGGACTATGAGGCTGCCCAGGTAAGGGGCTGTATGCAGTATCTCAGCTTTTCCTTAGGGCAAATTCACCAGCCTTAGAAGCCCTGTTACCCACCACCCACTCCTGATATCCAAGAAGCCTGTATAGAAAGAAAGCAAAGGGAGCAAAAAATCCAAGCCCCTGATTATAGAAATATCTCTAGAGTTCAGAAGTCACTGATGGACCAGATGCTCAGTGACTTGGGAAGACTGGTTTTTAAAAGGTGGGCGTCTTTTATATTCCCCAAATGACTGGGTGACGGGCACTGAGGGGGGCACTTGATGGGAGGAGCACTGGGTATTATTCTATATGTTGGCAAATTGAACATCAATAAAAAATAAATTTATTAAAAAGAAAGAAAAAATCTAATAGTAAAAATAAAAAAATAAAAAAATAAAAGGTGGGCATCCTTATGGCCTGAATGCAAACCAAAGTTCCTGTAGGAGAGGTGTTGTTTTCTCCACTTAGACCTTCTTAATTGCCTGCCCATGGTTTCCTTCACCACATTTTTTTTCAACTCCTCCTAACCCCATTCACTTTTCTCTGTCCCAATTACTACTACCTGTTCTGGACAGTTGCCCCAACCTATATCTTGCCTACCTCCAGCTCCATCCCATCTTCTCTTGCCTTCTTCTAATCCATAATTTAGGACCAACCAGAGTATTTTTACTCTTAAAATACACGGATGGGGCAGCCCGGGTGGCTCCCCGGTTTAGCATCGCCTTCAGCCCAGGGCCGGATCCTGGAGATCCAGGATCAAGTCCCACTTCAGGCTCCCTGCATGGAGTCTGCTTCTCCCTCTGCCTGTGTGTGTGTGTGTGTGTGTGTGTGTGTGTGTGTGTGTGTCTCATGAATAAATAAATAAAATCCTAAAAAATAAATTAAAAAAATACACAGATGGCTTCCCATCTTACTAAGTACAGAACCTAAATTCCTTATCCTGACTCACAAAGTACTACATGATCTGTACCTCTCTCCAGCTTCATGTCCTACCATTCTGTCCCAGATCCCTCCATTCCAGCTTTAGTGGCCTTCTTTTTGGTCCCCTGACAGGCCAAGCTCATTCTCACTTTGAAGCTTTTGCCCTTACCATACCTGGAAAGGTCACCTGCATTTCTAAATAGTTGACTGCTCCTTATCATTTAGATCTCAATTTAAATGTTATTGACCACCCAATCTAAAATATCCACCTATTTATTGTCCCACAGGTTTATTGCTTGGTAGGTAATATGGGTCACATAATATGTGTCTGTTTACTTTGTTTTGTTTATCAAGCGTTTAATTGTTACTCAAATGCACACTGGGAAGTAATTCAAGAAGTAATATCTCTCCTGATGAGTAGCACACATATTAACAGCATCAAAATATTTTTCATTGAGTTCAATCTAACTTGAAAATTAAACTAATACCTCCCTCAGGTCTGCCATTTACACATACCTTTAGATTCTATACAACAAAACTTTAGTGATAGCACATTTTGCTGTTTAAACCTTACAGAGACATATTGGCACTTATTGTAAAAATGATCTCCAGTGATATAAGTATTCTGAACTTCAGAAGGAAAATTGCCCTAAATAGGCATTAGCCCATCCTCCTGCAAAGATGGGGATATGCCCAATGCAATAATTTTTCTCATAGAGTGTTCTGCCCAGAACACCCAAATAATAAGCTTCCTTTTGTGCTACTTCTATTGAAAAATATTCAAAAGTTCAGATCTTAATGATGTTAGGTTGGTGCTCATCTTCGTGTAAGGAGGATACCATGTTTAGTAGATGGGTTTGGAAAGGGATCCTTAGACAATCCTGTGAAGCAAGTCAGGTGTATCTTGATCATTCACATATCACAATGCTTTTTTCATCTTGGAACAGAATTATTTGATAAACTGGTTTTAGGAAGCACGTGACATAGTAACACAAAGTCCATTGTCTTCCTGAGACAACTTACCTAAGTTCAAACAGGGAGGACACAAAAGTGTGAGCTATTCTACAGTTCTAACACATGCACTATCAGGAAAATTTGTATATTCTTGCTAATTAATAATGACTCCAGAAAAAAAAAAAAAGCCTACCTTTGATGCCCCCAAGCAAGTTAAGAAAAGTTATAATTGAATCTAGTCACTATTTCTAATCTCAGATATAGAAAAGGGAAGCAGATCACCTCACAAAAGATAAGCAATGACCAGTTTGTATCCACGGAGATTTACTGCTGACAAACATCTCTGAACTACTCCTCTTAAGATAAAGTAGTCTTCCAGTACTTTTCTCTCCCTCCCTTCTTCAAATTTTGAGTCATTTCTTTTCCTGTATGACCCAAAATAACCCTTGATTTTTGGATTGTCATACTACTCAAACACCAAATTACTCTGTTATCCATTAAACCCATTTCCATCATTCTGCCAACCAAGTCTTGTTCAACAGTAACAGTTCCTCAGTTTTGGTCAGGAAAACAAGAGCAAAAATAAACAAGTGGGACTGCATCAAAATAAAAAACTTCTGCACAACAAAGGAAACAATCTACAAAACTAAAAGACAGTCTATGGAATGAGAGAAGATAGTTGTTGCAAATGACATATCTGATGACGGGGTTACTATCCAAAATATACATGGAAGTGATACAACTCAACATCTAAAAAACAAATAATCCAACTTAAAAATGAGAAGACATAAACAGGTATTTCTCCAAAGAAGACATCCAGATGGCCAACAGATACACAAAAAGTTGTTTGACATCACTTATCTTCAGGGAAATGCAAATCAAAACCACAATGAAGTATTACTTCATCCCTGTCAGAATGGCTAAAATAAAAAAACACAGGAAACAACAAAAGTAGGCAAGAATGTGGAGAAAGAGGAATCCTCTTGCACTGTTGGTAGGAATGCAAACTGACACAGCCACCATGGAAAACTGTAAGGAGGCTCCTCAAAAAGCTAACACTTTCCGTTATCAATGTGGCTGTAGCCATAAGTATGCTTAGACTTCAGAAAAGGCCTGCCTCCAGAGTCCTACCCTGTGGCAAGAAGGAGGTCTGGGTGGACCCCAATGCTATCAGCAATACCAACTCTCATCAGCAGGTTGAAAAACCGATCAGGGATGGGGTGATCATCCAGAAGCCTGTGACTGTCCATTCTCAGGCTCAGTGTCGGAAAAACACCTTGGCCACCAGAAAGGCAGGCATATGAGCATCAGTAAGAGAAAAGGTACTGCCAAGGTTCGAATGCCTGAGAAGGGGACTGGGCAAGGAGGATGAGAATCTCATGCTGGCTGTTTAGATGGTACCTTGTATCTAAGATTTACCGCCACATATATCACAGCCTGTACCTGGAAGTGAAGGGTGTAGCCTGTTAAAAAACAGGTGTATTTTCACCAAAAATCCCATCCACCAGCTGAGGCAGACAAAGCGCACAAGAAGCTTCTGGCTGACCAGGCTGAGGCCCACAGATCTAAGACCAAGGAAGCATACCAGTGCCGTGAAGAGCTGCTCCAGGCCAAAAAGGAGGAAATCACCACGCCTCTGTCCAAGGAGGAAGAGACCACTCTTTTGTCTGTACATAGTGGCCTCAGCAATTACACAGATCAGTTATTCAATAAAATAAGCCTTTATATGCCTCAAAAAAAATTAAATACCACATGACCCAGTAATTTCACTACTAGGAATTTACACAGAGAATACAAAAACACCATTCAAAAAGATATATGAGCCCCTATGTTTATTGCAGCATTATTTATAATTGCCAACATATGGGAGCAGTCCAAGTGTCCATCCGTAGATAATGTATAAAGAAGATGTGATACAAACACACAGAATATCACTCAGCCATAAAACAGAATGACATTTTGTCATTTGTAACCATACGGCTTTGTACTCTAGATCCATCTAAGTACAATAGATGAGTCAAAGTCAAATACCCTACGATTGGGGATCCCTGGGTGGCACAGTGGTTTAGCGCCTGTCTTTGGCCCAGGGCGTGATCCTGGAGACCCGGGATCGAGTCCCACGTTGGGCTCCCGGTGCATGGAGCCTGCTTCTCCCTCTGCCTGTGTCTCTGCCTCTTTCTCTCTCTCTGTATGACTATCATAAATTTTTAAAAAAAATTTAAAAAAAAGAAAGATATAAATAAAAAAAAATACCCTACGATTCCACTTACATGTGGAATTTAAGAAACAAAACAAACAAAAGAAAAAAGAGACAAACCAAAAAATAGACTCTTAACTATAGAGAACAAACTGATTGTTACCAGAGGGGAGTGGGGGGGGGGTGCCTACAATAGGTGAAGGGGATTGAAAGTACACTTACCATGATAAGCACTGAGCGATGTATGGAACTGTGCATTTATTGCATTGTACACCTAAAACTAATATCATGCTCTATATCAACTATACTGGAATTAAAAAATTTTTAAACTTGCTCAGTTCTATTGACTTCTTAAATATTTTTATTTTAAAGTATTTCTCTTGGGGTGCCTGGGTGCCTCGGTCAGTTAAGCATCTGCCTTTGGCTAAGGTCATGATCCTGGAGTCCTGGGATTGAGCCCCATGTCCAGACTCCCTGATCAGCAGGGAGTCTTCTTCTCCCTCTCCCCTCTGCTCCTCCCCACCCCACTCCCTCCTCCTCTTGCTCTCTGTGTCTTATCTCTTTCAAATAAATGAAATCTTTTTTTTAATGTATTTCTCTTTACTTGTATTCACTGCACTTTCCTCCAGGTTTAAACATTTTATTCTCTTTGATACACATTAATCTCTTAGGTGGCACACTTTTCATTTCTACATTGTCTGCTCCCCATCCTCCCTGTCTCCAAAAGAGTAATGACTGACATTCATCTTCTATTTACTGACTTTCAATCCATGTCCTTCCAAAGGAATGGATGCTCCCTCTTCTCTAACCAAACAACTTTATCACTATTTGGAAGAAAATAATCTGCAAATCAAGACACTTGAAGTTGATGCTATACTGGGAGGTGCTAGAGGCATAGGAAAGACTACGTGCTTCACAGACAGCCCCTGAAGGAACAAAGCAGAGAAATGAGACAAAGCTTTCCATTAATTTTTTTAAGATTTCAATTTAAAAACTTTCAATTTCAGGGTGCCGGGGTGGGTCAGTTGGTTATGCATCTGCCTCTTGATCTCAGCTCAAGTCTTGATCTTGGGGTCATGAATTCAAGCCCCATGTTGGGCTCCACTTTGGAGTGGAGCCTTCTTAAGACACAAAAACAAAAAACACACAACTTTCGATTTCAAGGCTTTTCATTAAAAAAAAAAAAAAAGTCTCAATGCTCAGTAGGTTCACAGCACTGCTAAGTACTATGAGGGCTGCAAAGATAAAGACAGAGTTCTTGCCCTTGATCTTTGAGTCTGGTCATCCTTATAAATACCCAGAATATAACACCTCAGTGATGTGAGGGTCCTAATAGAGATAGGGAAGCCCCAAGAAGTCAGAGACTAATTCCCACTAGAAAGAGGAAACTTCATGAAAAAATAGAATATGAGCTGCTGGGTCTTAGAGGGTGAGTAGAATTTCAACAATAACAAACATCCCACTCTGGAGTCTTGGGGGCAAATAGGCAATGTATGCAGAGTCATGGAGGCAAGGACATCTGAGGAAACTGAGTGGCCTGGGATGCTGGAGGGTAGGGGTACACAGGGAATGTAAAAGGTGGGGAAACAAGACTGCAAAGGAACAGAACAGAAAAGGAAAATTCAGAGCAGCAACAGATCATTCCAATTTGGATCCAATGAACAAGACAGAAGCATAGTTGAATCCAAAGGATCCCATTTTTAAAATATTAACACTAAAAGCAAAATTTTTTACTTAAAAGGTCTAGCCTAATAGAAGTAGCCCATGTCAGATATGGGGAGGTGTCAGTAATGAAGAGATACTTGCCCCAGGACAAAGAAATGTTTCTCTGATTTCTTTTGCACAGCATCCCTGCAAAGCAGCAGAAGGAATGGCACACCTAACCCAGACTTCCTGTGCCACAGGTATCCCATCTTCTCCTCTAACTTTTCTGGATCCAGAGTTCCTAAGGTTGTAGGAAGTGTGGCATCAGCACTAAAGCAGCAGACTAGGATGCCTGAAGAAATGAACTACATGACTTAACAGACGGCAATTTGAATCCTTCAACGGCTGCCCATTGCCTACAATGTCAAGTTAACTTCTCAGCATGGCGTCAAAGTTTCTCATAGTTTGATCTTGGCCCACATTTCCAATCTCCTCTTCTTCCACTCCCAACCAGTCCTAGCACACATCTTCTATTTTAGTTGGCAGATATACCATGCTTATTTCTTACCTTTGCACTGATGAGAGGACTAAATTAGGTTATGCTACTATAACAAACAACCCCCAAATCTTAGTGACCTAAGGAAAAACCTCTGTTTCTCACTCATCTCACACATATATCAGGGTTAATGCAGTACTGTGTTCATCATGGTCATTCAGGGACCAAAAATGACAGGATAATCACCAGGTCTGACATTGCTGGTTGTGTTCTGGGGGTGGGTAGAGGGGGGGCACAGAAAGAACTCTGGAAAGTCTTGAACAGGCTATTAAAAGCTTTGGCCCAGAAGGATATTTCAGTTGTTTCCAACTCATCAGCCTGAAGAACTAGTCAAATGGCTCCACCAAAGTAAAGGGAGTGCAGCGTTACCGGGCCTAGACTGCAGTGACTACCACGTGCACTCTCCGTGTTCCTACTTCTGACTTTGTCCATGACCTTCTCTATGCCTGGATCCCTCCCACACCTTGAACATCTAAAAAGCTCACGTTTTAAGACCTATCTTATCTGACCCCTTCCTCATCCACTGGCCATCATACCACCAGGTTTACCTTGTCCTTTCCATAAACCTTAATACATGCACTTATTAAAACATCCAACATGCATAATATTATCATATGTCTATCTCACTTGCTAGACAAAGAAACCCTCAATGGCAAAGAATACATCTAATCACCTTGGTATTCCCAGTATTTAGCACTGTGTCCGATGAGGAGGAGAAAGTTGGGTGCTAGGAGATGAAAGATAACACTCACTTAACTGGGTGACCACGTAATCAATTAAACAATTTATTACAGAATAGATTCTTCGGGCCATGTAAAAGCACTGCCAATTTACTATCTAGAAGCCCCACTACCATCCTCTTATCAGGGAAAAAAGTGCGCCAGAGAGGGATACTTTTGTTTTACAGGTGGTCAACCTCAGAAGTAGGATTTCTGGGGTACAGACTCTGGCCTCTCTCAACATTTCCTCCAACAATTAGAGGCATATCAGTTGCAAAACGGAAAATTTTTTGCCAGGTACACAATGCGCTCTGTCACTAGGAAGAAGGGTAGAGTCTCCACACCCTTTTTATGGACTCCTTCAGTGCTCTTCCCATACACTCCATGTGGTGCGACATGGAAAGAGAACTAGGATAGGATCAAATCCTAAAGAATCTTGAGAAGTTTACAACCTGTTTCTGTTCAGTAGCATCCAGACCATAGACATGAGAAAGTGACTCCTGTGCTGGGCAGGGTTTGGCTTTTATGGCATTTAAGGTCACTTTTACAATCATGATTCTGGGACTCTTCTATGCCTCCTTGAGGACTCATTGAAGCAAAATCTATTTCTTTTGACATAAACTATAACCTCAGGAGAAAAAGAATACCATCTGGCATGATCCAAAGAGGCAGGGCCCGAGGGCAAAAGTATACTTTATAGGAAAAAGGATCCTGAACAAGTTCCTCCTTTATTCTTTAGGTAATCTGTGGCCCTGACATTTCTCTGCTGTGCATCAAAAGAAGTTTAATCTGGTTCTGGTTTTAACAAAAGATCCATCATGTTGGCCTGGCTTACCAGCTAAGTCAGGCCTAACTTTTCCCACACTGCAAGCTAGATATATTGACACTCAGATCTGTGCACTTCCCGTCAAACTGCCTCTATAAAGCCCGCCTGGCAAGACCTCTGAGACGCATGGGCTAGCAAGCATTCCTTAAGCTCCCCTGATATCTTTAGAAAGCCCATAGTGACTCTGGTTATTACTCAGAAAGGTGAGATTAGAGTAGAACTTTGAGAAGAGTGAAGCCCAGAGAACAGCAGGCTTGCCCAAGGTCATGTGTCAAGCTTTCCTCTCCTATGAATTGACTACAGGAAGACTGGTATTTGGAAATCCAGTTTAACTTTATGAATGGGATTAGAGACAAGTGAAGCTCTTATATTTCTATACGGAAGAAGCTTAGAGATCTTAAGGAAAGCAATCTCACCAGAAGACAGGTACAGAGTGGGGGATGTCCTAAAGCTGCAACTGCCACAGAGAGTTCACTGATTTATGGGGATCTTAGGGAGATGACAATGGCGATTATGGGGATATTTTTTAAAAAATCCTCCAATTTTCCTCAGTGCCTAACACTCCCTTAATTTTCTACCCTTCTCTAGGAAACACAGCTCTTCAATCATCCTCTCCTCTCAGGGTCCAGGGCCTCTATGCCCACTTGTCTGAGGGTGTCTGCACCCCCTTAACCACTGTTCAGTGGTAAATGTTATAATGTGTAACTACTCACAAGTATTTAGTGGCCCTCCCTGCAGGAGTATTATACTTTGTTTGTTTGTTTGTTTGTTTGTTTGTTTGTTTGTTTTTGTGAGAATTATACTTTGGACTCCTACAAAAGTAGATCCTTTTCAACATCTGTATGGCCATGTGACTCACTTCGGCCAATGAAATACAAGCAGAAGTATGAGGCACTGTTCTCATAGGGAAGCTTTAAAAACCAGTGCACACTTTGCCCTGACTTCCCCCCTCTTCCATGCAGATTGGCAATGTTCCAGATAGAGGCAGCTCTGTCAGCCAGTGTTATGGAGGGTTTTGGAGGGAAGAAAATGTCAAGCAGAGCTACAATCAGCCTTCATGGACATATAGGGTGAGTAAATTCAAAAATTTTGTGAATTTAAGCCACAGAGCTTTTTGGGTCGTGTGTTTCTGCAGCATAATTTAGTTTAATCAGGCCAACTCAGGTAGACAGATTACCATACCCATTAACCCATCTCATAGATAGTACTAGTTTTCTATGCTGCATTACACATTATCCCAGCATTTGGTGGCTGAAGACAATACATCTTTATTATCTCACCATTTCTGTGGGTCAAGAATCAGGCATGGCTTAGCTAAATCACCTCTTTCAGCATCAGCACAAGGCCGTAACCATAAGGTTTAACCGTCACGTGTAAGATGACTGGGGCTGCAGTCATCTCAAGGTTCAACTGGGGCAAAATCTACATCCAAGACAACTCAGTGGTTGTTGGCAAGATATCAGTGGAGGGACCTCTCATCACTTTTGCCATATTCGATTCACTGAGTCCTGCCCACACTAAAGGGCAGGAAATGACATAAGGCATGAATATCAAGAGGCAGAGATTAATGGGAACCGTATTAGAAACCATCTATCACAATGATTGTCAAAAAGAAAGTAAAAGTAAATGAACAAGAATTGTGCAAGAATCTAGGTTTGAGCGGTGAGACAAGAAAGAGAGCTGTGGAATTTTATAACTGAGGCTCTGAAGCCCAGAAAGGTTAAATATCTCGCCTAGGATATGCTGTTAGAAGTAAAGCCTGAACAAAAATTCAGATCAGCACTCTTTCCACTAGACAGTGATAAGTGAAAAATTAAATAGCAATATAAGACAAATTGCATTCAACCGAAACAGAAGCTAGGCCATCAGTTGCTAATTGAATTGTCACATAAATCATCCAGACAATGAGTGAATTAAAAGTGCAGAAAGATAGACTCTTTAGGCTAGGGGCAATCAAAGGTAGGTCATCAAATGAGCTAGACTGGGAGGGTAAAATTATTTGAGCGGAAAAGAAGGGAAAAGTGTTCTGGGCAAAGAGGCCAACCTGGGACTTCCTCAGGGGGACCCTCAGGCATCACACAGAAATGCTGATGTTTCTACTCTTCTGTCCTCAATCTTAATTCATCAAGTGGCAGACATTTTTCCAAACAGACTATCTCTGGAACATTGCACGTCAGAGGTAAGGCCACATAGAGAGACCCTTTGATTTACCCTTAGGTGAGTGGCAATTGACCTGAGGAGAAAGGATCAGAATCAACTAGAGGGGTGCCTGGGTGGCTCAGTTGGCTGGGAGTCTGCTTTCAGCTCAGGTCATGATCTCAGGGTCCTGGGACCAGGCCCCACATTGGGCTCTCTGCTCAGGGGCAAGTCAGCCTCGCCCCCTCCCTCTGCGATTTCTCTCACGAATGAACACATATTTTTAAAATTCAACTAGAAATTTTTGTTTGCAAAACTACCTATGCTCACATCCCACCTCCAAAACCTGAGGTATCAGAATGTCTGTAGAGGAGAGCAGTGGAGCTCAGGTAGCTTGAAAAGGTCACCCCAAGTGATTCTGATAGAACTCCCTGGCTAAGGAGCACTGCCATGGGGCTCTTTGCACCATCTGGCGAGGTCTCAGGGTACACACTTCGCCCTACAAAGAATCCAAGGCCAGGTTTTTTTAGGATGCCAATACCCTCCTTTATAAAACACAAACACCTTGATAGCTGATAGCCAGGCTGGATCGATGTCCTCTCCATCCAGGGGTCATGAACATACCCCAAGGGGCTTTCCAAGAGAGCTTGATGTGCAGAGATGAGCTCCCAAAATAGTAACAAGAGTAATTAAACTTTGGTGAAAGACTCATTTTTACCCACCATAGACAGATATTGTGTTCCTCATTCTATAGGTGATAAAATTGACCATTTAAGGAACTGGATCCAGGTCTGCAGGCCAGTGGGAAGGAAGTTGGACTAGATCATTTACTTTTTCAATTTTATCATCGTTTCAAAAAAGGTGGTGAGAAGGGACGCCTGGTTGGCTCAGCGGTTAAGTGCCTGCCTTTGGCTCAGGTCATGACCCTGGGTTTCTGGGATCAACTGCTGCATTGGGAACCCCGCAGGGAGCCTGCTTCTCCCTCTGCCTGTGTCTCTGCCTCTCTCTGGGTCTCTCATGAATAAGTAAAATCTTAAAAAAAAAAAAAAGAGGTGAGAAACGAGGGAACAAAAGAGAGAGAGAAAATAAAACAAGATCTAAAATATTTTCAAATATCATAAAAAGATATTTTGTGATATCAAGATCCCCATGGTCCCCTGACAAACCACATCGTTTTTGATGGGAAACTGCAAAAACGTCAGGCTGAGTCTCCAAGTGCAAGCTCTGACTCTCCTGGTGGGAACGGGACTCTGCTTCGCGACGCTGGCCACCAGCTGTGGACCGAGGCCTTGTGTATGCACCACTGAAGATCTCCCAGGAAACCCACGAGGCCTATGGGGGAGCTTTAGCTACTGGAAGAGCAAAGATCTCACCCTGAGCAGACGCAAACCTCCCACGCCTCACTGACAGGGAGAGAGACCCTGACAAGGCACAGCCATTAGCATTTATAAGGCTTTTCGCCCAGATGCAAATGTCATTTTGTGCCATTTGCACTGCTGACTGGGGTAGCCCACCCCCCAGAAGGCTTTGCTGCTGGACCAGCCTCCACCCAGGGCCCGCAGGAGGGTCCGAATGGACTATAAACCATAGCTTTGCCCACGGCAGCCGTCAGATACCCACGGAGACCGATCCCTCCCGGTGCTTGCTAATGAAATTTCTCCTTGGGGGATGAAAAAGTCTTCAAAGGGACCTGTCAAGTTTGTTTTATTTTTATTATTATTTTTTTAATCATTACATTTCCTTTCCAAAGCAAGGGTGCACGAAAAAGAGCAAGCAGCCTCCAGATGCCAGGACCTGTTTCCTAGGAACCTGAAGATAGTCTGGGCGCCCAAGCATTTCAAAGGGAGGCTGAAACCATGCCTGGCTCCTTTCTGCTCTGTGCTCTTGCCCCGGGATCCTGCAGAAACACGCCAGCAAAAGCCCGGTTGCACACACGGAAACCGGGGTAAGTGAAGGGGCTGCCCAGGAGCTGGGAAACCGGTGAAAACCAATTCTGCACGCAGGACTTCAAAAGCCCATTTCTCCCACGGAGGCCCCCCGCGGGAGTGTCGTCTATGCGGAAACCCTAAACCGAGTTTGACACTAGGCCGCAAATTAGAACCACCTTGGGAGATTTTCAAAGGACACCCGCCCTCAGAGATTCTGATTCAGTTGGCGGTGGGTGGCCCGCCAGGCGGCCTTTAAATCTCGCCCAGTGGAAGCCGGACTATGGCCCTCCCTGAGCACTCGGGCCCTCCTGGTGTCTGGTGCTCATTCGGGTCGGCGCCTCCACTCCGGCCTAGGGCTGCAGATCCTGGTGTCTGGGAGGCAAGATACCAGATGACAGGGAAAGTAGATCTTCTAGCTTGTCAAAAGGAGATAGAAATTTGGACGTTTACATGAAACATCCTGATTATAGAATGCTGACAACTCTTTTAAAATCAAACTCTTTGGGGCACCCAGGTGGCTCAGTGGTTGAGCATCTGCCTTTGGCTCAGGGCGTGATCCCTGGGTTCTAGGATCAAGTCCCGCATCAGGCTCCCCAAGGTGGGCCTGCCTCTCTCTCTCTCTCTCTCTCTCTCTCTCTCTCTGTCTCTCTTAAAATCTTTAAAAAGATTTTTAAAACCTTTAAAAAAATAAATAAAAATAATATTGAACTCTCTGAAGGTATGTGAGGCAGCCTTGGTTTCCACCCATGGCATCTCCAACTCTGGGTCCTCAGATTACCTACATATCTCTTTCTCTCTGAGATAAACTTGCAAAACTGAAAAAAGCAAGCACATCTGCAGAGCCTGACTGCACGTCCTGGTAAGCGCTGGCCTCCTGGCAGTCAGCCCTCATCGTCGTTTACACAGATGTGTCTTTAGCTGACAGACTCGGGTTGCGGGGAGGGCACAGTAATGTCCCTATAACGAAAGATGGGCAACCCTGAGCCGGGGTCGGTTCACTAGGCCGTCACTAGACAAGAGTGTGTCACTGGGTGTTGAGCCTTTGTGTGACGATCACCGATCAGAAAGTGGTGTACTGGAAAACAGCAAAGGCGCAAAAGCCAGACGCTTACCTGCTCTGCGGGTGGACCCCCCTGTACCGGGAAGCCAAGCCATCCTCCAAGCCTCAGGCTCTACACCCGTCAAGTGCACGTGAAAATACCTTCCCCATAAAACACACTATGGAGTTTCCTCAAAAAATTAAAAATAAGACCATTGTGATCCAGTAATTGCCCTACTGGGTTTTTACCCAAAGAACACAAAAACACTAATTCAAAAAGATACATGCAGCCCTCTGCTTATTGCAGCCTTACCTACAATAGCCCAGGTGTGGAAGCAGCCCGAGGGCCACCTGTAAATAAATAAAGATGTGGGGTGTGTGCGTGTGTGTGTATGATGGAATCTTACTCAGCCATAAAAAAAGAATGAAATCTTGCCATTTGCCAGAAAACACGGATACTAGGTAAGTCAGTCAGAGAAGGACAAGTACAGTATGATTTCGCTCGTTATGTGGAATTTAAGAAACAAAGGGAAAAGAGAAACCAAGAAACAGCCTCCTAATGCTAGAGGACAAACTGACGGTCACCCAAAGAGCTGAAGGGGGTCAAGAGTATACACTTAGCTCGATGAGCCCTGGGTAAGCACTGAATTGTTAAATGACTAAATTGTACCCCTGCAACTAGTACCATACTGTATGTTAAGTATACAGGAATTAAAATTTAAAACTTAGTTAAAATTTTAACAGTGAGACAGACAGGAGGCTTCCGGCCCGCGTGACACCTGGAACACGCTGGATAAATCCCCAACGGCGAAGGCATCCGGACTTCATGGCTCGACAAGCTCATCAGAGCATCCCCGAGGCCCCACTGTTGAAAAGTTCTTCCCGACATACGACCTAATTCTAAGGTCCTGTCATTTACGTGCCACCACAGCAGGCACGCACTCCTCTATCTGTGCAAACACGGGGCCGGTCGCCTCCTTGCCCGCCCCCCAAAACACGTCAGGTGTTCCAGGGTCTGAGCGGAGCAGCTGCGCCGGGACGCGGGGACGCCAGGAGGGCGCGGCCGGGGGACACCGAGACACCGCGTGCCGTGCACCTCCCCGGCTCCCTCAGGTACGGCCAGGTCACCCAGGAGACCAAAGGTCACCCGCGGCACTTTCCCGGCCTCTCCCCGCCCAGCCACCTTGCCTCCGGCACCTGCCACCAGCTCTGGAGTCCCCTCCCCGCTCCGTGGGCTCCGCACTCGAAACAGCAGCCGCACTTGGGGCACCGTCCTCCCCGCCCCAGCGCCATCTCCATTCGACTTAATTCCACAAACATGGGGCCCGGAGCGTCTGCCTTGGGCCCAGGGCGTGACCCCGGGGTCCCGGGATCGAGTCCCGCGTCGGGCTCTCCAGGCACGGAGCCTGCTTCTCCCTCAGCCTGGGTCTCTGCCTCTCTCTGAGTCTCTCGTGAATAAATAAAGTCTTAAAAACTTGGGATCCCTGGGTGGCGCAGCGGTTTGGCGCCTGCCTTTGGCCCAGGGCGCGATCCTGGAGACCCGGGATCGAGTCCCACGTCGGGCTCCCGGTGCATGGAGCCTGCTTCTCCCTCTGCTTGTGTCTCTGCCTCTGTCTCTCTCTCTGTGTGACTATCATAAATAAATTAAAAAAAAAATTAAAAACTAATAACAACATAGCCCTCATCTCCCATTAGCTTCCCCCATGTACCTCCCAGTCCCTTCTTCACCATTTATCATGCCTTGGAGCCCACACCCTCTATCTTTTGGTAAGGGGGGTAGACAAGCCCCCGAGGCCAACTGATCGAGGTTCACTTGCTTTGTGAACCCCCACGCAGGTAAATACTCAAAACAGTTGCGTGACATTTGTCCTGTGGACGTGCCTGTTGTCAGCTACATTTGCAGGCCCCCGGTCACTGAACCTAAGAGTCACAGAGAAGCTCTCCCCACCTTACATTCCTCCTCAGAGCAGGTTCTCGGGGACGCTGTACCAATATCCGAAACCTGAGGACCCGGAACCCTCCCTTGGAAGGTGAGAAAAGGGGGGGCGCCGGGGGGACTGTGTCTGCCTTCAGCTCGGGTCAGGATCCCAGAGGCCTGGGGTGGAGCCTGGCTGGGGGGTCCCTGCTGGGAGAGAGTCTGCTGCTCCCTCTGCCCCCGCCCCCCGCATGTGCACTCGCTCGCTCCCTAATAAATAAGTAAAATTATTTGAAAGATTTAGAATAAAGAAAAGCAAAGCTCACTGCGGTTTCGGCGACCGGGACTGACGAGGGGCCCCTCCTGTGCAGGGCGGTGGGCGGTCGCTGCACCTGCCCCTGAGCCAGGACGCCGCGGGGAGCGCGCTGTGGAGCGTCAGGCACCCATGGGACAGGTGAGCTGAGCCGGGGGAGGGGGGGCGGGGGGGACCCAGTTCCCCCGCTTAGACCCTAGAAGCGCTGCCGTTGCGCTGGGCCTGATTCCGGACCCCATCGTGGCCCACAAGATGCAGTGTGGCCTGGCCTTGCCCGCCCCTTGTGCGATGAGCGTCTCCTAGGCTGCAGGGCCCCCCACCCCGGCCGCACTGCGTGGTTCTCCTCACTCCCCAGACCCCGGCTCTAAGGCCCCTCAGCCTGTCCCTCACCGGCTGCTATTCCTTATCACAGCATCTGCTTCTACGAATTCCCAGGACCCATGGCTCCCCGCTCCTGCCGCCGCCACCCCCACCCCCCGACTCCGTGCACGACATGGGCCGAGGAGAGCAGCCGTGGGCAGGGGGCACCGGGGCCTGGACCGTGCTGCGGCGGAGGGCGGGCGCCCCTCGGCAGGTGCACACAGCAGGTGCGCAGGGCAGGTGTGCAGGGCAGGTGCACACGGCAGGTGCGCACGGCAGGTGCACACGGCCCGCACCCTGGGCCGCCCTCGCAGCTGCGCCCCCTGGTCCCTGCCTCCCAGGCGAGCCCGCACCAAGCCTGCCGGACGCAAGTGCAAATGCCAGCCTCCCCCACCCCGTTCACCCCCGCAGCGACACCCCCACCCCCACCCGCACCCGCACCCACCGAGGCTCCACACACTCCGACTGCCCGAGGCATCTCCTGCGAGGCATAGTTTACCCCCCGGTGCCCAAGGAGCCCGTGCCAGGCCTCGGCCCCCAGGAGGTGGGGTGCAGGAGGACTCACCCCCAGAGCCGCTGCAGCGCCCGTGGCGGGGGGGGCCCTAGGGACCTGGCACTGGACTCGCCACGCAGCGCGCGCTCCATCGGATCCGGGAAACACGCCGTGGGGATCTCCCTCCCCAGGGATCCGACGGGCGGGGCCGCGTGGGGGTCCCCCCCAGTCAAGGCCGGGCGGAGCCCACCCCAGGGCCGCACCCACCGCGCATGGTCCACAGCCCTGGGCGAGGACAGTCCCCGGGACCCGAGGGTCGCAGAAGCCGCTTGGACAGTGGCGCCCGGATGAATGGCCCTCTGCTGCGGGGAAAGGGGGCAAGTGGCTGATGGCGCTTCCTGCGCAGAGCGGGGGTCGTGGGGTCGCCGGGGGGCTCAGCTGGAGCAGAGCCAGCCTTTGGCTCAGGCCAGGATCTCAGGGTCCCGGGATCCAGTCCCACAGTGGGGCGCCCTGCGTGGAGCCTGCTTCCCCCTCTGCCTGGGTCTCTGCCTCTCTCTGTGTGTGTGTTCTCATGAATAAATGGACAAAATCTTTTAAAAAAATTATTCTCCTATTTTTTACATAAGGGAACTAAGGTGCAGGGAGGTCAGGCAGTCACACAGCCTGTCACTGTGTGACATTTCCTGATCATTTCCCAGATGGCATTTCCCAGATGGGGCTCTTTGCCACGTGGCCCCATGGGTCCCTGCTGCCATCACTAGGAACTAAGGGATCAGCGAGAAACGAGAAACGCAGGGAAGGCCGTAGGCTTAAAAGCCACCATCCAGCAACCGCGGCCCATGCAGGTCGCCTTCACTCCAGCAGCCGCAGCAAGCAGCTCCCGGGTCTGCTGCCTCAAAACAAGATTTGCAGGAGCAGCGAGGGAAGTAAAGGGCAGGAAGGCACAAGCCTCAGGACCCTCACCTCCTATCTGCTTTTCGACCATCACACCGGCCGCCCAGACCTTGACCTCGAAACACTGACAGCACCAGCACTCGTCACATTTTTTCTTACTGAACCAGAAAACAACATACTTTTTAAAAGCTGCTCTCTTTCGAAGTTCTAGGCAGAGAAAGGAATGTAAAGGTGCCCTTGGGTATAACCTAGCCCCGGTTCATTTTGTGATAGAATAAAGACGAATGGGGGATCCCTGGGTGGCGCAGCGGTTTGGCGCCTGCCTTTGGCCCAGGGCACGATCCTGGAGACCCGGGATCGAATCCCACATCGGGCTCCCGGTGCATGGAGCCTGCTTCTCTCTCTGCCTGTGTCTCTGCCTCTCTCTCTCTCTGTCTGTGACTTAAATAAATAATAAATAAAATATTAAAAAAAAAAAAAGAATAAAGACGAATGGCTACTGCTCACTGAGGATCTACTCTGCGCCAGATGTTTTTTTTTTTTTTTTAAGATTTTATTTATTCATGAGAGACACAGAGAGGGAGGCAGAGACACAAGCAGAGGGAGAAACAGGTTCCACACAGGGAGCCCGATGTGGGACTCGATCCCCGGCCTCCAGGATCAAGCCCCAGACTGAAGGCGGCGCTAAACCGCTGAGCCACCAGGGCTGCCCTGCGCCAGATGTTCTACACGCATATTCCTCTTACAAGTTCTATCACAATCATGCACACTATACCCATATTTTAATCACCATCAATTTAATAGTTAATAATCTTACTAGTTTTGAATACACCATTAAAGTGTCTTATTCATCCCTTTTAAATTATTAGCAAAATCAACAATTCAATTCTTCAACCTTTATAACAATTATAGCTTAGAACGGGGCCGGGTCCTACCAGGATGAACTCATTGAGTTCTAACAATGTTATGCTATTATCTCGTGGGGTTTGGTGGAGGGGTTGTTTGTTTGTTTTGCAGATGAGGAAACTAAGGCCCAGAGAGCTTATGTAATTTGTTTAAGGTCACGCAGCACATAAGAAGCAGAGCTGAGATTTGAACCCGAGCAATCGGATTTCAGAGGCCAAGCTTATGGCGTTCACGGTCTGTTGCTTCAAGTCCTTCACAATCCTAAAGGCTCTTAAGAGAGTAAATGATAACTGCACAAAACCAGTAATTGCAAAAAAAAAAGAATAGCATATTCAGGGAAGAGTCCACTCTGGTGACAGAATCAAAATCATATGCAATTCAGAGAAACATACACTGCATTAAGATCAGAATTGACGATATGTGCTCAATGTCACATATTACAGAGATCCTAATTTTTTAAGATAAAGCAAAGACTTGGAAATGTTCACAACACAAGCATATCTCTCTGTAATTCGATAGCACTGACATTTATAAATCAACATCTATGATGCTCGTGACGCGTATGTGGGCAGTAGCCAGTCACCTGAAACCCACACGTAGGTGAGTCTTGGGGGGAACAGGCCACAGCAAAATAATCGTGGGTGTGAGACAGACACAGGCAAAATGGGCACCAGAACACGTGGTGCAGCCTGCAGGGTTTGCAGGGTCCCCACAGGTGGTGGGACACTGAGGTAGAGCACAGGGCGCCTGCGGTCCCACGGTTAGACGGGCGCCAGAGCTAGCATGTGAGTCAGAGCTGATCCAAAGCCCACCTGCTCTCTGCCCCCTGACCCACCTCTCTAGAAGAATGGGTGAGGGAGACTTCATTCAGTTAGGTTTTCCTATAAAATCTTGAATTTATGTTGACATCTATCTAATCGGGAAGGGTGACACAGCCCTCACACTCAGGAAGTAGAATTTACCCGCCATTCTTGGATTAATTCTCCATCCTTTCTCAGACTGGCTATTCCCAGGGGCTCTCATTTATCACACGGGCTACTATTAAAAGGATTCTTTAACTGGTTGTTTTTAGTGTAAAATTCTGTGAAGTGTGCTCTGAGTTATTTGGAATCTACATCCTACATTATCTCTGTTTATCATAAACAAACTGCTCCATGCTCCCCTTTTTCTGGTCTTAAACCAAATGTAGAGTAAAAGAAGCCAATGGGTTTTGTGGGAAACACACCCGTAGATCTCACTAGGAACGCATTGCCCATCCTTGCCACGGTGGTGATGAACCGGACAATTCTGGGTAAGCGTGCTCTACAGAGGAGGCAAGATTAGAGAGGGAGGAGGGAGGAGGAAATGGTTAGACTTCCTTGCACCCGGGTCATACAAGCAGAAAAAATGCCCGTAAGCTGTGTGTCACATTCTGCTTTTCTTTGCCTTTAGCCACATCCTCAAGGCAGGTGTCTGCCCTCTGCTCTGTGTCAGGGGGCTGGCCAGCCCTGAGGTCCATCGAAATCATTTCCCAGATGGCAGGCGCATGTGGGACACGATACTGGCGGTCAGGGCAGCGACTGGGCTGTGCCCGCCCCGACCGGTCCCGCCTGCGGTGGGGCCGCCCCCCACCCCCACGAAGGAGCAAGGGCCCCACTTAGTGGGCATGTCTGCTCTACTCTCTGTTGTCTGTGACTGTATCGATTTCAAGCTCCTTCAGAGACTGAGGTCAAGGCTGGGGTCAAGGCTGGGGTCGGGGTCAGGAATAGGGATGAGCCCAAACAATGCCCTGACTTTTCCTAACCCAGAGCGACTCGCCTCTTGCTCTGCATACTCAAGTGTTCCTCAGGCGGATGTCCCAGGAAGCCACGAGGGGCGGCCTATGCCAGACACCCTCTGAGACTCCCACACAGTACCGGGCGATTGGACGCAGGGAACCGTGTCGTTCGCACCTTTGCCCACATGAGAGCATGAGGAGCAGGCTGGGCCTGCACAAGCAGGCAGGCAGGCTGCACAGCCCACTACCAAGGACACAAGTCGGTCAGGTGAGCCCCCAGCACCCCTGCAGGCGTCTCGGTACAGTTGGTAGAAGCACGAAGACTAAGGGGCCAGGGATCTGGGGAGAGAAGCCCAAGCAGGGGACTGAGTGCCAAGGACAAGGTCATCACTGTCTGGACCATCCTCTCCACCCTGCGGGCCCTCAGATGTAAACAGAAGCTTCCAGAACTACCTCCGGGGACGCCAGCTGGGTCCTCAGAAACCTGAAGAGGGTGAAGAGGGGCTAGAGCTGAATTTCCCAATGTCTTCTTGAGTCCACAGAAAGCTAAGAAGGGTCTGCTTGGGAGAGATGACTGAGTGGGCCCTGGAAGCGGACCCTGAAGACGGAACAGGCGGTCCTGTCTCCAGGCCACTGGACTTTCCACCAAAGCAGGATGACGGCCCCTGCCCTGACCACCCACACCAGAGAGGTCCTCTCCTTCCCCTCCTGCCCCTGCCTTTCCCCCCTTTCTCGACAATTCTTCACTAACGCGACATTGTGCAATGCTCCACCACTCGTCTAACCCTCAGGCCCGCCGGCCCGAAAGTCCTCGAGCTCTCTGACATACGGACGATTAACTGCCCCCTGGCTGGGGGAGAAGACTTACTGTGTCAGAATGAAAAAGAAATAATGTTTCAAAGCTTCTTGTCCCCACAAATCACCACACTTTCAAGTCTGCAGCAAACGTCTACAACCAAATGTCCATTAAACACATACAATCTTGAAAGCTTTTTTCTAATGGACCCTAATTCTTGCAGCAATAAAACCTGTCTGTGTGGCCAATATCCTTGTAAAAGTCCTTTCTTTGCCCTGTTGGTCTTCACATGCATCACATCCGACTCCATGCTCCATGTGGATGCATTTGTGGAGCTAGAAGACTTTTCACGTCTCCTCTGCCCGAAGTCCCTCTGGATGGCTACTAGCCACGTCCAGGGATTTTTTCCTTTTTTTTTTTTAAAAGATTTTATTTATTTATGATAGACATAGAGAGAGAGAGAGAGAGAGAGGCAGAGACACAGGCAGAGGGAGAAGCAGGCTCCACGCAGGGAGCCCGACGTGGGACTCAATCCCGGGTCTCCAGGATCGCGCCCTGGGCCAAAGGCCGGCACCAAACCGCTGAGCCACCCAGGGATCCCCTTTTTTTCCATTAGCCACAGGTTATGGCCACTCTCAAAATTCATCAAGTTTATTACGTCCGTACGTCCGTACATAATGCAGTGCTTTGCATGGAACAGACTTGAGTTCAATCCCAACCCAGCAATTCTTTTTTTTTTTTTTAAGATTTTATTTATTTATTCATGAGAGACACAGAGAGAGAGGGAGAGGCAGAGACACAGGCAGAAGAAGAGGCAGGCTCCATGCAGGAAGCCCAATGTGGGACCCCATCCTGGGTCTCCAGGATCATGCCCTGGGCTGAAGGCGGCGCTAAACCGCTGAGCCACCGGGGCTGCCCCCAACCCAGCAATTCTATTCTTCCTCACATGCATGAAGAGCCACATACACAGATGAATATTGCAGTCGTATTTTTAATGGAAAAACATACGAAATAACCTAAATATCCACCCCAAAAGGCATGCATTGATATGGTAAAATATTACACAATATCTCTGTTCTATGGTTAATGATTTCTTTCTTTTTTTTTTTTTTAAGATTTCATTTACTTGAGAAAGAGAGAGAGCACTAGCAGTGGGGAGGGGGGAGACGCAGAGCAGGGAGCCCAACACGGAGCTCGATCCCAGGACCCCAGGATCACAACTGGAGCTGAAGGCAGATGCTTCGTTGACTGAGTGACCCAAGTGCCCCTAGTTAATGATCTCAGGTGGACATCCCCACACCCCCCCACCCCCCGCAATGTTGGTAAGATCTGCTGGACAACACAAGAGGGATTCAGGGGAAGTTCTGTGTTACCCATCAAGAGCTCCACCCCTTTGTCCTAGCCATGGATGGTCAGGGGCCTCTTCAGTACAGCAGCACCAAAACTGGCTGCTATCCAGCACTTTCCAACGACTTTCTATGGACTGTATGTGTTTCAGCCCAATGTAGCCTACCAACAACCCAATAACTTGGGTTGAGACTTTTAGGACCCACATTTCACAGATAAAGAAATTAAGGCATCACAGCCCCGGTGGCGCAGCGGTTTAGCGCCGCCTGCAGCCCAGGGTGTGATCCTGGAGACCTGGGATCGAGTCCCACATCAGGCTCCCTGCATGGAGCCTGCTTCTCCCTTTGCCTGTGTCTCTGCCTCTCTCTCTCTCTCTCTCTCTCTCTCTCTCTCTCTCATAAATAAATAAATAAATCTTTAAAAAAAAAAAAAAAAGAAATTAAGGCATCAAGGAGACAGGAAATTTGCCCCAGGTCACACAACTAGTAATGGGGGCACTGGAATTTAACCCAGCCAGTCCAATTCTAGATGCTGCGATCCTCCTACCCTTGTGCTGTTTCTCTATTGGAATAAAAACGAACAAGTGCCAAAATAAAATGTGAGCAGGAAAGGAGGAGGATGCAATACTTTATGTAAGACCTCATTTATGGAAACTTCAAAAACACATATATATCATAATACCTACTGTTGACTACTGATACACAAATGTATTATGTGAAACTATTTTTAAGTGGACTGTAACTCCCCAAGGTGGTTCATTAGGGAAAGAGGGGGCAACCAAGACATGGGGAGGCATCAATGAGAACAGAGGTTGAAGTCAGTCTCTAGCATTTTTTTTTTTAAAGATTTTATTTATTTATTCATGAGAGACAAGAAAGGCAGAGACAGAGGCAGAGGGAGAAGCAGGCTCCCTGCGGGGAGCCTGATGTGGGACTTGATCCCAGGACCCCGGGGTCACAACCTGGGCCGAAGGCAGACACCCAACTGCTGAGCCACCCAGGCGTCCCTCTAAGTATTTTTTTTTCTTTAAAAAGATCTTAACTTTGATGAGTATATGAAGTTAATTCACTGCCCTTTCAGTTTTCCCAGGAGTCCAACCAAAGGTACTTATTTCCTCCCATCATTCATATTTGCAAAGTCCAGAAACCACAAACATGCTTTAATCTTATCTATTAGCATTTGCATTATTAAGATACAGCTTAAATGACATTTACTTAAATTTTATTAAGCTGCGCATTTTAATGGTGTGAGACTATTAGAAGGAAGAAGCCAAATAAGGTTAAAACAAATATATTTTATTCTCTTCTGGTAAAAGTAATGCAGGTTATTTTTGCAACTTCAGAAAATTCCAATATCCTCAAGAAGACGACACTCTGCTGCTACATCACTGTTTGTGTTCCTAGGTCTGTTGTTCCAGGGTCTCTTATGATTAAATATACATAGAATTTGGATGCAAAATGACATTATAAGGTATCTCTCTCCATAAACTGCTATTTTCCACTAATACAGACCCAATGTCTTTACATTTTTTTCTGCATTTTAAACAGTTGTGTCCATTTTATTCTCTCGATGCACATCTTTACCCAATGGTTATTGCCTCCCCCTCCCCCACAAAAGTTAAAAGACTTTTTCAGAAAAATGAAAGCTGGGGACGATCTGTTGCCAGCAGACCCGCATGACCAAAAAAATGTTAAAGGAAGTTCTGTGGCTGAAGGAAAATCATTCCAGATGGAAACCTCAGACCTACACAAAGGAGGGAAGAGCATCAGATGGTAAATATGTGGGTAAAACAACTTTTCTGTTGTTGGGTTGTTTTTTGGTTGTTTTTTTTTTTTTACAGGTCTATAAAAAATAACTTACAATTTAAAGCCCAAAGGAGTAACAACATAGTGTGGGTTGTTTTTTTATTTTATTTTATTTTATTTATGATAGTCATACAGAGAGAGAGAGAGAGAGGCAGAGACACAGGCAGAGGGAGAAGCAAGCTCCATGCACCGGGAGCCCCACGTGGGACTCGATCCCAGGTCTCCAGGATCGCGCCCTGGGCCAAAGACAGGCGCCAAACCGCTGCGCCACCCAGGGATCCCCATATTGTGGGTTTTATAACAGATGTAAAATTAAAACACATGGCAACAATAGCACAGAAGATGGCAGGAGAGGATGGGAGCAAACTGGGGAAAGGTGCTTAATTCTGTCATGAAGTGCTTTAACGTTACTGGCAGGAAAATGTGACAAGATGTGCACAGCAAACCAACAACTGGTGTGTCAGGCATGGAAGGGCCCGTCACCAAGAGGTCCAGGCGGACTGCTGCACTACTTTCAACTGTTGCTCTTCCAGAAATGAAAATACCCTCAAACAATTCAACTCTGGCTTCATTCCTTCATCTCACCTTTCAACTCAAAAGAAAGAGGCGTCCACATCCACCTGAGCAAACTGCTGAAGAAACTGGACAGAGACCAACAGGCCACAGAGAACTGAACTAGACCAAATCCAAGTAGCCTCCTCACAAACACAAGAGCTAACCAGCGAAGCTTGGATCCTGAAGCTTTGACATTTATCCTCCTAATTTCCATTTTAGCATCATCACTATCAAAGAGACATTTTCAGTTTCACTTTGTAACACAGTTTGATGCATAATAACCCAAGTGGAACCACACTGGTATTTCGATACCGAGGGATCAATTTTTCTGAGGCTCAGTTCCTTTTTGCCTCCCTGCGTCCACAGACACAAAACCACAGTGACTTGGGCTTGAACGAGCCCTTTAGGGAACATCCAGCTGTTGATGCCAAACACTTATCAGAGCTCCAGCGACGGAAATCAAGCAGACCTTCTGAATCATCCCATCCTGCTGCTGCCTGGATACGGGCATAGCTCTGAGTGTCTCTGGCAAGTCCTCTTGCTCAGGGAGATGCAGACAGTTGCTGCAGGCCTCTGGCAATGGGGATTTTTTTTTTAAAAAACTGTCCTTGAATCTCATAATATACAGTTATTACTCTTAGACCCACCCCAGACTTTCTTTGTGGCTTTAGACAAGCTGCCCGACCTAAAATCTGACATTAGTCACCTGGTCATTATTATATTAATATCTAACACTTGAGGCTAACTGTGCCCTCCATGGGCTCTAAGTGACTGTGTATAGTACGTATACATAATTGTTATAAATATATATAAGATAATAATGTATAATGTTCACTTAATAATGAAACTGAGACAGAGAATTTGAAAAACTTGCCCCCAAATTGTAAAGCTAACCAGTGGGGGCAAGGTCCCTGTCCAGGCGCTGGCGAGTCCAGCCAAGCCAACCTCCTTACCCTTAGGGAATGTTTTCGTGTGCTCCTTCAGCAGATGTGTCGAGCACCGATTTGGGGCCCTGCCGGAGCCGGAGCCAGAGCCGGAGCCAGGCGCTTGGAAGACCGGGCCGCAGCAAGCAGTAGAGGCCCCGGCCTCGCAGAGCCTCCACCCATGACCAGACTCCGACCGGAAGGGAGAGGGAAGCCCGGGAAGTGTAACCGGAGGGCACCTGACCTGAGGTTCCAGGGCCCGAGGTGGGCAGTGAAGGGCCCAGAGAGGGGGGTGGGGGGGTGGGGGGGTGGGGGGGCCCGCTTCCCCCCAGGGGGCCGGGGGAAGGCGCACAGGAGGGAGACCCAGGGCTGCCTGGGATGCTGCACCCCGCCCCTGGCAGCCACCTGGCCGAGAAGTGCCCCAAGCCACGCCCTGGGCCAAAGGTGGGTGTGCAGGGAGCTTGTCTGGGAGGTGCTCCTGGAAAAGCAGGGTGGGTGCAGGGGATGGAGAGAGGGAGAAGAGGCCGCAGAGTGCGGTTAACCTGAAGGCTCCCACTGTGGCCAACTGGGGATCCCGGGGGGGGGGGGGGGGATCAAGGGTCCACTTTAGAGCTGAAAGATTTGTTAAAAACCACCCTCCTGGGGATCCGTGGAGACTCAGGGGTTGAGCACTTGCCTTTGGCCCAGGGTGCGACCCCAGGGTCCCGGGTTCGAGTCCCACGTCGGGCTCCCTGCGTGGAGCCTGCTGCTCCCTCTGCCTTTCTCTCTCTGTGTCTCTCATGAATAAATAAATAACATCTTTTTTAAAAAGCCTCCCTCCCTCCAACAGGGTTGCCCGGGGCATCAGGCCACCAGCACCTCAGGGCCGCCCTGCACCCGGCAAAGCCCCGGGGATGAACGCAAATTCAGGCCCCCCAGCGAACCGTCTCCCGTGTGCAGCGGCCTGTGCAGCGGAATGATGGCCCTGCTCTTGCCCTATTATCCAACCCAAACTGAAATCCAAATAGGTTTTCTCCAAAATTCTAAAAGGCCTGCCAGGGATTGTGCCCTTTATCGGTAGACCATGCAAGGTACAGCAATGTACTGTGCACCTTGCAGGGGCTGCCCCAGCCGGACACCCTTCCCCCTCCCCTTGGTGCCCCCCCCAAACTTCACTAAGAAGACAGGCCCTTCGATCATCATATGCTCCCCCACCTTGTGGGCCACCTACAAGTGATGTCTCATCACTAAGGCATCTTAAGTCCTTGCTTCTTTCTGCTCATCAGATCTAATTAACATAGTCATGAAAATAGTGACCCACTGGGGGCACCTGGATGGCTCAGTCAGTCAAGCATCTTGACTCCTGATTTCAGTTCAGGTCTTGATCTCAGGGTCTTGAGTTCAAACCCTGCGCTGGGCTCCATGTTGGGCGTGCAGCCTACTTAAAAATAAATAAAGCAAATTGCTTCCAGATGCTGTTGGTTGCACTAGATAGAAGCAAACTGCTTCTGGTGCTATTTGCAAATTGATAAAGAAAAAAAAAATTTCTGAGCCACTGTCTGCATACCAGGTACCAGGGACTACGTTCCTCTGCAGTACTGGCTCTTTCTTCCCTCACTTTTTACTGCTGCATTTTGTGTTTCTTTCCCTAATTATGTGTCCAATGACAACAAGAAGAGACTAAAGTGACTCTTGAGGACAATGGGCACCCACTTATAAGGCAATTTCCCCAACTAAAAGGATTAGTCTTCAAGCCAGAGGCTAATCAACCCAGATGCAGAAAAAATAGCCTCCTTCCACCACCAAGTCAAGTTCTGAGTAACTGGGGATTCAGCACGGTCAGCTCTATCTGAGCCCATCAGAGGTCCTCGTTCTAAGACTGAAGGTCCCGTTCCTTCTCAATGTTCTAGCTGTCCCAAGAGAGTCATGGCAGGGCTATGAATTCAGTAGAAGTTTGAGTTTTGGGAACACTTGGGTGGCTCAGTCAGTTGAATAAGTCTACGTTCAGCTTGGGCCGTGATCTCAGGGTCCTGGAATCAAACCCTGTATCAGGCTCCCTGCTCAACGGGGAGTCTGCTTCTCCCTCTGCCTCTGCCTCCTACCCCCGGTTCATGCTCTGTCTCTAATAAACAAAATATTAAAAAAAAAAAGTTTGTGTTTCATTTTCAGCAAGACTGGCTACCGGAGAAGCTTCTGGTTCTCTATGACTAGAGCTTAGAAATGAAACCTCCAATCTTGTCATTTTCTTTCTCTTACTTTGGATCACAAAGTACCAAGAAGGATCCATCCCAGGCTACTGACCTCAGCCATCCATGCTGCCACAGTGGTCAAGAGTACAGCAGCCATTGGTTCCCCAAAGTTACTGGCTTCCGTGGATGCTTCATCACAATTAACCAGGTGTGAGATAGTTTAGAGACTGAATTTGTCACCAAGTGGGTTTTGACACCAACTTAAAAAAAAAAGAAGTCTTCAAATTTCATAGCTTTCTGATTTTTTTTGAACTATAAAAGATTCTGAAAATGTGGGGAGAAGGGAAGAGAAACCACACTGAGGAGAGAAGAGGCTATGGGAGTGAGCTAAATTTTTTATTCCTTATAGCAAGAATAGACAAAGCTGAAAAGAAAATTATAAAGCAGGCCCCTATAGAGGGATATCCCCAAAAGAAGAAAACAAAACTGAAAAAAAAAAAAAAGAAAACAAAACAAAACTGTTTCAACATGGCTGTCCCTGTGGATAGTGGATGGATGACAAACATGAACCAGCAGACTATGATGATTTTGTTGGTTCTATTTCTTCTTTAACCATTTGGCAATATTATTCGACTTTTTTTTTTTATTCTAAAGAGCGTACGCCAGGCCCAGAGTACCCAGGTATGCCAAGGAAAGATATTTAAATTTCAACCCTAAGTGATAGGAAGCCAACAAAAGTACTTAGGAGAGTGGTATGATGGAAATGTGCTTTTTAAAAAGGTCAGCAGGGTTGGCTGTATCACTCTTTAGGTTCTATGTGGAATCTAAATAAGTTAAACTTGTAGAAACAGTAGAATAGTGGTTCCCAGGGGCCAAGGGGTGGGCATGGGGGTGGGAAATGGGGAGATGCTGGTCAAAGGGCACAGACTTTCAGTGAGAAATAAATGCACCACGGAGACCTAATGTAGAACATTGCAACCATAGTTAATAATGATGTACTTTATTCCTGACATTTGCTAACAGAGTAAATCTTAAGTGCTCTTAACACCTGCAAAAGAAAGGAAAAAATAACTATGTGAGGGAGTGGATATTAGCTTGGTCGTGGTAATCAACCGTGTACACATTTATCAAAACATGTTGTACACTTTCAGAATATACAATTTTTTTAGGGTCAATCATACCAATAAAACTGGAAAAAAGTAAAGATTTTTTTTAAGTGTATATCTAAGGCCTATAGGAGGAGTGGGGCATAGGGTGTATGGAGACTGGTCAGAGGGAAACTTGCCACATGCATGGTTTCCATAGCAGCACAGTTCAGAATCTATTTCACCTGCAATTTCGAGTTCCAGCAGGGAGGCTACATAAACTCACCCAAGCAGACAGCACACGATTACAGGCCTTTTCTTTTATTCATTAGTCCATCAGGTATCTTTATCACCTTGGGATATGAAGACCTGCCTATGGCCCTATACTACACGCGGACCCAGTATGGATGAATCGAGGAGAGAAACTTCCATTAGGAACCTAAAGAGGACAGACACCTGAGGTTTAACAACCACATGATAGTGGTATGGACAGAATGAGGGTCTGGATGGCAACCACGTGTCTCCTCTGGGGCCCTGCAAACACCTCCATGCCCAGTCCTCTGCTGGCACACACACGTGAGACTTGCAAGGGAGGTAATCCAGGTTGAACATACTCCGTCTTTGAAAGCATCTGTAATTGGCAAATCATATTTTAAAAGATTTCCTATTAAATTTTACCCCACATGTTTATGGCAGAATGAATGGATGAAGAGAGGTAGAAACAGCTTCAAATAGTGGTTCTGTGTGTGGCTCGATGACATGACCAAAGATTCTTTCATGGTGCTCTGGCACCTTCAATAGCAATTTCATCCCCTGATGGACAGCAACAAGGCTCCACGGATCCCAAGTCACATCCTCACATGACAAGATCCAGAGGAACTCAAAAAAATAAAATGCTCTCACTTTTCCCCAGGACAAAGATATATCTCCTAGAACCATCCTTCAACCGACTTCCTCCCATTCCAACCCCTGGGCTCATTCCTGGGAAAGGGAACAAGAAACACTTTAAACCAGTCAGGCCCACCCAGAGGTGCGGGCTGACTGGCTTCCCTGAAGCACATGGATGTTTGTAAGCAGAAAAAACTGAAGTACCAAACAACAACAAAAAACAAAAACAAACAACAAAAAAACTATAGTTCTGTAGGAGAGACAACAGGGGAACGATGCGGGATAGATACCCAGCAGCATCCACTATAATATCTAACACAAGTACTTCCAGACTTAGGAGATCAGGAAATCAAATTATATTAAATTAAAATTTTGGAAAAAAAAATTAAAATTTTGGTCAAAAGGAATAGAGAAAATATTAAGTTCCTGATTTGAGGAGGTGAGGGTAAGGGAAAAAATGGCACGTCAACTAATCTTCAACAAAGCAGAAAAGAATATCCAATAGAAAAGACAGTCTCTTCAACAAATGGTGCTGGGAAAATTGGACAGTAACATGCAAAACAATGAAACTGGACCAGTCTTAAACTACACAAAAATAAACTCAAAATAGATTAAAGACTTAAATATGAGACAGGAATCCATCAAAGTCCTAGAGGAGAACACAGGCAGCAACCTCTTTGACCTCAGCTGCAGCAACTTCTTGCTAGACACATCTCCAAAGACAAGGGAAAGCAAAAATGAACTACTAGGACTTCATCAGGATAAAAAGTTTTTGCACAGCAAAGGAAACAGTCGACAAAACTAAAGGTAACCTACAGAATAGGCTATTCGCAGATGACATATTGAACGAAGGGCAAGTGTCTAAAACCTATCAAGAACTTACCAAACTTAACACCCTTCCTCAAAAAAACCTAGTTAAGAAATGGACAGAAGACACGTGCATTTTCCCAAAGAACACATACACGTGGCCAACAGACACATGAAAAAATGCTCAGTATCACTCAACATCAGGGAAATACAACTCAAAACCACAGATACCACCTCACACCAGTCAGAATGGCTAATGCTAACAACTCAGGAAACACAAGTGCCGACGAGAATGTGGAGAAAGGGGAACCCTCTTTCACTGTTGGTGGGAATGCAAACTGGTGCAGCCACTCTGGAAAATAGTGTGGAGGGTCCTCAAAAAGGTAAACATACAACCACCCTATGACCCAGCAGTTGTATCCAAAAGATATAAATGTAGTCATTTGAAGGGGCACCTGTACCCCAATGTTTATAGCAGCAATGTCCACAATAGCCAAACCATGAAAAGAGCCCAAATGTCCATCAACTGATGAATGGATAAAGATGTGGTGATTATACACACACACACACACACACACACACGTATATATTTATGTTTACATATAGATAAGACTATTACTCAGCCAAAAAAAGAATGAAATCTTGCCATTTGCAATGCCACGGATGGAACTAGATTCTGTTATGTTAAGTGAAATAAGTCAGAGAAAGACAAATACCGTATGATGTCACTCATATGAGGAATTTAACCAAACAGATGAATATAAGGGAAGGGAAGGAAAAATAATAAAAACGGAGGGAGGCAAACCATAAGAGACTTGTAACTCTAGGAAACAAACAGGGTTGCTGGAGGGGAGGAGGGATGGAGGGATGGGGTAACTGGGTGATGGGCATTAAGGAGGGCACGTGATGAAATGAGCAGAAGGTGTTTTATACAACTGATAAGTCACTACATTCTACCCCTGAAACTAATACTGTACTATCTGTTAACTGACTTGAATTTAAAGAACATCTTGAAAGAAAAGGAAAAAATGCCAACAGGGAAGACATGAGACCCTCGAAAGAAGTATTTCCAGTCATCTCACCAAAATCTGGGGAGAACGCCTGCACTTTAAGAGCTCACTGGCATGTTGTATGACACTTTCAGAGATCTCAGGAATCCTCCAAAGATTTAGGAGTTGTCAGAAGGGTAGCAGGGCATGGTTAAATGAGTAAGTTAATAACAAAATAATCAGGGACAGCATGTATCAAGTACGTGCTCTGCATTAAGCACTTCACATACATTAACCCATGAAATGTTCATGAAAACCCAGTGAGAGGTTATTAGAAATGAGGAAAATGAGGCGCAGGTAGGTTACTCGCCCGATTTATAATCCTACTAATGGGCAAAGCAAGACATGAACAGGTTTATGTGATTCTGAAGCTCATGCTCTTGATCACTCATCTATAATACCTAGTTTGTAGAGAAATCTAAGCGTTGACTAAGTAAATGAAAGTATGTCCCACATCATGAGTTCTGAAGGATTCCAGCGCAGTTCTGGTCACTTGTTTTCCTCGATCATCAACTGATCAACCTTTGCCGAATACCCACCTGGACCTGAGAGCTCATCTAGGCCATCTGGCCAATCTGGGCCAGAATCCCCTACGCCTTCTGCCAAAATGTGGTCCACAGACCAGAGGCATTGGCATCGGTGGAAGCCTCCTGGAAATGCAAAATCTAAGGCCCCCCCCAAATCTATTAGATTAGCATCTGCATTTTAATAAGACTCTCAGGTGATTCAGATGCACCCTGAAGTTTGAAGTATTGCTGCACAGCATCGCTGACACCTGGGCTCCTCTTTAATCTTTTCTCAGACAGCAGGTCTATAACCACACTGCTCTCATTCTCAGTAAATTATTACTAGAGCTCCCCTGATCATTCTACACCTTCCCCTCAGTCTGCCGTTTCAATTATAAACAACCCTTCAAATTTTGCAAACACGTATTTCATCTCCCCATAGTCCTCTCAAAGCTAAATACCCACATCCTCCAATATTTCCTAGATCATGCTGTTCGTGTGTCCCATCTCAGTGGTACCCAACCTAAGATGTGCATCAGAATGACTTGAAAATATCCAAGGGTGGATCCCAGGAATCTATATTTTACATACTCCAGATGCATGGATCTCAGGACTCAGGACCAACGCCCCACATGCCCTCATAGAGCTAAAGACGATGGTCAAGCCAAAGTATGTGCATTATTATGGCCGATGATCAGAACATACTATTTTAATTAGTGCAGCCTAAAATGTGGCCAGCTCTTTTGAGAGAGCCTCATCACAGTGAACCTCTACAAGCTGGCTGATAACCAAAAATCCAGCATCTATTCCCCGCCTCCCTCCATGAGTTGTTTCAAAGTCAGGTTTCCCTAGTTCTATGCATAAGCTTCCTATTTTCCTGAATTTAGATTTAAAACTCTGTGCTTTGTCCTCTTAAAATTCCACTTGTTTTGAATCCTTGATTTGTCACTGCCACTAGTTCTGGATCTTTATTCCATCCTTTATTGGAAAGCAATGAATGGACTCAGAAAAGTTAGACTCTAGAATCAGACGTGCTTGGATAAAATCAGATTTTGGAGACAAATGGCCCAAATGGCTATGTCCTTGTAACTTAAGAGGCCCGCTCAATGCCCAACAAGCAACATTCAGGTAACATAATACTTGCTGGATGGATTAAGGAAATAGTGACTGATGGCAGCGATACCGATATAAGACTCGTTGGATACTTATCCAAGGGAGAACAGATGAAGGTCTGAGACGAGACTAGGTCAGGGATAAAGGAGGAGGATTTAGAGAGCTCTTTGAGAGGCAGAGACAACAAGGTGTATTGGGCAATTGCATGTCAGTGTAAGGAGGAGTGAAAAGTCATGATGACGCCCCTGTTTCTGGGCTGGGCACAGAGGAGGACGTGGCTGCTGAGAGCAGGGTCGAGTGCAAACAAACCACCTCAGCCCACCCACAGGACTGCCTGAAGGCTCCAGGGGGACAGGAGCACCCTCCCACACCCATGTGTTTGATTGAAACAGGACTGATAACCTTTATGCACCTAACTCAGTGGTGACACAGATAATCATCAATTATAATCTCTGGATGAACCTTGAAGACATGATGCTAAAGGAAGTAAGCCAGACACAAAAGGATAAATATTTTATGATCCCACTTATATAAGAGACTTAGGACGGACAAATTCATAAGGACAGAAAGCAGAATAGTGTTGCCAGGGGCTGGGGAAAGGGAAGAATGGGGTGTTTGTGTCTAATGGGTACAGAGTTTCAGTTTGGGGTAATGAGTAAGTTCTGGAGTCAGGTGGTAGGATGGTGGCCCAGCAATGGGAACGTACTTAATGCCACCAAACTGTACCCTTAAGAATGGTTACAGGGCAGCCCGGTGGCTCAGCGGTTTAGCGCCGTCTTCAGCCCAGGGCCTGATCCTGGGGTCCCAGGATCGAGTCCCACGTCGGGCTCCCTGCATGGAGACTGCTTCTCCCTCTGCCTATGTCTCTGCCTCTCTCTCTGTGTCTCTCATGAATAAATAAAATCTTTAAAAAAAATAATGGTTACAATGGAAATTCTTGTTATATTTTACAATAACAAAGTGTTTTAAATGTAATCTCAAGTTATCAACCATCCATGTTGATCATTATTTTCCCTTTTTATCTGGTTAAGCTTAGTTGGGGAGTGAGGAACTGGCAAGTCCTCAGAGACTTAAATGTTCTGTTTAATTCACTGAGAAGTTACATCAAAGGCATCAGGGCATAAAAAGATGATTCAGAAAACAATTCTGTGGAAGCAAAATGTCAGCTGTTATTATACCCCATTACGTAAAAATACTTTTTCCTCCTTCTGCTTGTATGTTTTTACTCTCATCTCACGCCTTTCCATCACCTTGAATCAATCTCATTAGAATCTTCTGTTTAAGTACTTTCAGCAGCTAGCCTAACATGAGGTGCGCACCAAAGTCAAAATAAGGCAAATCTTTATTGGGGCCGTAAATCGTACCTTGAAAAAAATGTTTCTACAAACTAAAATTTAAGATTTTAAATCCATGCAAGTGTTTTGAAATGAACAGCTGCTCCATTTAGAAATCCCCTGATGTAGCTTCACCCTGTGACGTGACCCCAAGCTTTGACCTATAATCACTGATGACTGCATCCCACCCTGAGAGCCTGATTTAGTAACCTGGAGTCCCGTGCGGGCATCAGGATTTTTTTTTTTTTTTTTGTAAGCCAAGTTCCTCAGGTGATTCTAATGCTTTGCCTTGGCTTCGAACCAGTAACCAAGCTCTTAAGACAAATTCATTCTACCCTGAAAATGAGCACGAGAGAGATAATGACCTAACCCAAAATATACAAGAGTGAGAAGACTACCAAAGCAGAAATTGATCTTAGAATCCTAATGTTTTACAACCTAGGAAGGAACATCAAGACTACTTGGCGCGGTCAGGGGTTTTTTTTTTTTCTTTTCTTTTCCTTTTATTTTTTGGTCAGGGGTTTTCAAAGCATGATCAGCATCAGCGGGAAATGTGTTAGGAATGCAGAATCTGAGGTGGAGCCCAGCAATCGGTCATTTAGTTCTTTATCCAGCAATCTGTGTTTTAGGAAACCCTCCAGGAGATTCTGGTATCCGCTGAATTTTGAGGACCATTGTTCTAGAGCAGTGATGGGGGAGCTTTACAAAAATATCCCATCACTCCACAAAGATTCCGATTCAAGTATTTTTTTTAATCTCCTCAGCTAATTCTAATGTGAAATCAGGGTAGAGAACTAATTAAGTCCCACCCTGTACTGAGACAAGCAAAGAAGACCAGTTCAAGATTAGTTTGTCACCATCTGAACAAGAACCCAGATCCCGTAAATCCAAATTGAGCTCAGCGTCCAGTAAGTAATACTAAGTCCATTCTGGTATGGATGTAACTTATGACTCCTTCAAACACTCCATTGCTCCTTTACTTATGATAGTGCTCTGGCCCAGGAACTTGATCCTCTGCTTCTCTTGCCTATGTCCCTCATGGTGGATGGAGAGGCTTAGAAGACAAACCACATCAAAATCAAGACAGGGTAAAAATTAAAATGCCAATCGCTCCAAAATAAAAACAGGAGCCTCATAAGCATTTACATAATATCCACATAATACATGAAATTTGTTAACATTTCAAAAAAGAGATTATGGACAGTGTTTTGCATTCCTAGGAGAAGGCAGCTCCCCAACAGATCATACAGGTCTTTAAGATATCCCCAGTTCAGCCTTCTGGGTTTTGGGATGGCTATTCTTAAATTATCGCCGATGGAAGCCTGTCAGATATTTTAGCCAGATTTCAGTTAAAAGTAACCTAAAATCTTGCTCAGCAACACATTTCAGTGATCAAAACGTTGAAGTGGAGCTTCCCTTATAGCAGTTTTAACACTGGACCCACTGGCAGTGAGATGGATTGACTATGCTCTTACTTGAAAGCCAATACCCTCTACTTCTCAGGGGACGTGATATGCTTCAATATCCCACTGGTTTCACTCCTGAAAAGTCTTTAAAACACAGGCAGTAAAGCTTTCGTCACAGTTGAAAAGAGAGTAACTTTAGATTTCAGCCTTTGTCTTGCGGGACAGGCTACCAGCTCCTATTTGTGGCTGCAAGCCCTGGAGCCTGACTCCAGCAAGCTCACTTAGAGACCGGAGGATACAAGGCGCCAGGGCCCCGCACGCCCAGAGCCTTAGGAACCAGAGAGGCGCCGGGGACGCAGGCCTCTAACCCCCTAACCGGCCACCGACCAACTCGGCCGCTGCCTCCCCCTCTCCTTCCGCTCAAGTCGGCAGGGCCAGGCCCCAGCAAGGGCCCAGCTCTTTGTTCCCGTCTGACGAAGGGCACTGGAGAGGGTTAACACCCCGGGGTGGGGTGGGGACACAGAGCAGGCGACAACAGCCCCGTTACGAACGACCCAAGGCTCCACAGCAAGGGGCCAGGCCGCACCTACCTTGCGTGTGAACCGCCCTCACCCGGAGCCGGACACAGCAGGCCTTCAGTGTGTTCATTTGAAAAAACTAAACCCTGACAAAGCCCATCCTCCCGCGCAGGGTCCGCAGCTCACTGTCACCAGGCCAGCTGCTGCGTAGGAACAGGGCACCTGTGCGGCTCAGTGGGCTAAGTGTCTGCCTCTGGTCGTGATCCCGGGGTCCTGGACAGAGTGCGCGCTCTCTCTCTAAAACAAAAGCTTTAATAATAATAATTGTTCTTAGCACACCCTGTTTTTTCCCCAGCTTACTTCTAACAGGTCTGGTCATGTTTTCTCTTCAAGTTCTGTTAAATCCCCACCTTCCAGGGCCTTGCCCTGCCTCCAGTGCTCACCCCTCAGCCCACTCGCCTCTGTAAGTAGCAGCAATAAAGGGGGGTCTGGGGAGGTGGAGAGAAAACTTGAGTAACTGGAGGGATGTAAGGAAACAAATGCTAGGTCAGAGGGGCTGAATTTGGTCCCCGCCCATCGTCCTCAAGGTCACAGAACTTTCTGGTAGCAGAACTAGCACTCAGCTGGCCTCCTCCCTGTCTTTGCCCAGTCCTTCCACAACTGTGACGCCATCCACACGTTTATGCGGAGTCTTCGCGGCTTGTTGCTAAAGTGACCTTGTTACCTAGGCACAACTTTTAAAACTTAACGATAATGCTAGTTTCCTAAAAAGTTAAATTCTACTGGAAGTTACTGCAGCATCTGAAAGCACCAGCGTCATCATGACATTCAGCAGTACGTGTACCACAAATATATTTTTGTAGAACAGAATCCAGCAATAGGTCTTAAAAGTCTACACACACTTTGATCCAACAATCTCAGGCCTAAGAATTTATATGAATTATCAGTTATGTAAAGACCCCACAGGGTACTTAGTGCAGCATTACCCATCACAGTGAGAACCCAGAAACAACGTAAGCACCCAACAACGCGGAAGAGGTTAAATCAAACAGGACGTCCTTACACCGTAGTATCATGCAACATCACAACTGTAGATGAAGTGGCACATGACATGGAAACATGTCAATATATTTACATTACATTCTGTGAAAACGAAGATAACATTTTTTTTGTGGAAAAAAAATCCCCAAGGATTGAAAAAAATAATAGTACAGTCTATCCATGAAATTAGTAATAGTAGCGGCTATCTCTGGGTGGTTAAATTATGGAGAATTTTCACTTTCTTAACTGTCTCTAAGTTTTCTAAAAAAAAAAAAAATGCTGGATTTTAAATCATAACGAATTCCAAAACAAACGTTATTTTTAATTACCTTAAAACATAGCAGTACGATGAAGCTATTGGAAAATGTAGGATACATTTCCTATAGAAACCTCTTGAAATTAGCCCAAACGGCCAGTTCACGTCTTACAATTAACACTTGATTACAAACCTCACCTGGATTACAAACCTCACCTTTGCCTAGAAAGGTCAAAGGTGGATAGAAATTCCATTTAGCTCCAAGAGCAACTTTATCCTCAGCATTCCAATTCTATATACAAGCAAATTTGAGGCACTTTGAATTTAAAAAATGTTTTTTCAAGTAGTTGGCGGTACTTTTTGTCAAAACAACAAAAACCTGTCATTATTAGATGCTGTTGACAATAAAAACCTGTCACTATTGGATGCTGATCATTAATTTCTAACATTTGTGAAGAAATGTTGTAAATAACCAGAGACCATTCTCTAGCTGTTTTTCCAAATACTGAATTTCAGAACCAGTAATTAAGATTTGCAAGAACTGGTTTTGGTCAGAAAAATCAGCAATCATCATTCCAGGATACCGAGCACATTTCAGAGCTAACAAGGTCTACGTGACCTCTCCCCCCAGAAAAGTCTTACGAAATCATTAAAAAACCTAACTACCCCTCTAAAGCTAATATCTAGCCTTTCTAGTTGTGCCTTACACATAAACATGCACATTTGGCAAATGGTAATTTTTTTACTTGCACATTCAGCACCATGCAACAACGCATTCTGATAGTGTAAAAAAAAACACATTTCAACACATTCTAAATTGAAATTTTTTCTTGAAAACTGAAAAATACAAGCAGTTTTGTCTCTGATTCTGTACGTAGCTACAGTGGCTCATTTAAATTAACTAGTTGCATACTACTTAAAATTCTAAGTTACTCCTATTATCCCGACTGCAATTCTCATTTATAAAAACTGAAATGTAGGAAAACAAAAATACTCTCCCTATACACACACACACAAAGTTCCGGGACGTGAACGTGTTAAGTAACCACACTGTAGTAACCATTTCACAAAATATGAATCATCACAACTGCACACCTTCTCCTTACCTGTGATGTCAGTTGTGTCTCGATAAAGTTTCAAGGGAGGAGACAAGAAATGCTGCCTATTTCAGTGAACAGTTTTTTTTCTTGGATATGGATAAGCTATTTAACATAATTTAACTATTTTAGCTGTGGTATTGGTGAGGACTGTAATCTTTTTAGAGGAAACTATTTTTAGACAGGTAAAAACATTCCAAAAAAATCCATCAATCTCTGACTTGTTGATGATTCATAACCAATAAATATTGCCTACTCCGGATTTTTGAAAATTTTCGTTTTCTGACAAGGACATAAATTTTAACTGCAACTCTAGTATAATTTCCTATTTTAAAATACGTCACGTTTTTTTTTTTTAAAGATTTTATTTATTTATTCACGAAAGGCAGGGACACAGGCAGAGGGAGAAGCATGCTCCATGCAGGGAGCCTGATGTGGGACTCGATCCGGGGACCCCAGGATCACGCCCTGGGCTGAAGGCGGCGCTAAACCGCTGAGCCACCCAGGCATCCCACGACATCACTCTGTTGATTCAAAAACTGGCCCCAGAACAGGGAGGCCAGGGGAGAGCGAAGCAGGCCATGCCACAGTGGTGAGCGAGGAGAGCGCTCTTGAGCAACAGGAGATCACCTCTGCGCACACGCACAGGCCAATCTTCTTTATAAAGAGGCCTCAACTGTGTTCAGATGGTCTCCACGTCGCCTTACTCTCTCCCAAGGCTACGCTCTTGAAATGGCTTCCTCTACAGAACGAGCTTTCCAAGGAAAGGGGAGGGGCGTGGAGCCGCCCACTGCACTGTTCCCTTTAGCGAGTGAAGAAGCAGTCAGGTCCTCTAGTCAGGTCTTCTCGGGGACCTCCTCCGATATCCTTCTGAAAATGTGGCCTGCCCCTGAACTGTGAACACTTATCTGGGCACATCTCAAAAAACCTAAACTGACTTCTGATACACAAATGCTGCCTAAATGGAACATCACACACAATGTTTGAAATATTTTATTAGGAAAGCACCTGATAGTTGCATCATATCATATAATCACACAATTTTAATGTGGTCTGATGACATCCATTAAAGTATGGATTTCTCATTCATTCACCATATCATGTAAGCACCTACAAGTGCTAGGGACTGGAGGGGCAGGCGAAGCAGGAGATCCTTGCTCTCAGAGAGCTTACATCCTAACAGGAGGGCAATATTAAAGAAATGTTTGTGTTTCTCATAAATACGAAAGACAGAGAGAGTGGCTGGTGTTTTACAAGAGCACATACTGTCTGACCCAGCCCGGGGAAGTCATGGACAAAATGGTAAATGTTTAAGGGGAAGCAGAATGGTGCAAGCAGACGGATCCTTGGGGGGGGGGGGGGGGGGGGGGGGGGGGGGAGGGCTCTGTAGGTTCAGGGAATGAGAAGTCCAGAGCAGCTGGAGCACCAAGGGTGAGGAAGAGTCAAAGAGATGAGACAGACGAAGGGACATGATGGCCACAATCCTGGAGACCATGGAGGGTCTCTCATTTCCACCGGGAGCCAATGAGACATTGAAGCAAGGGGACAGCCTGACCAGACATGCACTTGGAATGAGACTAGCATGGCCAGCTACTCTCCCCACGACGGAGAGGCAGTGCAAGCTACGACTGGACACAGACCGCTTCTAAAGCCCACCACGGCAGAGAACAAAAGTGATGGGGAATTCAAGAGACAGGAGGCAAAATCAACAGACCCTGATGATTGAATCTGAGGCTCCTGTAAGACCATCATTGTGCAGAAAACCAGGAGGGGACATACAGGTCTGGAGCTCAGGGAGATGTGTTGAGGCAGGAATCAGGTGCATTCAGGCGGCAACCAAAGCCAGAAAGGGCTAGACCAACCCAGCGAGAATAAACCAAACCATGAGAAACACATATATTTAAGAATGAGCAAAGTGCCGGGGGTTGGGGGAGAGGGAACGGGGAGTTACCAAAAACAGACGTTCAGCTCGGAATGTTGAAAAGTTGTGGAGATGGATGCGGACGATGGTAGCATAACCGTGTGAATGTTTTCAGGCCACAGAACACCTAAGAGGGTGAAAACGCTGTATTTTATGATACATACATTTTATCACAATTAAAAAAAAAGGATGAGGAGATACTTCCCTGTTATTTTTGTACCTTTTAAAGAATTTGTTCATCTTTTACTAGTGAAAAATCAGGATAAACGGTAAAGGGAGTGTAAGAGAAATCGGTAGAGGAACAGGGCCTGGCAAAGGAGATGGAACAATAAAGGCCTAAGAGGTTGGTAGAAAACCTAGAGTTACGGTCCGGACGCTAAGGAGAGCGCTGCTAGGGGGAAGCATTCCACCGCTCTTAATGGCGCAGAGAGTTCAGTCCAATAAAACCATGAAAGAACCCACTGGTTTCAGCAACGTGGAGGTCAGCCTTGGGAGGCAGCTGTTGGCAGTAGAAACCGAGGAGGAGGAGGAGGATGAAGAGAGAAGGGAGCAAACAGGACCCCGAGCGCAGACAGCAACAAATCTGACTGTTACGGGAAGGAGTGGGATGATGGCTGAAAGGCAAAGTAACAGATGCTTTTAAAAACTGTGTTAAAATCGCATCGTGCACAATCAGCAAAACATTCATTTCAGTGGAAAAGCAACTTTCGGTGAATAATCTCCATCATATCTGCAATTTATAGGTTACAGAACTTTCCCCACTATGCGTGGGTGAGGAAGGGTAACTGTAAATCATTCTCTTCATTTTATGGGGGGCAAAGGTGAACCATAGAAAAATTTCTCTGGGAAAATTGACAAGGAATTGAAGTTCATCAAATAAATATCTTCACTGATTTTTTTTTAAGGTAGAAAAATACAATGTACTGTGTTAAGAAAGCAATTTTACTCTTATAGCCACATGTTGGAGAAGTCTAAAATTTTAAGGCTACTAAGTCTATTAATTTTTGGTACATGTCCAGCGGAAGACGCCGTATGTTCCAGTTACATCCTGAAGATGCCAAAGTCAGTCTTCTGGATCGGTGCGTTGAGGGCTGCACTAAGACTGAGACCTAGGACCAGTCTGGTGTCCACTGGATCAATAATCCCATCATCCCATAGCCTGATAAAAAGAACAAAACACAAGTCATTAGGAATTTATCACCAAATTACCATTTGCACAATTTATGCCCAGAGCTGCGGAGGTTATTCCTCAGGTACCATAGGGACCTACTTTGGTGTGCTACATTCTCACGACTGAGGCCACACTCAGACGAGGAGGAGAGAGAAAGGAAAATGACAGGACTTTCATCCCAGGCCCTCCCAGCACATCAGGGTGAGCTTCTGACTTTGGGAACTGCTTCAAGGAACCTCAAAATAATCCTTGATTTTAAAACATTTTTACAAAAAAAAAAAATTTTTTTTTACTTATTCCAGGAAAATGCCTGCTGTGCCTCTTCTGTCCATACCCGGGTACAAGTTGCTGTGTTCCTGGTAGTAACACGGAGAGGCACATGAACCCAGGTAATAACTTTAAACCAAAGTCTCTATTGGGAAAGGTGTATCTTCCCCAAACTCCCAAACTTTTAAGAAACTATGAAAATTACTGAATAGACTCCACTACATTTTCTTAATAAATGACCTTCTGTATATGTTCTTTATTTTTTGCTACAAGAGGAAAACAAGTTGTCGCTTGAAGTTGCTTACAAAAGAAACTCTGAGGTAGGAATGTGTTTGCTTTTCACTGACAACCTCAATTTTATAAAGAAACACGAATGAGAAATACTGTTTTTTAAAGGTCATTAAGTAGGTGGCAGTTTGGCTTTCTTTAAACAAACTGTCTTCGGTATCTGGACAATAGCATCAATTATTAAACCATACTTACATCGACAGGCCATGAATCAAATCTTTGCTCATAAAACATTCATAATAGGGACCCTGAAGTATCAACAGCCCATAAGGAAAGGCCATGGTTGCCATGCATGACCAGGTCGATTGATGACACTCCCTTCTGAAGCCTACAGCAGAATAATACAGCAGGCACAGTGATGCCGGGGCTGCTTCGGGGTGGTCGTTAAAAAGACCACTCCAGGGATCCCTGGGTGGCGCAGCGGTTTGGCGCCTGCCTTTGGCCCAGGGCGCGATCCTGGAGACCCGGGATCGAATCCCACATCAGGCTCCCGGTGCATGGAGCCTGCTTCTCCCTCTGCCTATGTCTCTGTGCCCCTCTCTCTCTCTCTCTGTGACTATCATAAATAAATAAAAATTTAAAAAAAAAAAAAAAAAGACCACTCCAGGTAAGAGGGGTAAAAGGACCTGATCAAATGCCTGAAAAAGTTCTGATCATAAAAAGAAGTTAGCAGAAGAAACCAGGCATGTACATGAAGGATGGAGAGAAACCCAGGTCACAGTAGCTCATCACAGACGAGCTCTCTGAAAAGATGGTTCCAACCCTCTGGTCAGCAGAGCCCAAGCAGACCAGAATTTTATTGAGAAGCTAAGATTTATTCAACCCAACAAAGGTGTCATAAACTGGCTTGAAAATCCTTTCATTTTGAAAGAAAATTGTTGTCCCCGTGCCGCCAAGGGTTTCCACAGAAGGGTTCATCATCTTTGGGTTATAGAGGAAAACCTTAGTGTCTGATATTTGTCTCCAAAGATAAATCTACCCAGGCCATTTGCTCTTCTGCCTTGAATACAGTCCATTAAAATAATACTAACGCAAGTATGAAAATAATAAGGGATTCAGTCTTTCTCAAAAGATGACGTAGCCTGGGTTGAAAAAAAAGATGCACTATTTTTCAAAGTTTAATATTTCAACTGTCCTTGTGAATTTTACTCAAAATCTTCTGCAGAAACAAAAAACTATAGGCGAGCTTACAATTTATTATTTTCTCTTATACCTTTTTGGGGGTTTTTCTATATCTTCTTTGCTTTTACTGGCTACTACAGAAGTCTATTTAAGTGATGGTAAAAAGAATGTGTTTAATGTCCCAAAGACTATAAAATACTTTGATCTTAATTAAATGAATCAATGACCTACAACAACAAAATATACCCATAAATTTGCTGGCAAAATTCATATTAATAGGAAGAGAAATGGGCTTTCTGAAGATGTCAAATGGTGTTATTTTGAATCTGAAACTGATTATACTTTTTTTTTTTTTTTTTGATTATACTCTTGAGAATAAGTATGTTCAGCCCTTGTGCCCCCAGCGCGAGGAGCAGCGCCTGCCACAGACGTTGTGTTCAGATGACTCAAATAAATTTTAATTTCTTTTTTCTCTTTCCAGTTTGGTTTACCAGTAAATGACATAAATCACCGCATAACCCAATTTTAAAAGACACAAATAGTTATATGCTTTATTCCACCTGCCCAGGGGATAAAAGGAAGATAGGAAGCTGAGATTATGCCTCAGAATGAAGAACATGAACGTTGCTGAAAACAAAGTCTGAGTGCACACACGCCAGCGAGTCTCCAGCCCGGGCCGGCCACGATCACTGATTACCTCGGTGAGCCGTGCAAGAAACAAACAGAACCAAGAGCCACAACAGCATGTGAAGGGATTACTTGGTGTTGACACACAGACCCTGGCCGTGAGTAATCACCTTCTGAATACACACACACCCTTTACACACACACCCTTGTCAGCAAGCGCCAACAAGTGTCCAACCATTCTCACATTCAAAATGGGGTAAACACGAAGTAATCAAAGGGGGTGGTATGATGGGAATCCACGTGTTTAAGCAAAAATTATAGAAGAATGAATTAAAGGTTTCAGCCTCTGTGGGTCCAGGGACCTCACCTACAAGTGGGATGAGGAAGATGGGTGGGGAGACTGCAGAATCAGACCAATGATGGTGGATCCCCAGCCCAGCCCAGGAGAAGGGGTGGTATCTCAGCAGACAGTCCCATGATAGTGGTCACAGTACAAAATTAAATGTGTCCCAACGTTCCTGTCTGGTTCCCATGAAGGCTGGACCAGCCCAACTGCCCAGATCTGTGTAAGGCTGCTGCCCTGAACCCCAGCCCTGGGCCCCACCTTGCACTGGAATAGTAAGGGTTTCCTTCTTCTTCAAACTTCTTAATGATGGGCTCTTTTAAAGCTGCTTCATCAGCACTGGACAACTGAAGAAAAAAAAAAAAAAAGGACCATAAGCCATAAGTAAATCCACTGTAATAAAACAACAGACCCACTCAGGAGAACCTCAAGAAAAAAGCGCCAAGCATTTCATGAGTAATCATGTCACAACCAACATCTGCACAGTGACAGATGTGGAGTATAAGAGATGCCCGAACACTCAGGCCCTTACCTGAGACTTGAGAGTCTGGGGCGACATCCCCCTTACCAGACACAACAGCCTGAGGCGTTTTAGGGTAAGACTCAAAACCACGGGTATTGTGTTCTAGCAGGCTCCAGCAATGGATGTGAATTATACAGCATAGTGAAAGGGGGACCTTACATGTAGCACTTCCTTTTGAAGGTGGCCAAGTAGGGAATTTTCATTCAAAATAGCCAAATTCAAAGAATTTTAAGGCCTAAAGGGTAAAACATCAACCACAACTTGAATAAACCCAAATAGATGAGAGGTATTTCTCCCTAACTAAAAATTTAGTGGCTTGCTCACCAGTATTGCCAGAAACAAGTGATAATTAATTCAGATGTAAAAATCTTTATGCAAACTAATTTTGAAACCCTGAAATATATTCTATTTCTCTCTCTTTTTTTTTTTTTAGATTTTATTTATCTATTCATGAGAGATACACAAAGAGAGAGAGGCAGAGACACAGGCAGAGGGATGCAGGACTCGATCGCGGGTCTCCAGGATCACACCCTGGGCCGAAGGCAGATGCTCAACTGCTGAGCCACCCAGGCATCCCCCTAAAAAGTATTTTCAACATAAAAAAGTATTTCACACCAAAAACAAATGAGTTATTTCAATAAATCCAACCTTCTTTCATGTACCTTCATAGTTTAATATCATTAATATGTCAAGAATTTGGAGAGAGAACCACTAAAGTCCTGTACTTTCCTTTCATACATAAAAATAGAACGATTTATATATTGGTCTGTCAAAGCAATCAAAGAACTTGTTAGTGAGAGACTAGTGCACTGGGCTATATGGTTTAAAATAACAGGTAGAGAGGCGCCTGGGTGGCTCAGTCCCTTAAGTGCCCAACTCTTGATTTGGGCTCAGGTCAGGATCTCAGGGTCATGAGATGGAGCCCACATCAGGCTCTGCGCTCAGCACAGGTCTGCTTGAGACTCTTTGTCCCTCTGCCCTCCCACCACTCACGCTAACATGCTCTCTCTCTAAATGAAATCCTTAGAGATACATGTATCCGGGAGCATTTCGTACCCCCCACGAGCCCTAACACACGCACACACGGAAACCTTTCGTTTTGCTTGGATACTAGTCGGTACTGAAGTGAGTATGAAACCTCGGGTGAAGCCTGCAGAGTTCCTGCCGCTTGGAGAAGACAACTGAGGAAGTGGGGCACGGGTGGGATGCGTTGAGAGAGGCAGAGCCCTGCCCTGTCCTTCTTTTATCCCCACTCTGCAAACTGGACAGTTGACTGGAGGATCCCTCAAGGGAGGAATGACAGCCTTAGAAGGAAAAGCCCTGTCCACGCTATGCCCTGTTACGGTAAAACAGCACACCTAAACCATTCCAGAAACACGCACCAACCACCGGAACGTGCGATACTTGCAGAAGATAGTTTTTAAGTTATAACTCATAAAAATTAATGAAGAGGCACCTGGGTGATTCCGTAGGTTAAGCCTCCAACTCTTGATTTCAGCTCAGGCCACAATCTCAGGACCATGGGACTGAGCCCCGCACTGGGATTCTCTTCGGCTCTGCCCGGCCACCACTCCTCCCCATCCCCCACTGCACTCACGCACACACGCGCTCTCTCAGAAACAAAACTAATGAACTCGGAACTGCAGAAGGATCTCTGAGACACAAACAAAAGAATCCCCTTTGAAAACTTGCAGTGAAGAATTTGCCTTAATAAATTTTCTTGTTGTTCACTCAACCCCTAGACTGTAATGTGTCAGCCCCCAGGATGTCAGCTCCTCACGGGGGCAGGAACCACATTTTCTCTGAGTCATGTCAATTTTCTAGGGTGATTGGGAGCACGCCGGGCCCTGTGGAGTGCTCAGTACCTTTTGTTTGATGTTGCTGACGAGACCTAAAAAATAATCCCTTAAAGAGCCTACCATTAACACACAGTGAAACTAAAAGCCGCTTGCTGACCTGCCTGTCATCAAGCTGCCAGTGACCTCTCCGCGATCCTTCATTCATCATATGCACAGGATAACATCACTCATTTCTCACTTGGAGGACTGAGCCCTCCCACACAAACACACTGTGAGGGAGACACTGAAACAACAAAGTCCCACTCCTCTCAGTCATAAAATCAAAGGTGTAAGTCACATTTATTTAAGTCTCACTAACTGCAAACGACTCAGAGTCAAACGTCTCTATGCCTCGGGTGCTCACAGGCAGGGTTTCTCAAGTGTTTTCTTGGAAATTCTGAAAAAATTACATGAAGGGACCTCAAAGACGGTGGCTCTGCGAAGAGAGACAGAGCATATGTAAGTCACACTGCTCAAGGTCAGCATCTTCTAAAGGAAGCCAGGCCCCGGCGTGAGACCCTCACCCCTGAACACGGGGGGTTCCGGGCATGTGCCCCCGGCCGCGAGAGCGCTCGGTGCTAAGGGCCAAACCCAGACAAGAAGGAGAAATGGCATTTACCTGTTTCCCTTTGAGTGCTCTTTGGTTCTCTGCTACTGTGGCCAACACACTGGCCGCCTGCTCTCCTCCCATCACTGAGATGCGAGCGTTTGGCCACAGGTAGAGGAATCTTGGGCTGTGGGGGGACAGAAGAAAAAACTATCAGATTAATTCATGGAGGTTCGCACAGGTTCTGTGTTTAGAAGTAAACACAGTAAACTTGTGTTTACTTCTAAATGAGTGGTTCTTTTATCTAGCTGGACATTACAAGGGGATCAAAAAACAAAAAAACACACCCAAGCCTGGAACCCACCCCAGGCTCATCTCCAGAGGTGCGGCCTCAATGTAGTGGGATTTCTACATTCTCTAGGTGATTGCGCTGTCTGCTTTGATAAATTTCATTTTCTCATTTTATCTCAATTTACTGAGCATAAAGACATTCAAATTATCCCCTTGTTATCTGCAGTCATGTCCTGTTTTCCATTTCTGATAAAAAGAATAAATAAATAAAGCCTTTCTGTTTTATTTTTTTAGTTTTACTGAGAGATTGCCAAATTTGTTCATCTTTATAAACACGACAACTCTGGGCCTGATTGTTCTATCTTAATAACATCTTGTTTTCTATTTTTCTTGCATTTAACATGCTGTTCTTTGAACTTCCTGAGCTGGCTGCCTGGCTCATTGATTTCCAGCCTTCCTTCTTTTCCAATATATATACTTATGTCTACTACACACCCGCCACAAAGCAAGACTTCAGCTGCATCACACGAGTTATGATATGTAGTATTGTCATTAGCAGCCATTTCAAAATATTTCCTGATTCCTGTTGTGGATTTCTTCCAAGTAGCACATTTAGCCTGAAAATTTCATCTCACCCCTCCAGATGATACCAATTATTGTATAACCGATCAAGATCTGGGAATGTCATTCTGTGTTTCAAATAAACTGGTAACAAACTGACCATTTATACTTATGCTTGAGGTGTGATTCATTCTTTCAGAGAAGACCATGACAACCACCAACCTATATGCTCTGCCACACATCCCGTAGTTTCCAGCCCCATAAGACCCTCCAATGATGACAGTTATCTTGGGCACGTTGGCACAGGCCACAGCGGCCACCATCTTGGCACCATCCTTGGCAATTCCTTCAGCTTCATAGTCTCTACCAACCATAAATCCTAAGAGAGACAAAAGGAAAAGAGACTTATCCTCAACAAATTGTCTCAGCACAGGGGCTTGGTGATCAAAGAATGTGACACGGCAAGCCGAAGACCAAGGCCCGCGGCAAGCCCTGCTCTGAGGCCTGGTGCTCACGGGCCTGCTTCAGTACAGACACTGCTCCTTCTGGAGTGCTGCCTTAAAACTTCAATGTTTCAGAGACACTAAGAGCCTCTGCCAGGGGCTCCACCACCAGGTACAAGAATTTTTCACAATGACAAGGTTCCTCTACTTCCTCAAGCTCCCGACTCCGCTGAAGCTGCTCTTTGGCCGCATTGGGCCTTCTGGGTCTTGGGCACGTTCCTCCTCCCCTCGCAATACCCCCGTCAGACTCACTCGTTATGGGACACCTGTACAAGCTGCGGAAACCACCATACTGACGGGACAGCCCTCGCCCTCGCCGGGCCCGACGTGCTTCCCTGCGGCCCCTCTGAGCAGGGCTCTCACTAGAGCTCACAGCTTCTCTTTCCGCCTTGTCTTGACTCCCTGAAACATTCCACTGAGGAGGGCACTTGATGGGATGAGCACTGGATGTTATACTACATGTCGGCAAATTGAATTTAAAAAAAAAAAAAAAAACAACAGAAAGCCACCTTAAACACCAGCTATCTTCAAGCTCTCATCCCTCACCCGGCAGCCCACAGCCTCTCTGTTCCCTGCGGAGGATTTTGCCTCCAAGAAGACGGTGCCACCTCCCTTGTCTTTCTCCAACCCTTCCCAGTGTTAAAAACACCACAATTGAGCTCCCTTCCTCTACTCCCATCTCTGGAAGGAAGCAGAGTTACTCAAACACTGTCGCTGAGCCCTCTTCTCTCCTCTCGGGGTGTTCTTATCTCTTCCCACAGCTTTAAGTAACATCTACACATTCTGAGGTCGCCTACATTTTCACCTTGCAGCTGACACACATTTTCTGCGCTCAAGATTTATTCAACTGCCCTCTGCATACATAGTTCCGTGAACGTCACACAAGTCTCTCAAATGCAAGGTTGCAGAATCAAACTCAACCTCTGTTCTCTGCCCCCATCGAACTGAAAAACCGAAAAACCACAATGTAGGTGTATCTTCCAAGAAGATAATTAATTTACTGTTGGTTAATAAACCATGAACCATTATTAGAAACGAGGCTCCTGGACTAGTGAAGCCTCAGAATCCTTTTTATCTGCCCTTTAATAAGGTTTGGCACCTAAGGCCCCCTCAGGCTGCTGTCTGGATATGACGCCTCTCAAAACTCATCTAACCAAGTAGCATAAACTTAAGAGCAGCACCAGACGGTTTAAAGCCCTGCTAATTGCTATGAGCCACTCTTTTTTGTTGTTGTTTTTTTTTTTTTTTGGTGAAGGCTTCCCTGATTCTAACAAGTAATTAAGAGCCCTCCTTCCTTTGAGCCTGAGATAACTATGAATCACTTAGAAGATGGGGGGGGGGGTCAGCTAACCAATTATCTAACTGCAACATACAATACAAATAGTAGAACAAGAGAATTCTGGGGAAAAAGAAATCTACAACCATAAGAAACCTTCAAGATCGTTTCATGCACCCCATTAAGATCATGTGTGAAACATGAAATCCAGAGAGGTGATACTGATCATACCATTCTCTGGAGGCCAAACTCAAATCCCCAGACTGTTGTTCAGGATGGGCGTAGACCTTTTATAATATGTCACCTCGGGCAGAATTAACTACACAAAACAATGAGGGAAAGGGGGAGCCACAGCATGTGCTTGAAATCCTTTTGGGAAAAAAAATGCTAGGAAAGAGCTGGGTCAGAAAACACTTTCTGGCAGTGAGATCAGAGAACGTTCCTGGCGGAGAACAGAGCCCTGCTGCTGCTGCTGCTACTGCTGCTGCTGGAGGGACAGGTATGCGTGTGGAGGGGTGAAGGGAGGCCACCAGACTGTATGACGCGGAACTCGGAAACTGCTTTATCCAAATACGGATAAACTTCTCATATATTTGATTCATGAAGTGTTAACCCTTAAAGAGACTCTATGAAAAGTATCCAATAGACCTTTTTGTTATGACAGAACCATCCTGGGTCTACACGGTCCAATACCGGAGTCATACCGCATGCACAGTGCAGCTCTGGGATAACGCAACAAAACTGATTAAGCTATTGTCTTACCAGTGATGTTTTGAAGGAACAGCAGAGGAATATTCCTTTGGCAGCATACCTGGATGAAGTGAGCCCCCTGTAAGCACATGAGATCATCTTTTTAAAGGAGTTAACAAACCTGCATCCAAGCATGCACCCTGCAAACACCATACTTGGGTCAACAATAACAGAGTCCCCTGTGCTTGGCTAGTAGCAATACGACCACGCAGACCCACCGTCAGTGGCACATGTGACCCTGGTGTACTGCGCTTGTTTTGCAGTCACCTGTATGATCACTGGCACACAGCTGTAGGAACAAGGTCAATCGCTAGTGTTCTGAACAGGTTGCAACTAAAACCCAAAGACCTAAGAGAAGAACTGCTCATCTGTGGGAGCTACAAGGCAATTCTTTAGTTTTCCACTTCAAATCTCCACAGTATTCTCAGAGCCTAAGGATGTGTGCGTGTCATCCGCAGCGCTTGTAATTCAAGGATCTCATAAGAACTTTCCTAAGACATTTGATTTTTTAAATAGTGCTTTAGATAAGACAGGTTAATATAAATGTCTGTAAGAACTATTTCAAACACTAACACACACACGTCCACATGCACGTTCACACAGTGTTCAGCCTACTAAGGCATTTGGTTAAAAGTTTTAAAGCTTTTAGGCCATAAACTTTCATTCATTACTTGACCTTCAAAAGTTAATTATGTTTCAATTAAAACAGAAAATCTTGCAACACGTTTAACATTAACAGTACTTGCCTTTTTTGCCGATTCAGAAAAGAGAACTCCATTATTTCCGATGATACCTATGGGGTATCCAAATATTCTAGCAAATCCTCAAAAGAAAATTGAAAAAATATTTATTTTTTCTGAGAGCTTTTAATACACAGCTGACAGACATGGTTATGCTTCCGTAATTTCAAATCAAAGTTTAAAATGTAGAGATCATATCTAGGGTACAGAACAGCTCCTGTCACAGTTTCTTATTTCTAAGGCCCTGGAGTCTAGGTTTTTTGCTTCCTTGGATGTGTCACAGGTAAGGCTGTCACTTGTCTGACTGGCTGGTTTGGTTAGATGATGGGATTAGGGTGTCGCCCATTCATGGAACGTATGTCCACTCAGTCCCAGACGGAGGCTATTCTGGAATGCAATGGATCCCAGACGGAGGGCCCTTCAAGGCCCACATTCAGAGCTCTCCACCAGTTTCAGGTAAGTGGCTTGCTTGAAAATGCCTGAGGCGATGACACACACTTGTGGTAAAGGGGATAAAGCCAGCAAAGGCAGACTTGCTTTTAAAAACAGGAACACAGGGCAGCCCCAGTGGTGCAGCGGTTTGGCGCCGCCTGCAGCCTAGGGTGTGATCCTGGAGACCGGGGATCGAGTCCCACATCAGGTTCCCTGCATGGAGAGCCTGCTTCTCCCTCTGCCTGTGTCTCTGCCTCTCTCTCTCTGTGTCTACGAATAAATAAATAAAATCTTTAAAAAAAAAAAAAAAAGGGCAGGAACACAGTCAAGCCCAGAGGGTCATGAGTTTCAAGTAAAAAAATGGCTAAGCTTAGAAGAATGAATGTCACTCCCAGTCCCATCGCTGCTGCAAACACCCGCTGCCCATTCGCACAGACACACGGAGTAAGGGAGAAGGAAAGGAAGGGAACTGGGGACGCCTGGGGGCTCAGTGGTTGAGTGTCTGCCTTTAGCTTAGGGTGCGATCCTGGGATCTGGGTTCGAGTCCCACATCGGGCTCCCTGCAAGGAGTCTCCTTTTCCCTCTCTCTGTCTCTCATGAATAAATAAACAAAAATCTAAAAAAAAAAGGGGGGGGGGAAGGGAACCAGTAGTCAGTATGTGAGGGAGACACTCGAGGCGATTTCAGGAGGTTTTGTGAACCTGAACACTGTGGCTAGAGAGATCCTGAATTTCAACAAGCCTCTTTAGGACTCTAGGTAGGTGTCAAATACTTGGAAGCCAAGGTCCAAGAAGGCACGCAACCAAAGGGCCCAGAACCGGGCTCTGTCTTCAAGCTCAGGAGGTCCAGGCCGCCACTGACACATGTGTGATACGTGACACAAAGCAGGTGCTCAAAAAATTGTTGAAGAAAAATTAATGGACAAGAGAGAATGTCAATCTACTGATGCACCAGAAACACTGAGTCATTAAAAATGTGTTTTCTTTCTTTATTCTGGCCTTGTCTTGGTTTTCTTGGTCTTTCTGTCCTAAAATCCCAGCCAAAAGCCAACGCTGTCCATCTTAAACAGCAATGCCACTCACGGAGGCAACACAGAGGGGTGACGATCCCCCAAGGTCTAGCCATCCACTCTGACTTCCCTCATCCCACAAAAACAGTGAGGAGGGATTACTGGGTGGCGCAGCGGTTTAGCGCCTGCCTTTGGCCCAGGGCGCAATCCTGGAGATCCGGGATCGAATCCCACGTCAGGCTCCCGGTGCATGGAGCCTGCTTCTCCCTCTGCCTGTGTCTCTGCCTCTCTCTCTCTCACTGTGGGCCTATCATAAATTAAAAAAAAAAAAAAATCCATTAAAAAAAAAAAAAGTGAGGAATCTTGCACCTGTCCTGGCAGTGTGGTAACTGCCCCTAAAGTGTTACTGCCCTGTGAGCTGTCTAGACTTTTAACCTCAGCCTGGACTAGGATCTCCAGGCACAGGGCCTGCTAAGGAGGAAACATGCCCCACTATATCAGGGACACGGAGGAAGTACCTTCACCAAACTCCTTCGGGCCAAAATGGAAAGCAGAATGTCCAAGAAACTACTAGGGCCTATGTGAGGTAAGTGCAGAGGCAGGAGGAAACTTTACAGCTGCCAGACATACCTGATCCTCAGAAAATCCATTCTTCTCCCTCCCTGCCAATACTTGCTCCTCTCACCACCCCCTGCGCCCCTCTTCTCCACCTCACGCCTCTTCCCTTTCTCTGATCTTATCTGAACTCCAGCACAGTCAAGGAGGGGCACAGGCGCTACGTATATCCTTAAGTACTCTAGGGGACAAAGGTACCACAAGTCTGTCAGCAAGTCTGGGGCAAATTCATAAAAACAGACAGCAGAGACAGCCCCACCCATCTTTGGGAAAGAAGCAGAAACAGCTCTGACTTGTTTCCCACTGCTGCAGGATGAGGGTTACATCCTGAACTGTTTGGTCACAAATCCTGACTATGTATCAAACAAAAAGCTTTTAATCACTTAAACACCTCAAATACAAAAACATAAATTCCACTCCCAGTGTGAAGCCTTTTGTTGTTCATAAATCAGACCAGGAGAAAGTGCTGTGATTTATCCTTAAGCCTCAATGTATATTTGCAATTTGGATTTTTTGTAGGTTTTTTTTCCTCTGATATGTTGTCTCCAGGTTACTTACTACATTTTCTAGCTTTCATAAGACCTAATAAGATTCACAAAATTCATTTTGCCATTTGGCCAAGATAGATTATTATGGGCCTAGCATCAGTTTCAAATACCTTTCTTCAAAAGCCTACAAACTCAACACTTTAGATGAATGAACTTTTTATAAACTTTTAAAAACGTTTTGTTTTTTTCAGATTTGGTTTTCTGTCCTATAGTCTCAATCTAGTGTTTACACGATTCACTGTTAGACCTACATAGAGGTTATGGGAAGGTGTAGCTCACTTTACATCCTTCTAGGAAGCTTACATCACATAAAATCTGCTAGAATTAAAGACTAAAGAACCAAGGAAACAGTGCTGAAATTTTCAAAAATACTACAAATTATCCAGAGAAACAAAAAGAACTACAATTATTTCTGCTAATTTTACTGTGATAAGAATCTTGTTTTTTCTTTTTAAGAGGAGAGAGAAGTGGGGCGAGGGGCAGATAGAGAGGGAGGAAAAGAATCTTATGCAAGCTCTATGCCCAGTAGAGCCTGACGTGGGGCTGCATCTCACAACCGTGAGATCATGACCTCAGCCAAAATCAAGAGTTGGATGCTAAAAAAAAAAAAAAAAAGAGTTGGATGCTTAACCGACTAAGCCACCCAGGGCCCCCCAATAAGCTTTCTATACAGTGAATGCCAAGCCCCAGACAAGGTCCAATCCCACAGCATCTAGCTGTCATCATCATAAACCCTCTCGATCTATGAAACCATTGAGCTACACATAACCTTCACAAAACAACTCCTTCTGAATAAGGACCCACACACTTGTGCTGCTCTAAATAACAAAGCTCACGCCAAGTACATCAATACCTTGAGACAAGAGATCACCTATTCTCAAAGCCATAGAAAATGTTCAGGGTACTTCGCTGGCTCAGTCGGTGGAGCATATGACTCTTAATCGCAGGGTTGTGAGGTCAAGCCCAACATTGGGGATAGAGATTATTTACAAATAAAATCTTTTAAAAAAATGTTATTTTCAACTCTTTTCCTTTATACCTGTAACTAAAGTGTCTCCATATAAGGCTTTGAACTCGCTGAATCTGCTTCCATCCACGATTCTAGCAATGACCTGAGAAGAAAAATAACAATGTCCCTGAAAGGTCATATTACAAAAAGATTTTTACATTAAGACATTCATAAGGAAAACAAGTTCCCTGTTAAGTTGTCACTCTCACAGAATTTTACCCTACACAGCAAGTCTTCTCTCTAGAATTTCACTTTATACATGAGGTTAATCCTCTCAAGTCACTCCGGGCCCTGGTTTTACACTGCCCTGTAAGAGCCACAGAACCATGTAACATACCAGAAAATCAGAGAGACTATAAGGGCTGGAAGGTGGACTCACAGCTTCAGGAACTACTAAAAAATATTAGCTAAGGGTCAGGGATTCAATCATAAAGCAAGGTATAGGCTTAGAGTGAGGAGACTTAGCCTCCAAATGAAGGGATCACACAGGATTTGTGGTCCTAGAGAGAGTCTCAGTTCTCACTTCTGCAAAGGTGGGACAAAGTTATAAGGATGTGATGAACCTAAAAAGATAATGAAGACCCAGCTCTGACACCCAGGTCTACTGCTGAGAAACTAGAGTCATAGGCTGATTCCCTAAAGTCCTCTAAGCCTCAGTTTTTTCATCTAGTTAAAAAAAAAAAAAAAAAGGTAAGGGGAACCCTCTTACAATGTTGGTAGGATTGCAAACTGATGCAGCCACTCTAAAAAACAATATGGAGGTTCCTCAAAAAGTTAGAAATGAACTATCCTATGACCCAGCAATTGCATTACTAGGTATTTACCCAAAGGATACAAAAATACTGATTCAAAGGAATACGTGCACTCTGGTGTTTATAGCAACATTATCTACAATAGCCAAACTATGGAGAGAGCCCAAATGGCCACTGACTGATGAATGGATAAAGAAGATGTGGTATGCACATAAAAACAAAGTTAAAAAAAAAAAAAAAGGGATCCCTGGGTGGCGCAGCGGTTTGGCGCCTGCCTTTGGCCCAGGGCGTGATCCTGGAGACCTGGGATCGAATCCCATGTCGGGCTCCCGGTGCATGGAGCCTGCTTCTCCCTCTGCCTGTGTCTCTGCCTCTCTCTCTCTATCTGTGTGTGACTATCATAAATAAATAAAAATTAAAAAAAAAAAAAAAAGGATCATACTTTAAAAAGTGCTAACTAAAGCACACCACCTGGCCCTCACTGAAAAGTAGCTATTATTATTAAGGCTTCAATGAGGGTTCCTTGATTCTGTATCTGATATACTTGAAGGATCATCCCACATATATACATATTTAATCTAAAAGGAGTAATTACTAACCAGTTTATCCTTGGGACTCATCATATACATCAGGACTATTTCAAAGAGTTCCAAACATATTCCAGATTTGTTCAGAAACTATTTTTGATGATACACACCATTTTTCTATTTAGTTCAAACTTCCTTTTTCCTGTTAACCCCATCAAAGCTTTGTTTCTAACATTCAAAGGCTGAATGATGAATGAATTCTTCCCAACATCATTCTTTCCAAAAAGCAAGAGCTTACCTGGAATTATTTTTTATTTTCTAAAAGATTCGATAATGTAACAGGAATGTAAGTTATCTGTTCTAAACACTATGTATCTCCAAAATGGTACCTTCTAAAACACAATCAACAAATAACAACTACCATTCTTTCACACAAAAATAAATAATAAAGCCACTCAAAGAGCACAGCAAACTAGGGCCACTTAGTATGAAACTATCTTCTATTTGCTATAGGATGACCACCACCCAGCCACATATGATACATTAACTCGTCTTCACAAAGACTCAAACTTCAGGGAACAGACATAGCATTTGGTACTATACCTATTTCTAGAAGTGGAAAGCAATGCTCAGAGAGGTCCCATCCAGAACCACTGACTAGGGAAACAAGGACTACAAGTCAGCTTTCTGAATGAACATCACAGTTCTAGCTCCATAGTAAGACCTCCATACAAGGCTTATTTGCAATTATAGAAAAACATAGGGGATCCCTGGATGGCTCAGCAGTTTAGCGCCTGCCTTTGGCCCGGGGAGCGATCCTGGAGTCCCGGGATCGAGTCCCACGTCAGGCTCCCTGCATGGAGCCTGCTTCTCCCTCCCCCTGTGTCTCTGCCTCTCTCTCTCTCTCTCTCTCTCTCTCTATGTCTATCATAAATAAACAAATCTTTAAAAAAAAAAAAAAGGAAAACATAGCATATTATCATCACAATGATGAATATGAATCAGCAAAAGGTAGAAAGTCTAGGATACTATTTAAGAAGGTAAAAGTCTAGGGGCGCCTGGTGACTCAGTCAGTCCTGGGATAGAGCCCCAGGTTGTCAGACTCCCTGCTCAGCTGGGGGTCTGCTTCTCCCTTTTCCTCTGTCCCTCCCCTTTGCTTGTGCTCTCTCCTCCTCTCTCTCTCTCTAATAAATAAATAAAAGAAAAAGAAAAGAGAAAGAAAGAAAAGGAAAAGAAAAGAGAAGAAAAGAAAAGATGGGCACCTAGGTGGCTCAGTGGTTGAGCATCTGCCTTTGGCTCAGGTCCTAATCTCAGCATCTAGGGATGAAGTCCCACATTGGGCTCCCCACAGGGAGCCTGCTTCTCCCTCTGCCTATGTCTCTGTCTCTCTCTGTATTTCTCAGGAATAAATAAATAAAATCTTAAAAAAAAAAAAAAAGAACAAAGAAAAGGTAAAAAGTCTATCTTTATAAAAAGACCTCCATGTAAATGAAATGGAACTACCATAAAGGCATGGATTTGCATCTGCTTTACTGATTTCTGTACCCCTGGTGTCTCAGACAATACCTTCACAGAACAAGCATTCAATAAATACTGTCAAATAAATGGAAAAAAGTGGTTATGCTTGATTCGTAGCCATTTAGCTAAGAACTCTTAGCCATTTAGAAAACCTGGCTATCTGCAACAACTCATTTTTCAAGCACGTTGGATTGTAAGTACCAAACTCTCTATGCCTGTAATTAACTGAAGAGGCAAGCTAAAATCCTAATTCTATAGCTTGCAATTAACTAAGTCACCTTCCTAAAGTGAAATACCAGCTGGAGTTCCATAAAAATCCAGGATGTTAAGAACCCACAATATAGGGGTATTGCCTAAAATAAATGTGCACATTCACAGGTGGGATATTACATTCATCAATTTGTTCAAAAAAAATATTTACTGAGTGCCTACCGTGTCACCAGGTAATATTATAGCAAATAAGACCTAGTCATGGTAAAAGGCTTCATGAAGAACTTTTAAATATTAGAGAAATGTTTATAAATTAAACTGGAAAAAGAATTTTTAAAATACACATGTGGGGGAACCTGAGTGGCTCAGTCAACTGAAAGTCTGCCTTTGGCTCAGGTCATGATCTCGGGGTCCTGGGATCAAGTACCACATTGCACTCCCTGTTCAGTGGGGAGCCTGCTTCTCCCTCTCCCTCTGTCCTCCCCACCAACCCTCTTGTGCTCTCTCTCAAATAAATAAAACCTTAATTAAAAAATTAAAAAACAAATAAAAATACACATGCATATGTTTGTATGTATACACTATCACAGCTATGTAAAAATGTATACATACACAATAAGCCAAAACACCAAAATATTCGCTGCTTTCTTTGGAGGGTGGGATCATAAGCAATCTTATGTTTTTCTGCATTTTCTATAATTTTTCACACAATAACACACAATAGTTTTATAGTCAAAGGGAAAACTAACAAATATTAAGGCACAGAACCTGATACTAAGATTATTTCCCCATTTAAAAAGTACTGTCAGATATGGATAGTGAACAAAATAAGACTACATGCTATATGCATGCACTGAAAATTATTAATCGAGACCAAAGAAGACCATGTCAGCAATCTGTAACCATAGCAACATCTTCAGGTGTCATCAAAAGTCTAATCTCTGTTAAGGTCATATTGATCTGAAAGGGTGCGTTTTTTCCCTTTCAACAACTTAATGACATTTCGTCCACTTCCCAAAATAAGAACACTAAAAAGAAATAGATGAAAATTAATAAAGTTGCCTACATCATTCCTAACGTCCACAGGAATAGGGAGTCCTATTGATGAACAAAGCAAGCGTCACCACTGTGCAACGAAAACTTTCCAACCATTAAGAGATTTTTATCCCCCTCTTCCTTCTAGTAAGAGATCTTGCCCATTACATGTCACTCCCTACTGAGAGCCACAAGGGGCTCTAGGCAGGAAAGTATGGAAACCGATTTCAACCTTAAAAATGGATACACGTTAAAAAAAGATGGATACAAATATAAAGAGACAGACAGCAGGGTTTATAGCTCACAGTTCACACGACACACCTCTCGGACATCAAACTGCCTCTTAAGGTTTGTACCAACTATTCCATACAATTCATCAGCAGGGAATAAAGGATCTTCAGAAGGTTCTATAGTAACCTGCAGAAATATAAAACAATCATATTAATCCATTTAAAGACATAATTCAAGGTAACATAAGCCAAAATGCTTTTCAAGAAAATAAAAGATACAAGAACATAACCAACTCACATCTAATTTCTTCTGATAATTTAGATTCTTCACAATCTTCCTAGTTAAGTGAAGGGCATGATAATCATCCAAAGCATAGTAATCAGTTACTCCAGACTTTCTGCAGAGTAAAGCACACTAAAATAATCAGAACAGGAAAAAGGAAAATAAATATCTTTTTTTTTTTTAATTTTTATTTATTTATGATAGTCACACAGAGAGAGAGAGAGAGAGGCAGAGACACAGGCAGAGGGAGAAGCAGGCTCCATGCACCGAGAGCCCGATGTGGGATTCGATCCCGGGTCTCCAGGATCGCGCCCTGGGCCAAAGGCAGGCGCCAAACCACTGCGCCACCCAGGGATCCCCGAAAATAAATATCTTAAACCCCAAAGACCCTCTCTCATCTAAAGATGACATCATTTTTACTTCCAAAATACTTTAATAAATGTCATCTAATTTGGGATGCCTGGGTGGCTCAGTGGTTGAGCGTCTGCTTTTGGCTCAAGGTGTGATGCCGGGGTCCTGGGATCGAGTCCCACATCGGGCTCCCCAGAGGGAGTCTGCTTCTCCCTCTGCCTGTGTCTCTGCCTCTCTCTTTGAGGTCTCTTATGAATAAATAAATAAAATCTTAAAAAATAAACAAATAAAATAAACATACATCACCTGATTTGATTCTCATCGTGTCCCTGGCAAGACAGTATTATCCTTTTATTACAAAGAGGAAAACTTGAGGTCTACATAAATTAAGTACCTTGCCCTAGGACTACCAGTAGCTAGCTGTGTAAGAATCCACACCTTCTATTTCTCAATATTGACCTTCTTCTACTAGACCAGAGAGCCTTGCTGACGAGGACTTCTATTCAATGTGCATCCCATGCACCTCAAACAAAACTGTATATGATGGCAGTTCAACACCACAGATGGCACACTTCCATGATGTAGTCCATAACTACAAAGGGTCTGTAACTAACTGAGCTCCTAACAAAGATCCAACTATGGTCTCTCATTTCAGAGAGACTGCTGAGGTCCCTACCTTACAAGGTTACACCTTAAGGGTAAGCTTTCACAGGTAACTAAAGGCTTGAAGACTGTGTCTCTCAGATCAATGGCAAAAATGAGTATCACTAAAACAGAACTGTGATAAGGGCCACAGACGTTCCTGTTCAATTTCAAATTCACTGTGAATGAAGCATGGGCTTGCTCTGGTTATTAGTTTTGTTCTGATTACATGGCTTTTTATCTCATATGGAGATTTACCGATTCTATAATATGGTATTAAAAGAAACTGCACCTGGGTGGCACACCTGAATGAGCATCAGACTCTTGGTTTTGGCCCAGGCCATGATCTCAGGGTCATGGGATTGAGTCTGTTTGGGATTCTGTCTCCCTCTGCCCCTCCTCCCTTTGTATGTGCATGTGCACGCACTCTCTCTCTCTAAAATCAACTAATCAATCAGTAACTGTAGGGGCACCTGGCTGGCTCAGTCAGTGGAGCATGCAACTAACTCTTCATCTCAGGGTTGTAAGTTCAAATCGCACTTTATCCCCCCTATGGGGATAAAGATTACTTAAAAATAAACTTTTAAAAAAATAAATCAATAAAATGACTGTAAAGGCAAAAATATCTATCTGAAAAAAATAGAATTTTGGCTCATTTTATGAGTAAGGACAAATCTGTTGCAATCTAAATTGTGATGTCTCGTCTAGGGAAAATGCCTTGACAGCGGTTTCGTAGGACTGGGTTCTCATGCTGGTTTGAGGGCACTCTCCACCTCTGGATTGGGTGCTTCTAAATGAAGAGTAAAGACCATGTTTACTCCTTGCTATAGCCCTGCAACATTTTGCAAATGGTAGGCCCTTCAGTTTTTCGAACTTAACATGACATTTTATGACTAACCATACCTTTAAATGCTTCATACACCATACCAGCTATAACTGCAGACCTCTAGCTACACTGTAGTAATTCAGAAAGCAAACAGAAGCAGAAGGAACTACTTTGCAAATCAGTCAATATTTAAAAGAAAACGCTTTCTTTTAAAAACTGCCTAGTATTTACCAAAACAGCAGGAAAGGGAAGCCTCTGATGAAACACTGTATTATGGAAGTCTTTGTGTCAAATTAATTCCTCAGGACGGCTAATGAGAGAGGCTTAAATATGTATTTACAAAGAGAAGAAACCCAAAGCAATTTGTGACTACTAAATCTTATTACACTGTTCAAAAAAAAGCTGTAACCACATAATCACTGTCCTGTGATTTTAAACAGGTTATTATGAGTAATCATAGCTAGTGGTAATAGGGCACTTACCAGGCACCAGACACTGTGCTGAGGTGGGGACTGTTCTTATTTTCACTTTGCATGTGAAGTCATGAGGCTCAATGAAGTTAACTAGTTTGTCCAGCCACAAGGTAGTAAGTAAAGCAAACAGAAGACGAATTCCAGAAGCTACCCCCCTAACTCGGTATACCGCCGACAGCTTTTATGGGCACCAGATGACTTTTGTTAGAATAGTCAAGATAAAATTTTTTAAATTAATGCTCCTCAAATACTTTCATCTCGTCCTCGTTAAGCAACCACAAGCAGTGGCAGCCCACTTTGTCCCATACCCCACTCACCCTACTCTCCCTGCATTCTCGTCCCTCTAAGCTGAAACACCCAAGCCACTGTATCCCTGCCATGGTCAGTGTGATCAGAGCAATGCAGTGTGGCCACCTGTACACTTCTGCTCACTGTAAATAAACAAGTGTTCTGTTCCACACTCAGGCTCACCTTGAGCTTTTCCTGGCCAACCTAAACGCCAGTCCCTTAACCACTTCTCCTAACTGGAAAATGAGAGCATGCTAGCAGATTCACTTTTGTAATTGTTTTTTAGTTCTGTTTATTTCTCTTATTTGTATAATGAAATTATTAATCCTTGAGGGCAGACACCAGGTGTAAAATTGTTCCATGTTACTCACAATACTTAGTGCCATCAATTTACCCACGGTGAACACTCAGAAAGGAACGAAGAGAAAATTGAGGCTTGTGTAGATCCCTCAAATAACGTTTCTAAAGGCGTAGCAGTGTTCTTTGATGCTAAAGTAGAATGTTTTACCTGTCTCTCTTACCTACCTACCTACCAGGCTGCTCCCACAGTCACCTGCCTCCCTGGGTTTGAGGTCTGGCAGCACAAAAAGAGGTTTATGCACCTGCAGGCCACAGAGCTCAATGATTAGATCTCCTTGCCAGGTATGCCTGGCTTCTTCAGGGACGGTCCAAGGCTCTCTTCTTTATCTACACTTAGCTTGAGGTAAGCTAGATCATCTATTCCCATAGGTTCAAATTCTACTTCTATGCTGACGATTCCCAAAAAAAGATATCCAGCACTGACTTTGGCTGCAGACTCGTCAATTAACTGCCCACTCAGCCAGCATGCCTACTTGGATGTCTCAAGCACCTCAAATATATCAGGTCCAAAAGAAACACCTGATCCCCCCACCCCATCCCCAGATCTCCTCCTCCTCCCATCCTCCCAATCTCAGGAAGTGAAATCTTTGTCACCTCACTTTCCTACAGCCTTTGTATGAAATCCACCAACAAGTCCTTCAAACCTATCTCTAAAACAGAGCTCAAAACTGATCACTTTCCATACGTGCACTACCACCAGAACCATCTAAGCCACCAGCATCTCTCACCTATTGCCACTGATAAAACTCCCTGACTGGTCCCTCAGGCAGACTCATGCCAACTCCCTAAATGTTCTGTTTAACAGCCAGAGTGACTTTCTAATGAAATATTTGATAATGGCACATCTCTCCTTAAAACTCTTCAATGGTTTCCTAATTGCTCTTAAAAAAATAAGTCCATTCTTGGGAAATATCAGAAAGGGAGACAGAACATGAGAGACTCCTAACTCTGGGAAACGAACTAGGGGTGGTAGAAAGGGAGGTGGGCGGGGGGTGGGAGTGGCTGGGTGACAGGCACTGAGGGGGGCACTTGATGGGATGAGCACTGGGTGCTATTCTATATGTTGGCAAATTGAACACCAATAAAAAATAAATTTATATAAAAAAAATAAGTCCACTCTTTAATGACAAGTTATGATAAACAACAACAATAAAAATAATGGCAGTTAAGATTTATAGGTACTTATTTAAAGCAGGTATTGTTTCAAGCAGTTTACACCTATCATCTCATTTAATCCTCACAGAACTCTAGGTCTTTGTACCCCCTGAAATAGTAACCTCTAACGAATGGGCCAGGGACACGATGGAGCCAGCTCAGGACTGACTCATGAGAGCCAACTGTGTGCACCTCCTGCTGATTCCACACTCAGTGGTGTCCTGCTGGGGCCTTGCAATCAGCCTTGGTGGGATCATTTACACCATAGGCATTGGCAGATGCCACAAAGCAGGACTTTTTCCTTCCCCAGAGAACCAGCTTTTCTGCATTTACCTGATGTTGAGCATTTAGCTAAGCCGCTCCATGGTGCAGCTGCCTCAGCATCTGTTGTTTGGCTGAGCGGACTGCAGGCACATTCAACTGCCTCCAGCCCACTTGTGTAAGCATATGTGCTAGAGAGCAGCCACAGATTCCCAGCACATCCAAGTCCTCATGTGACTTCCCGAACAACCCTTGTGAGCAAGTCTCCTCTGCCTCCCAGCTCCTCCCTGTATGCCTTATGTGCATAAGACCCATGGGGAACCAAACAAAATATCAATCTTTTAACTTGAATTGACTAAACTAGCCTTGGCCTGGGAACCCCCAGGCACTCCGCTCCAATAACAGACCCGAAGAAGAAAAATGTGCGCAGGTTCTGCCTGTCTGTACTCTGCCTTGAGCTCCCAGCGTAGCCCCTCGAGGCATGCTATGGACTTCCTCCAGGTTCTGTGAGTAATAAACTTGTCCATTTCAATTTCTCCTGTGGTCTGTTGTTGCTCACCATCCAGCACTCTGTGCTCCACTTAACAAATATTAATTTAACAATGCCATGGGGTTCCTGGGTGGCTCAGTCAATTGAGCATCCAACTCCTGACTTCGGCTCAGGTCATGATCTCAGGGTCATGAGACTGAGCCTCACAACAAGCTTCATGCTAAGCATGAAGCCTGGTTGGGATTTACTCTCTCTCCCTCTCCTGCTGTCCCTCCTTACTTGTGCTCTCTAAAAATAAAATAAAATCTTTTAAAAAACCCCAAAAACCAAAGTCATAAGACCTGCACACCAGTGGGCTGGATCAGCCTTTTTTTTTTTTTTTTTTTTTTAAGATTTTATTTATTTATCAGAGACATACAGAGGGAGAGAGAGAGAGGCAGAAACACAGGCAGAGGGAGAAGCAGGCTCCATGCAGGGAGCCCAAGTGGGACTCGATCCCAGGTCTCCAGGAGCACGCCCTGGGCCAAAGGCAGCGGCTAAACCACTGAACCACCCAGGGATCTCCTGGATCGACCTTCTATATGCTCTCCCTATACTTCTTTACAGGCCTTAACACATGTACACATATCATTTATCATTTTTTGGTAATTATTTATCAGCCACCTCCCTGACTAGCATGTTAAGCTCCCTGAGGTCAAAGACAATGTCTATCATATAACCTTGAACATCTAGAACAGTGTCTGCCACATAACAGGTGCTTGATGGATATTTGTTAAAGAAATGAGAAATGTGGGACGCTTAGGCAGCTTAGTGGTTGAGCGTCTGCCTTTGGCTCAGGGCGTGATCCTGGTCTGGGATCGAGTCCCACATCGGGTTCCCCTCAGGGAGTCTGCTTCTCCCTCTGCCTATGTAACTCCCTCTCTCTTTGGGTGTCTCATAAATAAATAAATAAAATCTTAAAAAAAAAAAAAAAGAAAGGAGATACCTGTCTCCCCAGTCTTTTTAGGCTATAATGTAAAAGCTGATGTTCTAGCTTAGAAATACAACTCTACAATTCAAAGAACTGAACCCTAACAATAGCTCAAGAACAGATAAACTGCGGTTGGATCTGGCAAGTTTAATTCTTAGAAAAAATAATCAAACTCTCTCTTCAACAAAGAGATGGCAAGGAATCCTTGAAAGAAACAAGTGCTTCAGTCTCACCTGCAATGCAGATCGGCACCTCCAAGATCCTCAGCTGACACTTCTTCCTTGGTTGCGGCTTTCACCTACAGCAAGGATAAAAGTCCATGGTGAGTTGTGCCCAACTGAGACGTAAAAATGCTTACCTACCGTGCACGACTTCTAACCTGCCTATGCTTATTACCACTCCCTCTTCCACAGAGCTAGAGGTTTTATTTTCTTTCTCTTTTTTTACATTAAAAAAAAAAAAAGTTTTTAAGTAGGCTCCACATCCAGCATGGAGCCCAGTGCAGGGATCAGACTCAAGACCCTGAGATCAAGACCTGAGCTGAGATCAAGAGGTGGACAGGACACTTAACCAGCTGAGCCACCTAGGCACCCCCAGATTTTGTTTTCTTATTCCACCTACTACTCAGCAAACCTAGAAAAAACTGTCTCTACTCTACAGATGAAAAATCTGAAGCCAGCCTAAGGAACTTCCCCACAGCTCCAGAGCAACAATGGAACCTGAAGTGAATCGGGGTATTTCCAGGCTAAACGCCTGCTCTCCTTCTCCTACCTTATGCATGTTAAAGCTTTTGTGCTATGCATATGCTCTTCCCACTGCCTGCGCTCCCTGCTCCCTGTCACTCACCTGGGGAACCCATGTGACCTTTCCTGACCTGTGCAGGACTTTTCATCATTAATGACACTCCAAAGCAATAAGAGAACAATGCTTGCTCATCTGTGGTCCAAGAATACTCCTTATGCGCCTCCAACAGGGCATCTGCAGACTGTGCATGTCAGTAATCTGCATGTGCCTCTGTTGGCTCCTTTCTACTGTGAATTCCTTGATGGCAGGAACTGTATTGTATTCGTCCCTAAAAGTTCAGTACCCTTAATGAATTAATGCCTTTTTTGGACCATCCGGAAAAACTGCAGTAACTATCACAAACTCTTAAAAGTGCAATACCTTTATGATGCCAAAAAATCTCTAAGATTACCCACATCTAAGATTCAGCAGAAAAAGTAACAAGTCAGGAAATGACAGATGTTGGTGAGGATGTGGAGAAAGGGAAACCCTATTATACTGTTGGTGGGAATGTAAGCTGCTGCAGCCACTTTGAAAAACAGAGCTACCCTATGATCCAGCAATTGCACTACTGGTTATTTACCCCAAAGATACAAATGTAGTGATCTGAAGGGCACTTGCACCCCAATGTTTATAGCAGCAATGTCCCAACAGCCAAACTAGGGGAAGAGCCCAGATGTCCATCGACAGATGAACAGACAAAGATGTGGTATTGTGTGGTGTGTCTGTGTGTATATGCAATGTACTACTCAGCCATCAAAAAAATGAAATCTTGCCATTTGCAAAGACATGGATGGAACTAAAAGGTATTATGCAAAGCAAAATAAGTCAATCAGAGAAAGATAATCATCATATGATCTAACTCATATGTGGAGTTTAAGAAACAGAGGATCATAAGGGAAGAGAAGAAAAAATAAAACACGATGAAATCAGAGAGGGAGACAAACCAGAAGAGACTCTTTTTTTTTTTTTTTTTTTAAGATTTTATTTATCCATTCACAAGAGAAACAGAGAGAGAGAGAGAGAGAGGCAGAAACACAGGCAGAGGGACAAGCAGGCTCCACGCAGGGAGCCCGATGCGGGACTCGATCCTGGGTCTCTAGGATCACGCCCTGGGCTGAAGGCAGAGCCAAACCACTGAGCCACCCAGGCTGCCCCAGAAGAGACTCTTGATCATAGGAAACAAACTGAGGGTTGCTGGAGGGGAGGTGCATGTGGGGATGGGGTGTCTGGGTGATAGGCATTAAGGAGGGCACATGCTATAATGAGCACTGGTGTGATACAAGACTGATGAATCACTGATCTCTACCTCTGAAACTAATAATATACTATATGTTAATTAATCGAATTTAAATAAAATTTAAAAAATAAAAAATGATTCAGCAGAAAATGATCAAAATGAAAGACCTCAAGTACTATATTAAGAATGACTTCATCAGAGCCTGAGAAATTCTAACAGAAAAGAAAGAAAAACCATTTAGTAACAAATGCCAACCTGACCCCTTAGAGGAGTTGCTTACTGATTCCTACTTCTTTGGGTTGATTGATTTCTTATTCTTCAAATAGGAAAAGCTTTTGGAACAATGAACATTTATCTAAATTGCAGCACAGAAAGGACTTATTATTCACTACATCAAAAGCTCTGTCTTGGGCAACCCGGGTGGCTCAGCAGTTTAGCGCTGCCTTCGGCCCAGGGCCTGATCCTAGAGACCCGGGATCGAGTCCCACGTCGGGCTCCCTGCATGGAGCCTGCTTCTCCCTCTGCCTGTGTCTCTGCCTCTCTCTGTGTGTCTCTCATGAATAAATAAATAAAATCTTAAAAAAAAAAAACTCTGTCTTAAACAAAATATTATCACACAGAGAAACAATTAAAATTTTCACCTCCAATTATTCCACCCACAGAACTGAATTCTTGGTTCTCTTCCTCCCAAAATATTCAGTGTAAAATAGCCTTCAGCCCAGACAATAATTGTAAGAGGTGTTTGGATATTTAAAGTTGTATAAAGGAATAAGCCACCAATAGACTGTTTATTTCTAAGGATCTGACTAATATCAACTGATAAAATAAGGATTTGTCATTGGTTAATATTTACTGACCACCCACAACATGCTTGATACTGTGACAGGTGCAAAGATGATAAATATCAAAACAAGTTCAGAAGACACAGGAACAAAAAGCTTCTTCAAAAGCTTGTCTTAAAAAAAAAAAAAAAAAAAAAAAAGCTTGTTTTATTGGTATGCATTTTTCCAACCACTTTAAGCAACGGAAAGCTATAACAACTCAACCAGACGTTATGCATGGAATCTTTTGCAATTTTCAGTAAAACAAGTGTCAAAATTTAGAAGCCTCAAGCAGATAGATGAGATTTCTGCTGCTGCTTCCTTTTTTTTTTCTTTTTTAACCTGTAAACATGGTCTTTCAGTGTAGGCTACACAACAGAGTTCAGTTGTCTAGGAAGACTGCCGACTTTGGCTGCTAAACTGCTCCTTGCTAAGGTAAATTTGCATCCACTGACCAAACTGCATGGAGCCTGCTTAGGCTGCAAGTGCACCCTTTCCACAAACTCTTCTCTTGAAAACCGCTAGTGTTATTTCAGTATTATGATGCTACGCACAGTCCCAAAATGACGTGTTCAAATTTTAGTCCTATCTTTACTCATTCCTTAAGAAAAAACACCTAAAAACTACTGAAGGTCTGTACCCTTCACTAGACAAAGGTAAATTCCAAATGAATTCTCCTACCATTAACCAATGATAAGTATCACTCATAGCTAGAAAAATATCAAAGAATAACTGATACCACAGGTCTTTTGAATAATGCCTTGAAACTCTTATCACATTTAAAATAGCAGCTCTTGGGGACACCTGGGTGGCTCAGTGGTTGAGCATCTGCCTTTGGCTCAGGGCGGGATCCTGGAGTCCTGGGATCGAGTCCCACTCGGGCTCCCTGCATGGAGCCTGCTTCTCCCTCTGCCTGTATCTCTGGCTCTGTCTGTGTGTCTCTGGTGGATAAATAAATAAAATCTTTAAAAATAAATAAATAGAAACGACAAATACCCACCATTTGCTTCGACGTGGATGGAACTGGAGGGTATTATGCTGAGTGAAATAAGTCAATCAGAGAAGGACAAACATATGGTCTCATTCATTTGGGGAATATAAAAAATAGTGATAGGGAATAAAGGGGAAAGGAGAAAAAATGAGTGGGAAATATCAGAAAGGGAGACAGAACATGAGAGACTCCTAACCGGGAAACGAACTAGGGGTGGTAGAAGGGGAGGTGGGCGGAGGGTGGGGGTGACTGGTGACGGGCACTGAGGGGGGCACTTGATGGGATGAGTACTGGGTGTTATTCTATATGTTGGCAAATTGAACACCAATAAAAAATAAATTTATAAAATATATATATATAAATAAATATAAATAAATAAAATAAAATGGCAGCTCTTCAAACTTACCTGATCCTCAGTAAAATTTAAAATGAACATAATCATTTGGAAAATACACATACTTCACATCAAAGCAGGCACAAACTCTTTTTAACATACTTTTTAATACATTTGTGTTACTATTCCAAAACCAAAGGTGACTTTTTTGTTAGACTTTTGAAGCAATAAGCTTACTTCCTGAGACAATTCATGTACCATAAAATTCACATTTGAAGAATACAATTCAGTGGGGTTTTTTTTGTATATTCACACGGTTGTGGAACTACCAACTCCACCTAATTCCAGAAGTTTCCTCACTCCCAAAAGAAAGCCCATACTCACTACAGTCACTCTCCATTCTACCCTCCTCTTGGTCCCTGGCAACCACTTACCTACTTGCAGTCTGTATGAGTTTGCTTATTCTATATATATCATGGAAGTGGAATTTTACAATATTTTTTCCTTTTGTGTCTCACATAATGTTTTCAAGGTTCATCTATGTTGTAGCTGTGTTCTGTAGTTGTGTCAGAACTTCATTCTTTTCCATATTCCATTGTGTGGATATTACGGTTTTATAATACCCTTGACATTCTTCTTACCTATATAATATTCTTAGATTTCACTTAAATAATGGGACATTTTGTTGTATGATGTAGTAATTACGTGTGGCTTCATCTACCCTCTCTTTATCCAACTGAAGTGACACAAGCATAGCAAAGACGGCATTACTGAACATCACCAGCATGGAGCTGACCAAAGAGAAGATGGGGAAGAGCCCAAGATTACATAATCTACTCCTCAGTCCTGCAACACAGGCAGCTCACCAGTAAGGCTGCAGGATCTCACTCTCAGAAGGGCTCTGTGCTTGGCGTTTAATGGTCAATGGTTACCCTACTGAAATCCTAATCTTATCTTTAAATATGTGTTCTGTAAATGAAGTCTGATGGCACAATGGGGAGTCTGTGTTGGGGTTCAGAGCCTTGGCTCTTACTCATCTGCCTCCCATCATCTTTCTGTAAAAGGTTCTTGGCCCCCTGCTTCCCTGCCATCTGGTGCCTAGGTCCAGGGCTCTGTCCTATTTGCTCCTCCCCATCCCTGTCTTGCGACTATTACACCTATCCCCCATGGGGGCCTGGTATGGGCAAAGGGAAGATCAGAATCAGGTATGCACTCCCTGGTGTCTCACGGTGGAGCACAGCAGCAGCATCCCTTTCCTGGGCTGGTGGTGCTGAGGTGTATTCTCCAGCATGTGACTCAGTGGAGGTACGGGTGGGAGCTAAGGGACAGCGTTTCGTCCCTTGCCCATCTGGATATCAAGCACAACCCAACATGGAGGCTGCATATCCTTGGGGGGGTCACATGTCCACCAGGAGTTGAATGGTGGGCCCACTGAAAGCACAGATGCCTGAGAAGGGGAGTAGTCTATGCTTGAAGGAGCATGTACTTAAATAGCAAATAAAAAACAGGTAAAGGTACCAAAGAAGGAAAATGTTTTATATTTTAGTACCTTTAACAGGTACTTTTTCCTCCTTTTTGAACAAGGGGTCCTGGACCTTCATTTTGCACTGCGGTCTGCAAATTATGTAGCTTGCCCTACCAGTGATTCATAAAGATTACTAGGATCAGAAATTTAGAGCACTTCTCATAGCTATTCTAACTTGTTCCTTCTTTTTTTTAACTTAACCTTTTTGAAAAGGTAATGTTTTCACAAGACTCAGAAAGTCAAAGGTCTCAAAATGTTTATGTTCAGCACACACACAAAAAGGCAAAGGTCTCTCTCCTGCCCTGTTTCAACTCCTCTGCATTAAAACTATGTTTATTGTATCTTTTCCAGAGTTTCTTTATGCATACACAAGCTTACAAATGTATAATCTGCCCCGTTTTATACAAAAGTTGACATAGTATGTGCAAGCACCTTGTTTACCAACTTCTAGTGACCCTGAGTCAAACAAAAGCACAATTGAGGTAGAAGAAAAAGTAAGTAAAAGTTTATTTCATTAGCCATTCAACAAATGATACTGGGCCAACTACATATCAACATACAGAACAATGGTGGATTCCTTCCTTAAACCTACCCAAACTAACTAAAAATGAATTATGAACCTAAAAGTAAGAGCTAAAACTTAGAAGAAACCAAAGTATTAAATCTTCATGATCTTGCAACAGGCAAAACTTTCACAGATATTACACCAAAAGCACAGCAAAGAAAAAAATGCATAAACTGAACTTTATCAAAATTAAACATTTTCATGCTTCAAAGGAAGATACCGCTAAAGAAAGTGAAGATAATTCTCAGAAAGAAAATATTTGTATCCAGAACATATAAAGAATTCTCACAATTCAACAAATAGCCCAATTTAAAATGTGGGCAAAGGGGATGCCTGGGTGGCTCAGTGATTGCGTGTCTGCCTTTGGCTCAGGGCATGATCCCAGGGTCCTGGGATCAAGTCCCACATTAGGCTCCCTACAGGAGCCTGCTTCTCTCTCTGCCTGTGTCTCTGCCTCTCTGTGTCTCTCATGAATAAATAAATAAAAATCTTTAAAAAAAAAAGTGGGCAAAGGAGCTGAATAGATATCTCTCCAAAGAAGATCTACAAACAACCAACAAGCACGTGAAAGATGCTCAACATCATTAGACATTAGGGAAATGCAAATCAAAACCTAAATGAGGGACACCTGGGTAGCTCAGCAGTTGAGCGTCTGCCTTTGGCTCAGGGCATGATCCCAGGGTCCTGGGATTGAGTCCCCATCAGGGCTCCCCGCAGGGAGCCTGCTTCTCCTTCTGCCTGTGTCTATGTCTCTGTCTTTCATGAATAAATAAATAAAATATTAAAAAACCATGTGACCTAGCAATCGTACACACTAGTATATAAACATTATAAAGGAAAACATACCCACTTAAACTTGGATATGAATGTGCATAGCAGCGTTATTCATAATATCCAAACACTGGAAACAACCCCAATGATTTATCAATGATAAATGGATAAACAAAATGCTGCCTATCCATACAATGAAATATTACTCAGCAATAAAATGAAATGAGTGGCTTCTCAAAAAATTAAAACACATAATTAATTAAACACAATCCAGCAATTCCACTTCTGAGCATATACCCAAAAAAATGAAAGCAGGGACTTAAACAGATATATTTGAACACTCATACAGCATTATTCATAATAGCCCCAAATTGGAAGCAACTCAAAAGTCCACTCATGGATGAGTTAATAAACAAAATGTTGTATATACATGCAATGGAATATTATTCAGCCTTAAAAGGAAGTTCTCATGTATGCAGCAACATGGTAAATCTTGGAAGACATTATCCTGAGTAAAATATGCCAATCACAAAGGATAGATATTGTATGATTCCACTTATACAATGTACCTAACAGTAATCAAATTCATAGAAAAAAGAGAATTATAGTAGCCAGGAGCAGTGGAGATTGGAGAGAATAGGGAGTTAATGTTTTTTGGTTTTTTATAAGATTTTATTTAAAAATCTTTAAAAGCCAGAGGCAGGCACTTAACCGCTGAGCCACCCAGGCATCCCGGGAGTTAATGTTTAATGGGCACAGATTTTCAGCTGGAGCATATAAGAAAGTTCTGGAGATGGATGGTGGTGATGGTTGCACAATAATGTGAATATACTAGTGCCACAGAACTGTGCACTTAAAAATGGTTAGAATGGGGATGTGTGGGGGCAGCCCAGGTGGCTCAGCAGGTTTAGTGCCACCTTCAGCCCAGGGCCTGATCCTGAAGACCCAGGATCGAGTCCCGTGTCAGGCTCCCTGCAGGCAGCCTGCTTCTCCCTCTCCCTCTGCCTGTGCCTGTCTCTCTCTCTCTCTCTCTCTCTGTGTGTGTGTGTGTGTCTCATGAGTAAATAAGTAAGTAAATAAATAAAATCTTTAAAAATAAAAAATAAAAAGAATAGGGATGTGTGGGTGGCTCAGTCGGTTAAGCATCCAACTCTTGGTTTCCACTCAGGTCATGATCTCAGGGTTGTGAGATCGAGCCTCATGTCAGGCTCTGCACTCAGTGAGGAGTCTGTTTGAGGATTCTCTCCCTCTGCCTTGCCACACCCTGGTTGTGTTCTCTCTCTCTCTCTCTCTAAAAAAATAAATAGGGCAGCCCGGTTGGTTCAGCGGTTTAGCGCCACCTTCAGCCCAGGGCGTGATCCTGGAGACCCGGAATCGAGTCCCACATCGGGCTCCCTGCATGGAGCCTGCTTCTCCCTCTGCCTGTGTCTCTGCCTCTCTCTCTCTCTCCTCTCTGTGTTTCTCATGAATAAATAAATAAAATCTTTAAAAATAAAAAATAAATAAATCTTTGAAAACAATGTTTTGTTTTTTAAAACTGGTTTAAAAAATGGTTAGAAGGGTAAATTTTATATTATGTATATTTAACTTCACTCATTCACTCACTCAATCAAGACCATGTTCTTACCAACGGGGGTCCTGCCAAGAAAATGGTACCCTGCTTGCGTACAATGACGTTTTCATCAGCCATTGCAGGGACATAAGCACCACCGGCTGTACAGGAGCCCATGACCACCGCTATCTGAAATCCAAGCATACAAGAAACCCATGAAGTGCAGCTTAAACAGTTATAGTCTCTGGGTCTATCGAGCCATAAATGTTGCAGTACCAGAGGATATTATTAGCTGGTCCCTAGACTTCATTTTTAAAATGGTCCTCTAAATGTTTGGAGTATGTTCTTAACTACTTTTACCAAAGCATTCTGAAGGATTTAGGTCACATTTTTACAAAATCTATGGACAGTCTCCCTGTTGGAGAGAAGACTGGCTCTTTAGGACATTAGCCTGATCAACTAATGGAGAGAAGAAACTCTGCAATCCACCCACAGGTCAGCAAAACTCTGTTGAAACTAATAATAACCCTTCTCGATAATTACCACTTACCTCATAAGAATACAGAAATAATTCTCCAAATGAGTGTTAATACCTTGTGTTACCCAGAATATGGTATGTTCTAAATATAAAACTAACGTCTGCATACAGTTGAAAATCGCATTCAAAAGCAAATCAGCTGTGTGGAACCTAAGTGATGCATATGCTGAGAGTCCACAGTGCTGTTTTCTCTACTTTTACATATATTTAAAATGTTACATAAAAAGCTTTAAAAAAAAAAACAAAACAAAACTCCTGCTTAGAGATTAGTAAGACACAAAGAATAATGAATATAGGTTTGGCTGATTACCCTTGGGCAGAAATAAATAATATCAGGGCAGCCCCGGTGGCGCAGCGGTTTAGCGCCACCTTCAGCCCAGGGTGTAATCCTGGAGACCCAGGATCAAGTCCCATGTCAGGCTCCCTGCATGGAGCCTGCTTCTCCCTCTGCCTGTGTCTCGGCCTCTCTCCCTCTCTCTGTCTCATGAATAAATAAATAAAATCTTAAAAAATAATAATAATAATAATATCAGAGAAAAATAAGAAAAACATGTAATGGTTATTTTCTTTTTTTTTAAATTTATTTTTATTTATTTATTTACGATAGTCACACACAGAGAGAGAGAGAGAGAGAGAGAGAAAGGCAGAGACATAGGCAGAGGGAGAAGCAGGCTCCATGCACTGGAAGCCCAACGTGGGATTCGATCCCGGGTCTCCAGGATCGCGGCCTGGGCCAAAGGCAGGGGCTAAACCGCTGCACCACCCAGGGGTCCCCTGTAATGGTTATTTTAAGTTACCACGTGAAAGCACTTATTGCTACTAATTCCAATATTCCAACAGTTTTCTTACGGTCATACAAAGATCCATTTTGAAATAAAAATGCTACATAGTATGAATCCAAAGACGCAGGACAGCAGGAGTTAACATTTTTCTATCAAAATGGCTGTCACAAAAAGCATTCTTCTCTACTTCACGTATGTTATTAAAAATGGCTGCAACATTTCACTGTCAACATTATCACAAACATGCTTATCACATATAGTTTCTGCTTATCAATCATCCAGAAATTTATTTTCAAAATATCTATGGCAAGAAAAACTCTCACACAAGGAAAGGAGCACAGGAAATATCCACGGTAACAGTGTTCACAATAGCGAAGATATGCAAATAATCAACACATCCATCAACACATCATTTTGAATGAATCAATGAACTGTGAATAAATAAGTTCTTTAAAAATCTGAGGGAAAAAACAAATGAAACGCAAACACTTTATGTAAATCCCAGTGGAGGGTACGCGAGTGTTCCATTGTTACTGCACTATTCTCTACATTTTCTGCATGTTTGAAATATTTCATGGGCTTTTTCTTTAAGGCTTGAGGAGTAAAGAACAGCAGATACAGCTCAAACTATTTCAGTACCAAAAAAAGCAAGGAAATAGAGAAGAGTTATAGTGAGGCAAAAATCTAAAAAGGGACAAATTTCAAAAGTAAGACCTAAATAACCAAACAGGCATAGCAAGGTTCCATGAAAGCAAATTGAAAGCAAAAGGAAAAAAGAGCAACTGTCAGCAAATATTCAGAGGATGGATGGGAGGTGGGGTGGGTGAGGTACCAAGAAAAAAGAAGGCAGGTTTTGAAAGGTACTAAGACAATAATGAGGGAAATGAAGCTGAGTGCCATGCTATCACAGGGGGAGAAAACATTTACCAATTTAGTAGAAAAGTTTCACAAGTGAAGAGCTTACACATTAGTGCATCTACGCCAGGGAAATTTTACCATATTCCTAAAGGCACTTCGCATAGGTTTTTTTTTTCCCCCCCACAAGTACTCCCAAAACCAAGGAACTCAACGATCCACTTCTCACACACACACCGACAGTGGCCCCAATGATCCCTGGCTCTCAGTAGTCATGTCCATCCAGTCCCACCCTCTTAGGGTGTGGTGGATCGGGTAACAGACTTCTAGCCCACAGATTATAGCCAGTGTCACTGTGGTGTTCCAGCTATGAGACCACGTCTTGCACCTTGCCATCCCTCTCTCTTGCCCACTTGCTTGTTCGCTCTGAGGCAGCCAGCTACCACGTGCTGACTTGCTCTCTACATACAGGTGCCCACTTGGGAAGGAAGCTAGGGATGCTTTTGGCCAACAGCTCGTAAGGAACCCAGTGAGGCCTGCAGAGAGCTGGGGCAGGTCCTTCCCAGTCCAGCCTGGAGAGGACTGCAGCCACACCAGCTCAGCTGTGCCACAGACACTGCGGAGTAATAAACTGCACTTTAAAGTACCAATTGTGGGGGTGCCTGGGTGGCTCAGTTGGTTAACCGTCTGCCTTTGGCTCGGGTCATGATCTCAGGGTCCTGGGATCAAGCCCCACATGGGGCTCCCCACTCAGTGAAGAGTCCACTTCTCCCTTTCCCCAGTCTGTTTGTGCTTGCTTGCTCTCTCAAATCAATCAATCAATCCACCAAATTTGGGGTTAATTTGTTTTGCAGCGATAGATAACTAACACAGAGATCAAAAACCATCTACCTTAAGTAACTGCAACAGAGGCAAATCTGAAGCCTTGGGACAATCTTTGTTTAGAAGTACTCTGTTGTTGCTGTTCTGCAGCACATCTGTTATAAATTATTCCTCTGTTCCAGAGGGGAGACAGACCATAATCCCAGAGAGTAATGAAAAACGAAGAGACATGGGTAAACCTTGAAACCATCATAGTAAATGAAAGGAACCACTTATTATATGATCCCTTTCAAATGAAATATGTCATGGGCAAATCCGTAGAGACAGAATGTAGATGAGTGGCTTCCTGGGGCTGGAAAGATTAGATAGAAATGGGGAGTAACTGTTAATGGATACGGCATTTCCTTTTGGAGTGATGATAATGTTCTAAGATTGACTGAACTCTGTGAATATCCTAAAAACCATTGAACTGTACATATTAAGTGGGCAAGTTGTATGGTGTGTGAATTAGATCTTAATAAAGCTGTTATAAAATTTAAAAAACAAGAGCTGGAATTACTAAGTATATAACATTCAAAATTCTCAAACTTTTCATCAAGAAGAAACAGGCTACTCTGGACATGAGTGTCCCATAAACACTAAAATCTCTAAAGCAAATTCTGACAATAGAAGTAAAGAGGAAATAAAAGAACAGAGATTAGAGAAGTCACCACTGTTACAGAATCTCTTCTCATCATTTAATTCTAAGCAGATGCTCACTCATGAAACTGGGTGAATATGTCCCAAGAAGAGCCCGACCACTGTTTCTGCTCCTTCTTCTCACAAAGCACAGGAACCCCAGGGCCAAACAGCTCCAATAACTTTGTGTCCCAAAGCATTCATCTAGGGTACAACAAAGATCTCACAGGCTGAGCCACACTGGACAAATGATGTGGGACCCCAGAAGGGAAATCCTGCTGCTCTGTCTACTAAGAGGACATGAAAAGGACATAAGTAAGGTGCAAGGGCATCACCTGTTCTGCACACACTCAGGGGAGAGATTTGGCTTGCAATGGAGGCTCAGCACAGGCACCCAATCAGGAGACCCAGGACAGTGACTTTCTTATCCGCTTCAGAACAAAGGGGAAGCCCCAAGAACTCTGTTGAGAGATGACAGCTCCCCCAGGCACCTGTGAGCAGGGCTTCCTGGGACATGGACAAACCAAGAGATCCCTCTAACAGGGTGGATGAGGGAAACAAAGGCAAGAGAGATGTAGCTTAAATTAAATCTCCTCACAGCGTGCAGCCCACTGATAGATCCTGAGACACACAGGCCGTGACCTTCCTTGGAGAACTCGGGGCAGCCTTAGTGTCCTCATGTTTAAAGGGAACCTTATCTTGGCAGCAGCTAGCCCCTTGGGGTCCTGAGAGCCTCCCTTCCAGAGTCCTTGGAGACTTATGCTCTCCCTCACTCCTACTAATGGAAAAGTACATAATCAGTCACTCCTCGCACTCCCAGGGCAGCTCTTCCTGCCCACAGGTCCTGTCCTTGGGCTTCAATAAAACCACCTTTCTGCACCAAAGACATCTCAAGAATTCCTTCTTGGCTGATGAACCCAAAAACTTCCAAATTTCACCAGGGTGAGGTGATTCGAGACTTGCACCGAGAGCAAGACAGCAGCAAGAAGGTTAAGAGTGCAGTGTTTCTGACCATTACACTACTTGCTGTCACTGCCACAGAGAGAACACACAGAAATTCTGAGTAAAAGGAAACAAGGTACTATACCACAGAGGTAAGAGTCTGCAAAAACATTCGACAAAATCTCATTACCCTCCAGGTCGTGCCTGAACAAATAGAGACTGATTCTCATTGCACCAAAACCAAATTACATATTGTAGGTCAGCAGCCTGCCCTATAGAAAGGGTCTCTGAGAGAGTCAAGAGGTTTTATACCTAATTCTGAAAAGCTATGTGAACTCTAGACCTCCATCCTTCCACTGAAAAATTGCATAAGACCCTCTAGTTCAAAGGTACGTTATGATAAATGTAATAGAACTTAGAGGGAGGAAGGTCTCAGTTGCTTGATGGAAAAGCCATTAAAAATACAGTATGTAAAAAAAAAAAAAATAGAGTATGTTTTTAGGGGCGCCTGGGTGGCTCAGTAGGTTAAGTGTCCGACTCTTGATTTCACTTCAGATCATGACCTCAGGGTTGTGAGATTGAGCCCAGCATCGGGCTCGGGGCTCTGCAAGGAGACTACTTGAGTCTCTCTCTCTCCCTCTTCCTCTGTTCCTCCTCTTGCTTGCTCTCTCTCCTTACCCACTCTTTAAAATAAATAAATAAATATTTGTAAAAAAAATGTAGGGGTGCCTGGGTGGCTCAGTCAGTTAAGCGTCTGACTTCAGCTCAGGTCATGACCTCAGGATCCTGGGATCAGGCCCTGTATCAGGCTCTGCACCCAGCAGGGAGCCTGCTTCTCCCTCTCCCTCTGCCCCTACACCTACTCCTGCCCTGTCTTTCTTTCTCTCAAATAATTAAATAAGGTCTTTTTTTTTTAAAAGCAAATGCAGAAAGCAATTATGCCTGTATCACACTGTTTCCTTCGCCTACCTACAGAGTCTCCATTAAAAAATAAAAGCCACAAAATACACACATTAATTCAACAGCTGTCCAAAATTTAAGAACATTATCAATTATACTGACTGATCACACCACTGATTCTGGAGTACTCGTACTTATCTGTGCTAAATAGGCTGAAATGTGCACAGAAAACAAAGTCCACCTTACCCAGAACGTCCTGTTTCTTCCCCAATCTGTTTGTCAGCCTCAAAGCCATCAGAGTGATTTCATCCCCCGCAGGCCTTATCTGACTTCATGGGCAGGAATGCATTTTAAAAATAATGAGCAGCTCTTTCTGCCCACAGGTCCTGTCCTTGTGCTTTAATAAAACCAACTTTTTTTGCACCCAGGAAAAATAAAACAGGGGTACCTAGGTGGCACAGTCAGTTGAGCGCCCAACTCTTGATCTCAGCTCAGGTCCTGATCTCAGGTCATGAGATCAAGCCCCACTTAGGGCTCTGTGCTCAGCAAAGTCTGCTTGAGATTCTCACTCTCTCTTGCCCTTTCCCTGCTCGCTCTCTCACACACACACACACACACACACACACACAAATCATTAAAAAAAGATAGCGATATACAATGCCTATCCTAACTAAGCCCCTCAAAACAATTACTATCATCTGAAGCAAAGAAAATAAATTTTAAAAATAATGATCGAAGCCAAGAGGGGGGAAGCGAGGGGAAGGAAGGAAAGAAGAAATCAAGAATATTCTGTTCCTGGTGCACTAAAAGATTACAGTCAAACAGGACAAGAGGTGATGTGGCAAAGATGCATCTAGACCAGACCACTACTAATTTTAAAAGTTAATGGTGATGTGAGACCTAAAGAAAACAAAGATTCCACCTCTGAAGAGAATTAGAAGTCTCACACTTCAAAAGCCAGCAACATGGACCCATAGTCTGGAAAATAAAAGAAGTGTGTTCCCAAGATCATCAAGACATCACTATGGATTTGCAGAAAGCCCACAGAAGGTCTCCTCAGGACAGGAGACTCTAAGCAAGACCACCAGACACCAGTATGCCAAATCTTTAAACTTCAAAAACAAAAAAAACAGGTCCTAAAGCATACCAGAAAGGAAGGAAAGATGAAACAGAAGAGAAATAGAGGCAGGTACCTTATATAACCATTTTTTCTCCTGGAGAGCAAAATCAAAAATGTTAAGCCTTTTAGGTCTGTAGGAATCTGTCTACATTTTTACCACTGCAAAGATATAGGGAACAACAGAGATAGGGCTGTCAAGATACATACATCTTAGAAGTAAGTGGATAAGTGAATTTACAATAGGCAAAGGTTAATAACATTTAACAAAAACCAACCTTGGGTAGGAAAGCAGGAACTGAATGAATAAGGAAGCTAGTGCTCCCTATCAATATGCACACATGACGGCCTCCCTCTTTTATCTGGACTGCTGACACGACATCTAGACTGAGGAAGACCCAGATACTTCAGGGCCCTGTGAGCTGTGGCCAGAGCCACATCGGCAAGCACTCAGGAGGCTGGGCTAATGCTGGTGGCACGTATCACCACAGGGTCACCTTAGACAAATCTCACCCCCAGGTTACCACGAAGAAGCTGGTACGAGACATTACCACTTAAAGAGGAATGAGAGCGTCTGTGCAACTGTCAACCTTCATAAACTGAGGACCTTCATCAGTGAGGAGACATGGGTAAAAGCTGCTAAAAACCAGAGTGGAACTGCTCCTATCGCTGATGTGGTGTGATCGGGCTACTACAGAGTTTTAAGAAATGGAAAGGTCCCAAAAGCATCTCTTCCATCACGAAGGCCAAATTCTTCAGTAGAAGAGCTGAGGAGAAGACTAAGGGTGTGCCTCTTAGTAGCTTGAAGTCACAAGGCGGGCGGGTCACTAAATGCTAACAAGTGTTTTTCAAAAACAAAAACAAAAACAAAACAAAACCCAAAATGCACATATAACATAACTGGAGTTACAACAAGTGATTGCTGGGATCCCTGGGTGGCGCAGGGGTTTGGCGCCTGCCTTTGGCCCAGGGCGTGATCCTGGAGACCCGGGATCGAATCCCACGTCAGGCTCCCGGTGCATGGAGCCTGCTTCTCCCTCTGCCTGTGTCTCTGCCTCTCTCTCTGTATGACTATCATAAATAAATTAAAAAAAAAAAAAAATAGCAACAAGTGATTGCGTTATGTAATAAAGTATATAAACAAAAACTTTAAAAGGAATAATCAAGTATAAAAACTTGTTTTTATCAAGCCATCTAAGTCAAAGTTTTAAGTAAATAATAAAGCATACATTAAAATTTAAGAACTAGGGCAGTCCGGGTGGCTCAGCAGTTTGGCGCCACCTTCAGCCCAGGGCCTGATCCTGGAGTCCCGGGATCGAGTCCCATGTCAGGCTCCCTGCATGGAGCCTGCTTCTCCCTCTGTCTGTGTGTCTGCCTCTCTCTCTCTATCCCAAAAATAAAAAAATAAAAATCTTTAAAAAAAATAAAATAAAATAAAATTTAAGAACTAGTACTCAGTATGTATGTCAGGTATCACTTGAATAGTTACAAAGAATTTCACTCTTTTAATAAATATGGAGGAAGTATCTTCTGATATGGTCTCTTATCTCAAGTGGCTTAGTCAAGTCAGCAAAACTGGTCAGGACAGGGATCCCTGGGTGGTGCAGCGGTTTGGCGCCTGCCTTTGGCCCAGGGCGCAATCCTGGAGACCCGGGATCGAATCCCACATCAGGCTCCCAGTGCATGGAGCCTGCTTCTCCCTCTGCCTGTGTCTCTGCCTCTCTCTCTCTCTGTGACTATCATAAATAAATTAAAAAAAAAAAATTAGTCAGGACACATCTATATAAAATGAATAAATGCCATTAATAAGGTATAACTCAGAAATTATGGGAGTTGGGAGGAAAAGATTACTTCCAGGAAGGGATTCTAGGAAGTCTTCCTGGAAAAGACAGCATCTGAGATGCACTTGGAAAATGAAGAGTAACTCAGACTGTAAGGAATGCAGGAGGGAGGGCCCAGCATGGACCTGAGTGGTAGTCACAAAAGGCCATGGGGCATGTGAATTACAGTGACTGGTTCTGATCAACAGCCCTTGACAGTGAGCAATAAGGCTAGAACATATGACTGGAACCAGATCACAAAGGGTCTTAAGTATCAGGCTAATAAATATGAAGTTTGCTTTGTAGAAATTGTGGTTTAGAGCCAGGGAACCAGATGAAGAATAACTTTCCAGTTAACACGTACAATGGACAGAAAAGGAGACATGAGGTAGTCGGGGACATAGGGCAGGCGAAGCTAGTGCCACAGCATAACTGGCAGCGCAGCTCTGAACTACCTGTGGTGATGGCAGTAGGAATGTAGTAGAGAGGACAAGGTGTATTATATATTGATTATCTCTCAGCACCAAAGGAGCTCCTGGGAATACAAAAATTAGGAAGACAGATTTTTTTTATTTTTAACCTGAGAGGATAAGGTAGGGGCAGAAACAGAAGTCAGGAAGCCATTGAAGCTTCAATCCTAGGGATAAGACCAAGAAGGAAGAACCATCAAGACAAAACAGGGACATGGCTGAAGGAACCAGTCAGTGAAAAAGCAAACGTGCTCAAAGTCTAGTTTGAGCCTGTAAGTATTAATGGGAAATCCACGCAGACAGAACACCCAAGGGGAAGCAGAGGTGAAATGGGAGGTCAGCAAAGATCATGGAGATGAAAGGTAGGTCCTGAGCGTTTATAAAACTGTTCAGGACAAGTTCCTGGGTGGGGTGGGGTGGGGAGGATGACATGGAGACAGCGGGAAACAAGGAAAGGCCAGAGGCCTGAAGCCTAAGGAGGATCTCTAGGAAGGGAGCAAATGACAAGACCAAGGGGGCACATGGAGTGAGAATCTGGTCTCTAGGAGGCTAGCGGGAGAGTGAGCAGTCAGAAACAAAGGTCCTGGGCCAGTTGTTAAGGTTCTGTTCTATTGGCAGTATTTTTTATGCTTTTTCTTTACCCTTTAAAAACAGAAGAAGTCAATGTAGTTTATTGGCTGTGAGGGAATAAAAGGTGGATGAAAAAAAAATTAAAGTGAGAGAGAAGGTAAAAATTAAAAAAAAAAAAAAAAAAAAAGAAGGGATCCCTGGGTAGCGCAGTGGTTTGGCGCCTGCCTTTGGCCCAGGGCGCGATCCTGGAGACCCGGGATCGAATCCCACGTTGGGCTCTCGGTGCGTGGAGCCTGCTTCTCCCTCTGCCTATGTCTCTGCCTCTCTCTCTCTGTGACTATCATAAATAAATAAAAATTAAAAAAAAAAAAAAAGTGAGAGAGAAGGGATAAATGATGAGGCACAAAGGAGAGGTTGGCATTAGGGTCATAAAGGACGAGTTCAGGCTCGGAGAGGAAGAGGGACAGTTGTTTCTGGGATAAAAGAAGGCAAAGCCACAGTGTTGTAGTTCAACAGTGCTCACACACAGCCTGACTTCTTCAATGAAGTAGAAGCAAGAGCTTCAGTGCAGACATGAGGGTTAGAGGTCACCTACTCAGGAAAAGATCAGAACAGGCACTATGGAGACTAGTTCACAATAGCAACTGGAAATTTTCCTCAAATTCCAAGAGGTTCATCAGAATAAGGAAGGTAAACTTTTACCCTAAACTTCCTACTAGAGTGAAATAGAAAAAAGATATGATAAGAGAAGTGGCTAAACTAAAGAAATACTGATATTACAATGTTTAAGGGGATCCCTGGGTGGCTCAGCGGTTTAGCGCCTGCCTTTGGCCCAGAGCGTGATCCTGGAGTCCCAGGATCAAGTCCCATGTCGGGCTCCCTGCATGGAGCCTGCCTCTCCCTCTGCCTGTGTCTCTGCCTCTCTCTCTCTCTCTCTGTCTCTCATGAATGAATAAGTAAAAATCTTTAAAAAAAAAAAAAAAAAAAAAAAAACCTAAGAGGCGCTAGGTATCTCAGTGGTTGAGCGACTGCCTTCAGCTCAGGTCATGATCCTGAGGTCCTAGGAGTATCTCCACCTGCCTCTTCCCCCACTCATGCTCTCACTCTCACTCTCTATCAAGTAAATAAATCTTAAAAAGAAAAGAAAAGAAAAAAAAACAAAAATAAAACAGGAAAAGGGAAAGCATTCAAATGCCCTTTAGACATTTTTAAATTTTTTTTTTTATCATAGGCAGGTCAGGTACTGCTTATTCAAAAATATATGAACATTTTCATTTTAAAAAGCCTTTTTTTTTTTTAAAGCACTTTAAGCTGTAGCTTCCACGGGAGCAGAAATCCTACCTGGTTTTATTTACCAAAAAAGTGCTTGGTTTACAGTAGGCCGTTTACAAGCTACACAAGTGGAAAGACAGGGCAAAGAATAAGCATGCAGGGTGGCTGGTCTATAGTGGATTGAATGATGGCCTCTCAAAAATATGTCCACACCTGAATCCCTAGAACCTTTGATTATGACCTTATTTGGAAGAAGAGTCTTTGAGGATGTAATAAAGGTAAGGATCTTGAGATAAGATCATTCTGGATTCTATGGGTGGGCCTGAAATCCAATGACAAGTGTCCTTATAAGAGAGATCAGAGCCACAGAGTCACAAGCCAAAGAAACACCTGGAACACCAGAAAAGAAACTGGCAGAGGCAAGGAACACAATCTGCCCTAAAGCCTTCTTTTTTTTTTTTTTTTTTTTTTTTTTAAAGATTTATTTATTTATGATAGACATGGAGAGAGAGGCAGAGACACAGGCAGAGGGAGAAGCAGGCTCCATGCACCGGGAGCCCGACGTGCGATTCGATCCCGGGTCTCCAGGATCGCGCCCTGGGCCAAAGGCAGGCGCCAAACCGCTGTGCCACCCAGGGATCCCCTGCCCTAAAGTCTTCTGAAAGAGCCCAGCACAGATGCCTCCTTGATTTCAGACTTCCAACCTCCTAAACTTGAGAATAAATTGTTATTTTCAGCCCCTCAGTTTGTGGCAATTTGTTATGGCAGCCCTAGGAAACTAACACAAGGACCATACAACTATACAAGTTATAATACCAGATTAAATAGGCTGGTTTCCTCTCTAAAGATCACGGTAAGAATCTCATATCAGGTAATGGAAGGACCCTCTGTGCAAAAGTGAGCACAGGTGAAGTTTCTATTTATTTATTAAAAAAGAAATTTTTTTAAGATTTTATTTATTTATTCATGAAAGACATACATAGAGAATGAGAGAGAGGGCAGCCCTGGTGGCTCAGCGGTTTAGTGCCACCTTCGGCCCAGGGCGGGATCCTGGAGACCTGGGATCGAGTCCCAGGTCGGGCTCCCTGAATGGAGCCTGCTTCTCCCTCTGCCTGTGTCTCTGCCTTTCTCTCTCTCTAGGTCTCTCATGAATAAATAAATAAAATAAAATAAAATAAAAGAGAATCAGAGAGAGACAGGCAGTGACTGTCTACATACAAAGCAAGTGACTATGTATTCTATTTTTATTTATTTTCTGAGACTTATGTTGATGCATGCAATTCTACATCATTCATTTTAACGGCTAAAAATTGTATTACTCACCTCCCAATACTGGCCACTTAGATTGTTTGTTAACTTTTGCTGTGTCAATGCTACAGCAATCTTCCTTGCACCTATCTCCTCATATAGGCACTAGAGTGTCTCAGAGCATAATCCTAAAAAAGCAATTACTCAGTGCCCTTTCTTTTGAAAACTTCTTTTCCTATGGTGAACAGCCTTTATGACAGTATAAAAGTGTGCCCATAATTAAGTTCTGTTTTAAGTCATCTCAGCAAACATAGTTAGCAAAAGCATTTAGAACAAAAAGCAGTACATTAATGATAAGTTACCTGTGCAATATTTTGAGAAGACATAATCGCCTGGTTATAGAATATACGGCCAAAGTGATCTCGATCTGGAAATATATCTGCTTGGAAAGGTAAGTTTGCTCCTCCAGAATCAACTGAAGACAAGGGAAATGACAGAAGTAAGTACATCTCTGAGTGAACAAAATACCCTATACATAGAGAGACATGTGTCAATGACAACAACAGTTCTTAATCACATTCACCAAAAATATGCCCCACCATTCTAAGCTATTACAGCAACTTTCTTCAGTTCTCCAACACAGCCAAAAACTTCTCTGTTTTCCCCAAATCTGTTAGGCTCTCCTCCCTGTGCAAAATTCCACTTGAAAGGTTTAGGACACTCTCTCCTTTGAGGGTGCAAGCCTCAGAAACACCATATATTCTTAACCAGTTCAGCTAAAAAAGTGACTTTCCCTCTCTTAAACCACTACAAAAATACCTACGGAATTCATGGGAAAATTTATCATATAACTGGCCATGGGACTGTTTTTACTGCAGAGCGGAGAGGGGGATAAGAGCGTCTGCTAAATTTGGAACAGAGCATGATGACTTCATAGCTGTATGATTACTGGCATGTTTCCTAGCCATCCTATGCCTCGCTTTCCTCACCTGTGAAATGACAGTGACAAAACTAGCTCTCCCAGGGAGCTGTTCCTGGGATGACATGAAATAATGTATGTAAAACACCTAGTTCAGCCCAGAGTGAGTGCACATAGCAATGCTACGAAAACTTAGCTAGTTCCAATGCCTACTACTCTTGCCTACGTACACTAAGACCTTCATTGTTATTTAATACATGACATGCTGTCTCCAATTCATTCAAGCTTTTACCCAAGACAGAGACAACATCCCCTATGGAGTTTGGCCCAGCACCTGTAAGCAGTAGGGCCTCATTTGCTGTTTTCTACACGTACAAAAAGAATTCACATTGTGAGTCAACCAGGTAAATACACTTTTGCAGGAAAAAAAAATCTCTACGTCAGGACTGTTTAAATACCCACACAAATGAATAATATACACATGCTGGCATTTCATCAACCTAAACCAATATCCAATATCCAGGCGGTATCAGTTTTAAACTGCCTTGCTTTTATGTTGCTTTTGAAATACTCTTAGACTTAAATGTATTTTTAATTTCAAATATAAATTTATTTTCATTAAAAATTTAATTTCTTTAAACTGCATTTGCTGAAATTATTCAAGTATTTAACAAAGTACCTAGCACTCAAGAGATACATAAATATTAGCTATTATTTTTTTCATAGTTTGAACTCCTTAAGGTTAAGACAAAAACAAAATACATAGAAGGAAAAAATCCACACACATGTAAAGAAAAAACTGGCATACATGAAAATACTGTCAGAGGTTATTCCTGTGATGTTATTATGGGTTCTATTTGGCAACATGGTGGTGAGATCTTTTCCTCACCCTGTGTGCTGAGCAGCAGGTAGACGGAGGCCAGGGCCTGAGGCCAGAGTAGCACCCATCTGTGAGCCCCAGGGTGGCAGTGGCAGCTCAGGGTCAGGTGAGAGAGCCCCACAGAGAAGATGCCCTTTGGCTCCAGGTAGGAGCTGCCCCCTGATTCTGTCCCAGAGCTCTTCTCTGCCCCTTGGTTTTGTTTATATAAGGCGCCCCTTCATTTTAAACGTTTTCTGCTGGGTCTCACAGATGACAGAGGAGTTCAGGACGCAGCCCCCGCTTACTAGGACTAGTTCTCAAAGAACAATTATTTCTTTTGTAATTATGGAATAAATCAACAGTTTTTAAAAAATACCCATTGCTGATATCATATATAACCTTCTAAACAGTATTGTATTTTACCAGCTAAAAATAGTTCATTTTATAACTATTGTGACTTGCCCAAGTAGATGCAGGGGAGCCTGTTTTGCATTGCAATTTCTTGCGCCCGTAAATGTTTCTTCACAGTCACTGGGTAATAGGTACCTCCTTTGATGGTGGCATCATTGGCAATAATCATGCATTCCACTCTGAAAGGTAGAATTTGATTAGGAAGAGAATAGGAGAGACTTCTTCAAAGTTTACTTATTTTTTTAATACATTATCTTATTTTATTCAAATATCAGTCTGATCACACATGGTCCAAAACACTCAAATAATAAGCCATATAGAGATGTTAAAGATTGGTCTTCAAACATTACAGACAATGATGCCACACTTGCCTATGATCTCGCCGACATAAAACCACATCCACACCTCGGTGGCCACCAAATCATTCAGCAGAGCTTCCCTGTGAACTGTTTGAAGCTACCAGTTTGAGCACTCTTGACTATTTTTTTCAAGCTGTAGCTTGAAATAGCTGTAGGGATCTCAGCAGGGGTTGGAAGAACCAGCTCAACCCTGGCATAGTGCCCAAATGTGGCCGATCGAGGCTTCAAGTAAGTGACAGCAGCATTCACCAGTGTCAGAGCCTTCTCAGCGAGGTTACGGACGAACTGGGCCATGGTTCCAGGATGGAAGTTCTGTCACCCCAGACCTTTTTCAAAGTCTAAAGGCCAATTACATCTCATTACAAGACACCCCAATACAACATTCAACTTCTAGTACATTCCACCAATGACAATCATTAGCAGACAATCTCATGATACAAAAACAAGCTTTAATCACAGTTCACACACTCACTTATGTAATAAAAAATGATCACTATGAACAACTTTACAAACTCACACTTGATTTTTAAAAAGTCATCAGTCCTGGGGGTGCCTGAGTGGCTCTCTCCATTAAGCATCTGCCTTTGACTCAAGTCAGGATCTTGGGGTCCTGGGATTGAGCCCTGGGTCAGGTTTCCTGCTCAGCAGGGAGTTTGTTTCTCCCTCTTTGCCCCTCCCCTTGCTTGTGTGCTTGCTCTCTCTCAAATAATCTCTAAAAAGTAAACAGTCATCAGTGCTGTATTAGCTGTGAAAAACTAACAACCTCAGCCACAGTTCATAAAGGTTCTTTTACAGTAAGATAATGATACAAAAAAAAAAAAAAAAAAAAATCCAAGTCTCAAGAGTGAGAAAATCCATCATAGTAAACCACTAAATTTCCTTGTAGGAAGGTTATTTTGCAAAAATGAAAGTTGACACACCAAAGGAATTTATTTTTTTTACATTTTCAAAAGTTTTTCAATGCTACTACCACATGCTTTTCTATAAAACTAAAAGATGTTTAAAATACAGTATCTTGCTTAAAGTAGCAATAAAAGAAAACTATAAGAAGAGTGTATTGAAAACATATACTATAATGCATCATCAATGGTACTTTCTCACCAAGACCAGTTGGTTGAGTGTTACACCCACAAACACCACATAAAGAGCAGAATGGTGAACGCAGACCACCTGTAAGGGAAACTGCTTACCATTGCCAGGAGACGGGAAGGTCAGGGGGCTGCCTGGAAACTTGGGTGAACAGTGTGTTCTTTATAAAACTTAATCTTCTTTATGTTTACAATATTATTATTATTTTTTAAGATTTTATTTTTAAGCAATCTCTACACCCAACATGGGGCTCAAACTTACAACCCCGAGATCAAGAGTCGTATGCTCGACCAACTGAGCCAGTCAGGTACCCCTATTTATGGTTATTTTTAAAACTCTCACTTTATATTATTTTTAATTGTAAAAATCAAGTCATTGAATCCCTGTTTGCAAAGAAAGTAGGGAAGAGTGGCTGAATAGTGGCCTGAGGTAGCACTGTGCTCCCCTCACAGGGTGTGTGGCCAATTAGAGCACCAATGTTAACCACTATAAAGCATTTATCCACATTATAGTTAATATTTTAAAGTGGAATGCCAATTCTTCATGACTTTAGTAAACAAACTAGACTTCAAAGGGAATTTAAGCTTACAGTGGTTGCTAAGGCTATCATCTCATACCCCCAGAGCATATTCACGCTCTCCCGCCCTGGGGGTGGGGCCCTGCAAAAGCTCACCAAGCTCTGATACCAGAAAGGACCTATGGAGTCAGAAAAGCTGTGGTGAAATTCTGGCTCTGCCACTTGCTAGACATGTGACCTTCCGTAAGAGACGGAGCCACTTGTTTATGAAAAGGTCACAGACATGTTACAGAGTGAAAAATAAAATGAGTCCACAAAAAGACCTGCACTGTACACCTATTGGTTCTACCTACCCAGGATCTACTACTTTGGTGACAGAACTAAACTTTCTTTTTTTTTTTTTTAAGATTTTATTTATTTATTCATGATAGAGAGAGAGAGAGAGAGGCAGAGACACAGGCAGAGGCAGAAGCAGGCTCCATGCAGGGAGTGTGACGTGGAACTCACACCCGGGCTGCCCCAGGACTAAACTTTTTTTTTTTTTTTTATAATTTTTTTTATTTATTTATGATAGTCACACACAGAGAGAGAGAGAGAGGCAGAGACACAGGCAGAGGGAGAAGCAGGCTCCATGCACCGAGAGCCCGACGTGGGATTCGATCCCAGGTCTCCAGGATCGCGCCCTGGGCCAAAGGCAGGCACCAAACCGCTGCGCCACCCAGGGATCCCCTAAACTTTCTTTCAGAAACTGCCTCTTACCAAATTCATGTGGACTGACCCCCAAAGCCTATCTTCAAAGGTATATCCAAGAACCAGGCCTTTCTACCCAGAGTCCACCCTGTGGTTCAGTAATGGGCTTGGACCCCAAATCTAACCCCATACGAGCTCTCCTACTTCAGCTACTGATCCTCCGGAATAGAAACCAGGAATGCCTATGGCTAGCTCTGTCTCTGGGTTTAAAAAGCTTATCTAGGAATAAAACCAAAAACCAGTCTGTGACAACACTGTTTGAACTCCTAAGTTCCAGCGATACCCACACCTGTCAGTTAAGGGTCAATAAATCCCTCGTTTTCCTCAAACTAGTTTGAGCATCTACCATTTGCCAGAGAAAGAGTGGTGACGATACATACAAACACACTATTTACGTAAAAAAGATCCATTTAAACTATTATGAACTGCGACTTTACACCTAGTAAATAAGTGAACCTTTTTCAGTCATAATATCCAACACTACTAGCACAGCCCCTTTTCTAGGGAAAAGGGAAGTCTTTCCTTGGCCTGGGCCAAAATGGAGAGGAGTCTCGTGGGAAAAATGCATACGCTCAATATGAAACTAAGATGGTTTATAAATAAATTCTATACAAGTTTTCTCATTAAATTTCTTGAGGTCGGGCAGCCCGGGTGGCTCAAGGGTTTAGCGCAGCCTTCGGACCAGGGCCTGATCCTGGAGACCCGGGATCGAGTCCCATGTCAGGCTCCCTGCATGGAGCCTGCTTCTCCCTCTGCCTGTGTCTCTGCCTCTCTCTCTCTCTCTCTATGTCTCTCATAAATAAATAAATAAAATCTTTAAAAAAAATAAATAAAAAGACAAAAACATGTTAAAAAAAATAAAAAATAAAAATAAATTTCTTGGGGTCTATTAAGAAATGATCATGGAGGGGATCCGTGGGTGGCTCAGCAGTTTAGTGCCTGCCTTTGGCCCAGGGTGTGATCCTGGGGTCCCGGGATCAAGTTCCACATCGGGCTCCCTGCATGGGGCCTGTTTCTCCCTCTGCCTGTGTCTCTGCCTCTCTCTCCTCTGTGTGTCTCTCATGAATAAATAAATAAAATCTTAGGAAGGAAGGAAGGAAGGAAGGAAGGAAGGAAGGAAGGAAGGAAGGAAGGAAGGAAGGAAGGAAGGAAGGAAGGAAGGATGGATCATGGAGCCTGTATCAATATACCTAACACTACTGGAAAATATATAAAAAGAGCAATAAAGGTATAAAAGTTTTTAATGACTTTCCAAATAGCTTTGGCTCTATGAAGTTTCCAGGCTGCAAGGAAGAAAGCTTCTATCTACTCTGTTATCCACAACTGCCTGTCTACCCTCAGTGGCAAGAGTATCAACTGTATTGTAAATCTCTTAAAGGACAGAGGTGTTTCTCTTCGTTTCCTCGTTTCTTCCTCTTGTTTCAGGACAACCCTCTAATGGTAGCTACTATGACTGTTTCATTTTATAACGAATCATATTTTCCTGATGGGAAAACCAAGGTAGTGAGTGGTCAAGGAATTTGCTAAAGGTGAATGAAACAGCTACAAAATGCTGAAGCCAGGATTCTAACTGAGGCTGATAACTCCTGAACTCATACGATTCCTAAGTGCAATTCAATTTCCTTCCAAACTGAGAACCTTATAAACTGAGAACAAGGCACCAAGAAAAAAAAAATGAACATGAAAAACACAAAAAGCATCAATAATAATGAAATAGTAGTACATGCACAGGAAAAGTAGAAGGGCATGTTCCAACATGTTGACCATCATCATCACTGGAGAATAGAATTCACAGTACCTACCCTACTTACTTAGTTATTTCATGATTATGAATTTAGTTTAGCGCTGCATTGTTTATTTTTTTTAAGATTTATTTATTTATTTATGATAGAGAAAGAGAGGCAGAGACACAGGAGGAGGGAGAAGCAGGCTCCATGCCAGGAGCCCAATGTGGGACTCGATCCCAGGACTCCAGGATCGCGCCCTGGGCCAAAGGCAGGCGCCAAACGGCTGAGCCACCCAGGGATTCCCAAGTTTATTCTTTTTTTAAAGGTTTATTTGTAAGCATCCCCTAAGACTCTAAGAAAAAAAAAAGTCTTCACGCTGGGTGAATATTAAGCAAATCATAGCTTGCAAAGAGTTGTGGAGGAGTGTTGGGGATACAGGAAGGAAGAAGCTACAATGGCCAGTGGCTGTAGCTGTACCTCCCCCGAAGGCACCAATCATAGGAAGAAGGTGGAGGAACACACACCATAAACCACCATCTGTGTCAAATATAACTTTAGCAGGCTCAGGATCCAACCACCTGAGGTCCAAGCTGAGCTCCACCAGTGGCTTGATCTCAGGTAAGTTATTTACCTTGCTAAGTCATTTACCAGGCTTCCTTACCTGCCTAATGGTGATGATGACAATAATACCCATTCTCACAGAGCTGCGGTGATGGTTACAACTAACCAGTGGGAAGTGTTTATTACAATGCCTGCCGTGCTATCCTGAGATGGTAAATGTCAGGCCGTACATAAATATACACGAGTAAATTTAACTTCTAGCAATCAAGATTTCCTAAGTCTACAGTGGTTCTCAAATGTTAGCATTCGAGAAGCTTGGAGGGCTTATTAAAAGCACTGATTGCTTGGTTCCACCCTCAAAATTTGGTTTAGTTACTTTTTTTTTTTTTTTTTTTTAAGATTTTATTTATTCATGAGAGACAGAGAGAGAGAGAGAGAGAGGCAGAGACAGGCAGAGGGAGAAGCAGGCTCGATGTAGGGAGCCAGATGTGGGACTCAATCCCAGGACTCTAGGATCACAACCTGGGCCAAAGGCGGCACTAAATCGCTGAGCCCCCCGGGCTGCCCTAGTTACTTCTTTTTAACTAGGCTCCATTCCCAGCATGGAGCCCAATGAAGGGCTTGAACTCACAACCCTGAGATCGAGACCAGACCTAAGATCAAGACTTGGGCACTTAACCAACTGTGCCACTTACATGCCCCTAATTTGGTAACTTCATGAGAAGACCTAGTAATCTATGTTTCTTTTTTTTTTTTTTCCAAAGATTTTATGTATTTATTCATGAGAGACAACACAGAGAGAGGGGCAGAGAAACAGGCAGAGGGAAAAGCAGGCTCCATGCAGGGAGCCCGACTTGGGACTCGATCCCGGGTCTCCACAGGATCACGCCCTGGGTTGAAGGCGGCGCTAAACCACTGAGCCACCCAGGCTGCGATTTTGCGTTTCTGGGCGCATGTACCGTGGGCGAACTCCTTTATCCCCCTCGGTATCCTGTGCTCGGTAAATAGGACAAAATTTTCTTTGGAGGGGGGTCTCTCTTTAATGAGATAGAGCAAACATCAGCAAAGTTATTTCCAGAAACTTCTAGTTCACCATAATCTATGTTTCTAACAAGTTCTAAGGTGATGCCAATGCTACCTGGGGAGCCACACTTGAAGAACAACTTCTCTATGACACTGGTTTTTCACCCTAGATATGCAAGAGATCCTTGAAAAATGATAGAAGCCAAGCCCACACCTGAAGATTCTGATTAAGGAAGAAGGCTGGGATTCAAGACCCAGGACCTGTGCTGGGTTTTCTTTCCCTCCTTCAATCTTTGTCTCTAAAGCTCCACAGGTCAATCTAATACACGTCAGGGTAGAAAGCCTTAGTCCTACAAAATACAAACAGCAGAAAACTTGCACATTCATACGCAAAGCCGTGACGTGCATTATCGAGTTGAAGTAGAATACTCACCCTGATACTCTCCCAATGCCTGTAATAATGCTACCAGCAGGGACCTCCTCATTAACATATAACTTGTAACCTGCAAACTGAGATAATTCCAGAAACGGAGACCTGAAGGGAAGAAAGGATATCGCTTGAATTAAAGTCATTAAAAAAAAAAAAAGCATATTTAAACAGTTATACATGGAAAAGAGTGATGAGCCAATGTTTCAAGCATGCATGCTGTACACATACAAAATCTACAAAAAAAAGAATATTGACCCAAAATCTAGTGTGAATATGTTGAGGATTTACATGTTATAGCCATACAACAGAACACGAGGTACCTATTTTTAAAAGATGTTGTACAAATGTGTTTATTAGTAGGGAAAGAGACCAGCACCTAACACTCACGGAAGCTCCTACCCCACGCCAGGCTCTCTTTTAGGAGCTCCAGAAACCTGACGCATCTGTTCCTCAGAACCACCGCCTGTGGTGGAGCCTATCATGATCCCCAATGATGCATGAGGAAACTAGAGCACAGAAATTAAGTCACTTGTCTAAAGTCACACAACTAGTAAGTGGCAAAGCTGGGTTTTAATAAGCAATTTAACCCCAAAGACCAGGCTCTTTGCCAATTTATTACTCTGCCTTTCACTTACTTAAATGTCCAAGATCCAGCAAGTAGGAGGAAAAAGGTGTTATAAAATATCACATTTAGTATGATTCTGTTTCTCTAGTTAAAAAAAAAGTGTCTAAAAAAAAGGGGTACCTGGGTGGCTCAGTCAGTTAAGCAACCGACTCCTGGCTTCAACTCAGTTCTGGCTCAGGTCATGATCTCAGGGTCATGAGACTGGCCCCACAGCAGGCTCCCTGCTCAGTAGGGAGTCCACCTCCACCCGCCCAGCTCGTGCTGTCTCGCAAATAAATAAGTCTTTTTAGAAAATGTGTCTAACACCTATACACACAAGAATATTCTAGAAGGATATAAACCTCGTGTTAACAGTGCCCGTCTCCAGGTTGGGAGTACGGGTACATGTCGTAAGAAATTCTTTTGGGGTCCTCATTCCCTTTTCTCCACCTGCACTCTCCACCTCCCATTCCAATCCTTCAGGTAATCCGTTGGGTTAGCTCTGTCTTGACAACATGTCTAGTCCCTAACATTCTCATCACCTCCACTACTATGACCCTCATCCAAGTCATCACTGTATCTTCTTTAAATCACTGCCACAGTGCTCTCTAATCTCATCTTGGTGCTTCCACCCCTGCTGCCCACAGTATTCTCCCAAAACAGCAGCTACAATAACTCTTTTCAAATTCATGTCAGATAGATCATAATAGTCTCCTGTTTAAAACCCCACAGAGTCTCCTCACTTCTCCCAGATAAAAGCTGAAATTCTTACACTGACCTACAAGATCTTACAGAATTGAACCCTATCTCCTACTACTTTCCCCTTTGTGCCTTCAACCCCTAACCCACTGGCACCCAGGGTTCTCGAGTCTATCAACATACCCCACACAGTCCCACCTCCGGGCCTTGCACTGGCCATTCCTTCTGTCTGTAACACCCTTACACCAGTATTTTCAGGGCTCTCTCTCTCATTACTCCTTCAAATTGTTACTCAGATGTCATCTGCTCAATGAGGCCTATACCCTCACCAACTTACTTAAAACTACCACTTGACCCTCATCTTTCCCTTACTCTGTTCTTGCTTTTTCCCCATGACATTTATCACCTACTATACTATGTAACTTACCACAATAATCATTTATTTTCCATCCCCTCCTGCTACAATGTAAACTGCATCTAGGCAAGAACCTTTGTCCGTTTTGTTCACTGACCTATCACTAGCACCTAGCACAGTGCCTGACACTTAGTAGCCTCTCAATAAACATTTACTGTCAAATCTTACGGAAAGAACCAGAATTTAAAATCATTTATTTATAAAACTGTCTAAGCAAGTACCACAGACGAGAGAACACGGAGTTAAGCACTCGGGCTTTACCAACCCTGGGTCTATGAGATTGTCCACTCTTTCTCTGGCTAAAAGTTTTCCTCTTGATATGTGGCGTTCTCGGGCTTTCTGGCTGCCTCCTATGATAAAAAGCATGATTCGATTAGATTGACATCATGTAAGGTCTCCAATTAATTTAAGGCCAGAAAAACATAAAACAGTACCAAATAGAGCACGATTTTAAAACTTCAAAGTGTCTTTTGAGAAATGGCTAATTTTCAGATCCACTCAACTTACAAGCTTTATTTTCTGATATACACAAATGGGAATTTAAAAAAATAAAACAAAACAAAAAACAAAAATAAATAAATAAAACTGATCTCTGATTTCATACATTTTCTGAATTCATTGGAAATTACTTAAACAACATAATACTTAAGTAGTAACATAAATAAGTAAATAAATAACAGTAAGTCATAGCATAGATTACCTAAATACCATACTATCTTCTCTGCAACTCCTAAGTTGTAAACACATTGTAAATACCTCCTCACCTCGTGGTTATTTATTAAGTACCTATCACAAATACCTAGCCTCTGCTACATACTACAAAATTTAAAAAATTCCAACCTTCATGTATACCAGGCAAAAAGCACTATTTTAGAAATGACCTCCACGACAAGCACCGCAGGACTTGCCTAAAGGCACGAGGCCCACGTTTCACACGGTCTCCAAATGGGAGACAGTTGCACACCTAATACATCAACTAAAATTTAGTCCACTTGTGTTAGCATCTTCACTCAGATGGTCTTTGGGGTTTCCTGCTGTTCTAGACCAAGGACATGAGGGCAGGTGAGGAGCCCGCCGGGGTAACCAGGGAGGCTCTGCCTAGGTGCACAGCACACCAAAGCCCACCCGGCCACAAGGACGGCCGCTGGCTCACTGGCTCAGGAATATGGACAGCTCACTCTCAGCAAGCCAAGGGATCAGACCAGAAGCAGAAGGATCATACAGTCCCTCAGTATGTGCAGTTTCACTGCTGCCTACGAATTTTATCTTAATGTGCTCTCATGCTAATGAAGTGTTTGGCTATTTAAGAAAGCTACTTCTTTGGGGTTCTATTTTTTAGGAAAGAAAACGAGTTCTTGTCTTTTTCAAAACAAGCTCCCAAGTATTACCTTGCTTTTCAAACCAGGCTTCTTTACTCTATCCAGGGGATCTTTTTTTTTTTTTTTTTTTTTTTTCCTGAAGAGAAAGATGGCATAGTTCTAAGACTATATCTGCCTTAAGCTTACCAAGAAAATTCTATCACACATCTCACCTTCTTTTAAAATGAAAATAACTCTGGGAGGCAAAACTTTACTTCCAAAAGAGTGTAATGAGGTCAAATCACAATATTGTTTAAGGGGCACCTGGGTGGCTCAGTGGTTGAGCATCTGCCTTTGGCTCAGGGAGTGATCCCGGAGTCCCAGGATCAAGTCTCCCATCTGGCTCCCCATGAGCAGGGAGCCTGCTTCTCCCTCTGCCTGCGTCTCTCTCTGTCTCTCTCATGAATAAATAAATAAATAAAATCTTTAAAAAAATAATAATATTTAAAGAAAAAATGAACCTAAGGCACTGAAAGGAAAGCCAGGCCTTGGTGCGGGTTTTTGGGGAGTTGGGTGACATAAATGCCTACAAAGAGGACAGGAGGGGAGGGGTGGCAGGAGAGGGTGGCATATCACTGAGGTGATAAGATACACACACATTCTTTTGCAACAACTTAAGACAATATCACTTTTCCTTAATTCTGCCTAGAGTTCCAATTTGCAATTTGGAATAGCTAGTGAATTCCAGTTTTATTAGGAAAAATCAGAAAGAGGGTCATCCTTGATACAGATTCTCATATCATAGAATTAAGCTCCTTCCTCTGGCTTTTAAACTAGCCTAGGGTATGTGGGCAGCCACGATAATAGTGTGACACAGCACATTCGTTTTCCAAAGATTCTTCTTAAAGACCCTACACCGTCCCTATTCCCACAGACTTGGAGACAGGAGGAAAACCAGTTTCCTTCAATCTCCTACAGCATATTATACTGATTCCAATACATACATTTTGTTCACATTTTAACATCCCTGAAATCAGGAAGCATTTTGGAGTTTATGGGATCTTTTCATTGCTGTTACCAGGGGACAGTCACAACACATCTGCCTGCCTCTGGCAACACAGCACAAATGTCACTTCAACTGTGCTACACGCATTGCTAGAACTACATGCACAGAGTGAGTTAACTTCCATTTTAAAATGTCTTCGGGGGTGCCTGAGTGGCTCAGGGTGCTGGGGTCGAGCCCTGAGTTAGGCTCCTTGCTCAGCGGGGTGTCTACTTGCCCCTCTCCCTCTGTCCTTCCCTCCACTCATGCTCCCGCCCTAATAAATAAATAAAATCTTTGAAAAAATTAAATTAAATATCTTCAAAAACTACACAAGCAGGCAGCCCAGGTGGCTCAGCGTTTTAGCGCTGCCTTCAGCCCAGGGCGTGATCCTGGAGAACCGGGATCGGGTCCCGCGTCGGGCTCCCTGCATGGAGCCTGCTTCTCCCTCTGCCTGTGCCTCTGCCTCTCTCTTTCATGATTAAATAAATAAAATCTTAAAAAAAAAAAAAAAAACTGTGTCTCTGCCTCTCTCTCTCTCTGTGACTATCATAAATAAATTAAAAAAATAAAAAAAAAGGGGGATCCCTGGGTGGCGCAGCGGTTTGGCGCCTGCCTTTGGCCCAGGGCACGATCCTGGAGATCCAGGATTGAATCCCACATCGGGCTCCCGGTGCATGGAGCCTGCTTCTCCCTCTGCCTGTGTCTCTGCCTCTCTCTCTCTCTCTGTGACTATCATAAAAAACAAAAAAAACAAACAAAAAAAAAACTGGGATCCCTGGGTGGCGCAGCGGTTTGGCGCCTGCCTTTGGCCCAGGGCGCGATCCTGGAGACTCGGGATCGAATCCCACGTCAGGGTCCCGGTGCATGGAGCCTGCTTCTCCCTCTGCCTATGTCTCTGACTCTCTCTCTCTCTCTCTCTCTCTCTCTCTGTGACCATCATAAATAAATAAAAATTAAAAAACAAAACAAAACAAAACAAAAAACTACACAAGCCTTATCTTTAGGGCATTAAAAGACCCGGTTTCAGTCACCAAAACTATTTGTGTTTTTCTATATTGATAAAGTAATTATCACCCAGCTTTATAAGAACTAGGCACTTCTGAATCTTTCATAATAGCCCTTTGATTAACTTCTGTTAATCAATGTATTCAGTCTGGATATCATTGAAATACACAGTAAAAGGCGTAATCCTTTGTCCACCCACACAAATGTCCACCCACACTCCTCCTGCAACTCTACTTGCTCATACAGGAACAAAAAGGGAGATGAAAGTTTCCTGAGAAGAAATGTGAAAATCTAAACTGCTATAGTAAAAATGACAGAGATCAAGATATTCCAAATGTGTTTCCTCTCGGATCTTTTTTCTTTTTTTTTTTTTTAAGATTTTATTTATTTATTCATGAGGGACACCGAGAGAGGCAGAGACACAGGCAGAGGGAGAAGCAGGCTCCCTGTGGAGAGCCCCATGTGGGACTCCATCCCACAACTGTAGGTTCACGACCTGCCTAAGGCAGATGCTCAACCACTGAGCCACCCGGGTGTCCACTCTTGGATATTTTCAATTAATTCTGATTAATATACTACATCAAAAGAAGACAAAATTGTGTGTTTGGAGTAATGTCTATAATTCATACATTCACTCCTAAATCTCAAGTTACAAATGAACTACTTAAAATATACAGGAAAGATTAAATAAGTGGATCAAAGTTGCTTTATTATTAGAGCAACAAATGCGTCTAGCTCACTCTCAAATTCTAAAGGACCAAAATACTGATCTTATTTCTTCCCCAATAAACTACACAAATGAAAAAAAACAAAAAATAATAATAATAAACTACACAAATGGATAGACAACTTTATGTAGATGGGCTCTCTGTCCATCTGCCATTAAATAATTACCTTGCCTCCACTCTCAAAATCCTCACAGAAAGGGGGATCCCTGGATGGCTTTAGCACCTGCCTTTGGCCCAGGGCATGATCCTGGAGTCCTGGGATCGAGTCCTGTGTCGGGCTCTCTGCGTGGAGCCTGCTTCTCCCTCTGCCTGTGTCTCTGCCTCTCTCTCCCTCTCTCTGTGTATCTCATGAATAAATAAAAAATCATTAAAAAAAATCCTCACAGAAAAAAATGATATAAATAACATTTTTATTTAAGCTAAAGAGAAACTCAAGATTTCTCTAAATTA